>NC_143020.1:88574488-88874488 GCF_055824585.1 Amblyomma mixtum
CCTTGCTCATCTCGATCCCCTGACTCGACCCGCCACTTTCGGGTTCATGTAAACGAGGCTAATGGTACTCTGCAGTGGGTTTCAATGGGTTTCGAACCAACGACATACCACAGCTGAGGCGGACGGCCAAGCCGCTAGGTCACCCGTCACCTCCTACCCTCTCTCCGTGTTCTTTTCCCATTTCCCTCTCACTCTTCCCCTAAAAGTGAAGAAGAGATTTTCGTCTCTCCACTTTGCCACCTGCCAACCAAGGCAATTGAGTACCCAAGCAATACAGATAATCAGCCCAGAATTGCAAATGGATGTTTCCACACTGGTGCTTTGTAGTGCCTGCCTTTGCCAATGCGTTCCCAATATTGGGCCGGCTACCTGTGCTACTTGGGGACGTGGCACTGCGGACGGCGTCGCCAACAACGACGGAGCAAAACGGAGCAACGAGACAGCTAGAGCTAACGCTCTGAAAGAAAGTAAGGCAAGGACGCACATCTTTAAAGTGCCGAGGAGAGAACTTACACGCAATCTTACAACAGTAAAAAAACACTGCTGTAGTAAGCGTCTTCATTAAGGAGTCTGACGCCGGCCTTCTTTTAAACGACAAACGAAAAAACAGGAGAGAGCGAGAGAGAACGGCGAAGAGAAGCATTGAGTGAGCAATGAAGGACAGAGCACACAAGATACAAACGCCGCGTCTGCGCGAAAACTCTCACTTGGTCCACACCCGAACACCATTTTCGTGTTACGTAACATGTGAACGAGTGGCGGTGAAATCGTTGACCTCCACTTGAAAGCTCCCTCACTGACCTTACTTGTAGCATCTTACGCAAACAACAGCCGTGTCGTCACTCCACGCCGACGCCGGTCACTTCTTAACCCGTGCTTCACTTCAGACATCATGGACTCATCTTTTATGCATCCTTGTGACCCCGTCTCGGCCCAAGTTCTTCGCCACCTTCTTTACTCCGCTAGGGCCAACACCCAGGAACCATCTTTGCGTATCTTTGCTGCGAAGCGTTCACTGACTGAGAGAAGTTTCAGTCGAACTTGCCTCGGAAAATCTCTCTATTCCTTTTCTGGCTGGACGCATTGCCTCGCAGAGAATAGAGGTAAGAATCAAATTTCATGAAACAGGTCATTATGTTGTCAATCCTATTTTAAAAGAGAATTTAGGCTAGGTCGTTTTTGTAGTGATAATAACGCACGCGGCTACAAGTCTGTTCATAACTAACAAATAGTTATCTGAAGCTTTTTGAAGAGACCACTTTGCTAACCGAAACTTCCCAACTTGTCCATCACGCTGGCCTAGTTATGACGTAGACGGCGCCGTTATTTACCCCGAATTTCCAATTTTACGTGGACTTAGAACATCATTTACTCACCATTTAGGTTTAAGCGTTAGGCTATTGATTCAAAACAACTGCAAATATATAAAAGTGTACAGAGCTCTGGGTTAAATGCAACTGGATCTTTATGTTCACCTTCATCTTTACATCGCTGCAACGCAGCATCATGTAAAATGAGCCAGTCAAAGCATACACATTACCCGGATGATCCAAAGCAGTCAATAACCTTCTGCTATAACGGCTCCTCTAGCTCTCACGTTGATACTGGACGTGATGCAGCGGTATGTCCGAAGAGCTATAAAAAGTTCACCGCCTCTCTCTCAGTCCCAAAGTGCCCATTACCGATGTGTTCCTAACGGGGCAAACCAGGTTGCTCAAAGTGGCTGATGGACAACTTCGAAAAGAACAGAAAAATAATCGGGCAATATTGCCCGCGCCACCGTCGAACACATTTGGGAAATGTTTGCCCCGACTTCCCTTCCTTTCTTATGTCTTGCCCGCAAAGAGTTCTGCGGCTAGCCCGTACGTGCTGGCCGAGTCTTACCTCCCTGCCCCATGGGTTAACAAGTCAACGCTCTTGGGAAATGTTGGGCTTCGTGTTGAGACTAAGCTGGGGTAGAGATATAGGGGATGGACGTTCGGACTCGATGCACCATGGACACGTGCCCCACCGAAGCTGTTTGTGTCGTTCCGTTCACCTTGGTTGTGCAATGTCAGTTCGCGTTGACTTCTTCTGTTTCTTTAGGCACCCAAGTTTCGTGGCTTTAAGATTGAATAATTAATATAAAACAAAAAACAAACCATGCAAAGTTAAAATATACGAAAGTGTATATGGGCAACAAATGGCAGGAGACCTCAGCTACTTAACTTTATGAATAGTGAAAAATGTTCCTCTGGACAGCACAACTTTTATAACACAACCAACGTCGTAAAAGTTATTCCGGTAATTCCTATTAAAATGTAATAGAGTGATAACAACTTCTTTTTCTTCTTTTGCCTTGGTTCTCAAGTATGTTCTGCGTGCTTTGCGCAAAATGTTGGTGCATTTTTATTGTGTAATGCAAGTTTCTTCACTTTTTCACTTTTTATTTGGATAAAGCCGTATGAAAACAACTATTCACGTGTTATTTTTCAAGTAGCGGCTATTATTGTGGCCACTTTTGTTTTAGAAATCGCCTATATTTTTATTCTCCATACCTGTTTTTTGAGTCCTGTATAGATGCCAATAAGGGTTGTATGAAACAGTCTTTGCGACAGCATTTCCCTACGCTTCCACTGTCATGTACAGTCGGCGACAAAAGTCCCTAAACCGCGTGCTCCCTAGGCGAAGCCGATAGCTCTATTATTAGACAGTTTTAGTATAGCGTTTGCGTTTTTTGCGTACGCAACACGCAAGATGTTTGAGTACGCTAAATTCAAAGCGCGAACACCACCTTTAGGTGAGCGTTTGCGGACCGTTCCGCAATAGGCGCTAAGTAGACATACAACATCCAGGTTCAGCCCCGTTTGGGTAAGTACCTAGCGCCACCACACGTCGGAAAAAAAATTGAGGTCGTTTTGAGAAGTGCTAAAAATGGCCGTTGCCATGACGACAGTGTACACAACCTGTCGTTAGGGTTACGGGCTTGAAAACAGACTGCTATCTCAAGAGTACCGGCCAGTTATCGCGCATAACATTGCGTCCCAGTGAAACGACAGAAGCGGAAGCGAATACCACCATTTATTGCCAGTTGAGCGCCGAATAACTCAATGACGAGGTATTTTAGAACCGAAGCGGGCAAACAGGGCGCCGCCATGTTGTCTCCGCAAGCCCCGCAAAGACGCTACGCTATTTCCAGAAAATTGCGTGCGTACGCTAAACGCTAAGCTTCTTTTAGCGTTCCGCGCATGCGCATTCTACATGCGCTATTTTATTGCGTACGCAAAGGTTTTGCGTACGCTATACTAAAACTGTCGATTAGCCACCGGCTGAAGACCACAGATTTGAAGGTGAAAGCTAAACTTTGTTTTTCATCTTCACAAGTGTGGCCTCCAACCGGGCTTCATTTACGTAGTACGCGGTCCAGAGGCTTTTTTCCTCGGCTTTAGTTTATGAGTGATGAAAATAAATCTTAATGCAATTCTTACATCACACTACGTACAAATTTGGACTCAGATCGTGAATGAAAGAAGCTGTGCATACCCTCCCACCCTTCTCCTCTTTTATAAAAGCTGCGATATTCAGAATAGATCTAGTAAGTTCTGCCCATTGTAGAGGCTGCTCGCATGGAGCATTATTTGCAGAGCATGGGCAGTCAGTCAAGTTTCGTGACTAATGTTGGTTTGTACACGAGATTACACTAATATTTTTAGTTTGGCAGTTATAAAGCAAGATTAGTTATTCAACCGTCAAAAGATGCACTCCTGCACGACTCACATAGAGATTTACAACTGCTTAAAAAAAAAAAAAAGAAAACGCTTGCGCGTCAGAAGTTATAACAACTATTGCGAAAATATAAGACCCACAAATCCTGCTCAAAAGTTTTATTGAGAATTCCTTTAGGAAAATGTAGGGAAACACATTACGGGTATTTGTGAGCATTACTGCCAGGTACCGCACTAGTGCAGAGTTTTGCGGTGGAGGGTGCCGTAGCGCAGGGTACATAATACCGGGTACCCTGCAGGGTACCATTGATTTTCAACAACCCTTGGTGTTCGTAACGCGTCGAAATCTCGCAATACTCAGCGCTCGCGTTCACACCCAAATGCGCACCCGCCCTAGCAGAGAGTTGAACCTGTGACCTAGAGCAAAGCTCTAGAATGCTCAAGAACATTTTTTGCTTCTTTTCTACGCTTTGCCAGTTGAAATGTAATCAAGGACACTATTTTGCAGTCACCACTGCAGTCACCACTATACGACAGCATCAAGTTATCATAAACAGCGAAGAGACCTTACGATTTGAGCAAATCACAGATCACCAATAAGATAACCATGAAATAACATAGGAATGTAGAGAAACCACCCTCCCCCCCTCCCCTCTATCGTCTGGAAAAAAAAAAAGTGTCACACGAAGTGTCACTCATCTATAGCCCGTCGTTTCCACCCCCCCGCACGGTGAAAAATCCAAGAAAAGTCGATGTTTTATGCATATAAGAAGCCTCGATTTTAGCATTAGAAAAATACGAGGTCTGTTAGAAAAGTATCCGACTTTGTTTTTTTTTTCGAACACCTGATGGATATGAAACATGCGCGCTTGCATCAGCCGACCTTGAACCTTCATGCGCATACACGAATTTTTTCCAGCCTGCCGACAGCGTCAGTCGCTGGGACGCAGCGTTTGAGTGAGGCAGTGCGCAGTGCTCTCGTCGGTTTTTTATTGCAAGGAAAATGGCGGAGTTAAAGGGGCAGCGCTACTGCATCAAATTTTGCCATAAACTGGGCGACAGCCAAGTGGAAACCATTCGAAATATTCAGACGGCTTTCGGTGACGATGCTATGAGCAGCACACAGATTAATCAGTGGTACAATTGATTTAAAGATGGCCGCACATCGGTGGAGAACGAGCCACGCTCCAATCGGCCATCAACATGCTAAAATTATCAGGCCATTGCCGAACTGAACGCTGTGGTGATGCGGAACCGTCGCGTGACTATCCGAGAAATTGAGGAAGAGGTGGACATGAGCAATTTCTCCGCACATTCCATTATCACCGAAGATTTGGCCATGGAGAGAGTTGCGGCGAAATTCGGGCCGAAGCTGCTCACGGTGGAGCAAAAGCAGCTTCGTGTTGAAGTCTCGCAGGACATGCTGGATTCCGCAAACAGTGACCCCGATTTCATCAACATCATAATCACTGGTGACGAGTCTTGATGTACAGGTACGACCAGGAAACCAGATCCCAGTCGCCAGAGTGGAAACATTCCACGTCACCAAGACTTAAGAAGGCCCGCCAAGTGCCCAGCAATGTGAAAGTGGTGCTGACTGCTTTCTTTGACACCCTCTGTGTGGCAGACCACGCGTACGCACTCCACAGGGTCAAACAATGACCAAAGTGTACTACAGGGATGTCCTCCGTTGCCTACGTGATGCTGTGCGGCGCAAGAACCCGGAGCTGAGGTCAACAGGAAATTGGCGCACATTCCTGCACACATTCCTGCTCCTGCACATTCCTCGCACTTGATTCAGATTTTTTGGTCAAAAACCAGACTCCTGTAGTTCAACAGACTCCTTACTCTCCTGATATGGCCCCTGCGACTTCTGGCTGGTTCCCAAGATCAAAAGGCCATTGAAAGGAGCGCGATTTCAGACAAGAAAGAACATTGTGGCTGCAACGACAGCTGAGCTAAACTGAATTCCGAAAGGGGCCTTTTCGGAATACTTCCCACAATGGCAGCACCGCTGGAAGTAGTGTGTGGAGTCCCAAGTAGACTACTTTGAAGGTGACTAGGTTTGCAACGCTCCAGTTATGAAAGTTTGTTTTCTACAGCCAAAGGTCGGATACTTTTCTAACAGACCTCGTACAACTGAAATTTTTCTGTCGACATAACCGATTTCCTGTAATGTTTATGCCTATATACTTGTACTTCAAGAAATAAGGCGCTACAAAACACACAGGACAACAATGTTTGTAGCGCTTTATTTCTTGAAGCGCAACATGCATACCCAACTAGTCCCGCAACAAACGTTATTGAAGGATACTTGTAGTAACAACACAATTTTGTGTAACTGCAGAAAAGTTCTGCAGAACTACAAATTACAGAAACGTATTACAAAAAAGTACTGCAGAACAACAGAAAAACTTGTCGTTACGACAAAACGACAGAACATTTTGTCGTATTTTTGACTTCTTTCTGTCGCTTTTTTTTCGACTGACTTGCATCGTGTAAAAAGGTTTCCAGCCCTCAATACCGAAATCAAATACACGCGTATCCTCTATGCTCGAGAGAATCACTTCGTTTTTTCTGAGGCAAGGCTCCCCTGCGTAAGCACACAATACAAAGCCCATGGAGTAAAACCGTAAAAAATACGACCCCCCCCCCCCCCCCCCCACCCCCCTTCCCGCGTATCTTTCGGAGAAAGCGATCGAAGACCCCGAGAGGACAACGTTCTACGGACATAAGCGGGACACCATCTCTTCGGAAGCACCCAATATACGTGCCCGCCATGCTCGCGAGCGAGGGATGTCACGGACTTTGCATAGATTACGCGAAACGGTCCAGTGTGCTCCCCCGACTCCTTACGCAAGGAAGCACACAAAGGCATGCCCCGTGTAAGCGAAGAGGTCGGGCAAAAGAAAAGTGGTCAGTACGGCGTTGTCGTTTCGGGCGCGGAGTACGCGCAGAATAAGGGCCGAGTATCCTTCGCCCATGAACCACCGCGATATCGGGTATCTCTGCTCTCGCAAAGTACTGGAGTTCAGGTTCCATGGGAGATTGCATCCTCAGCCTTGGCGGACTCTGAAGGGGCTTTAGTTATACAGTGTCTTGGCGTAGAGACTTACACGGTTGCGTTGTGTTGTGTTGGGTTTAATGGTGCATAAGCATGCCAAGCTCAACATATATAGAAAAATTGTTTTCACCATAATTTTATAAAAACGAAAAAAAAAAGAACGGTGGTGGAGAGGGCCTAAAAAGTGAGTTCATATTACCTAGTGATGTAAAGGGATAGAAATTTTGGAAATGGCTGTAAGTAAAGCTTTACTTACATGATTGCGTAAGGTGTTCTAAGCGAAAGCCTGCCTAAACTAGCTTTAGTCAGTCTTCAGAGAGGTCATGCTAGGAGTTTTGGCAGGGTGATTCATTTTGATGTGAAAATTGGGCTTGATTACACTGAAAGGTTTCATGGTATTTTAGTTTTAAAAGATATAGATAAAGCAGACCACGTACTAAGCTGTTCTCTTCTAACTTTGAAAAACACCCTGTTTAAACGAACTTAGGCAGTGGTTTTATTTTGTTTGATTAGTTTTGTCTATTTATTTCTAAGTTTTTTCAGAGCCCCATATCTTGAATGCGGTGCTAGCGCTGTTACGTATGAGTTTTTTTTTTTAAAAGAGGGTCACTGAAACTTTGGACGAATTTTTCGACAAGTGCAACCGTATGTCCTTGAACCGTCGACTATGGAAAAGAAACTCCACAAAGGGAACCATGGTTTTAGAGACAAATATTGATTTATTTATTCCACAAATACTATCCGCCTGCGTTTCAGATCATGCGGAGGAGGTAATATAAGCACTAAGTAAAATAATAATAATAAAACTGCAACCCGCCGCGGTGGCTCAGTGGTTACGACGCTCGGCTGCTGGCCCGAAAGACGCGGGTTCGATCCCGGCCGCGGGGGCCGAATTTCGATGGAGGCGAAATTTTAGAGGCCCGTGTACTGTGCGATGTCAGTGCACGTTAAAGAACCCCAGGTGGGCGAAATTTCCGGAGCCCTTCACTAAGGCTTCCCTCATAGCCTGAGTCGTTTTGGGACGTTAAACCGAAATAAATGAAATCAAATCAAATAATAAAACTGTGACAGAAAAGTAGTGACCATAAAGAAAAAAGAAAAACATTGGTTTTAAAACTGAACAAAGAAAAGATGGTAATGTTAAAACAAAATATTTTTGGGGCCATAAGGATGATATGCACACTATGCTTTGTTAAGGCCCCTATAGGTACAAGTCCACAACCTTGCAGCTGGCTGCTCTGAACCATGATAAAGCAGGGCTTTATTACGTACTCTAGTAGACTCTTGAATATGCGAACGATGTAAGCGGATAATGCCAGCCACCTTGGACTTGCAGTCAAAACAGGTTTACGAGCGGCCTTGTGACATTTGATAGCACCTTGGCACAAAAAAAAGTAAGGCAGTACAAACTATGTACATTTCCTTCGTATAACAAAGTAAACACCCTAATAACTCCATCCCATGACTGTTTCTTTATCTCTTGGCTTTGCTTGCAAAGTATAAAGGTCACCGACTTAATATGAGAGACAGTGACCTTGATGAAATGGCGAGGCGAGAACAGAGTTGACGATGTCTCTGGGGTGCATTAGTGCGGGTGGAGGGAAAGAAACGCGATGCTAGAGCAAATTACTATGCGGGCGGAATTAATTTGCATTGCAAACTTGATTGAATGAGAGAGGAGCGAACCGAAATACGAAGAGTAGTGATCGTAGCAGGCTGTGTAATGCTTTAGGCAGAACTGCGGACGACGCCATGATAGAGTTGCAGTGAGCAGAGGCGAAGAAGAGTAGAGAAACGATGATGAAAGATGGTGCTGAACAAAGCTGCTAGGAATTGAATACGCGTTGGAAGACTCAGGAGTCTCGAAGGACGTTGACTGTAAGGCACTGAAACACAGGAACTAACTTCTTGCCACTCAGTGTTCTTTACTTGACGAGGAATAAGCGCACGGTCTCAAAACAGGATATATTATTCTCACGGAGAGTAATATACATTCTTGTCCCTATATTGAAACAAACGCTAACCATAACAGGCTAGTAAAAAAGCGCGCTAGTCAAACCAGAAGTACAGGTTAGAATGTGTACATATGAGGGCGCTGCATCGTTGACAAGAAAGGTTTGGTTTGGTTTGGTTTATGGGGTTTAACGTCCCAAAGCGACTAAGGCTATGAGAGACGCCGTAGTGGAGGGCTCCGGAAATTTCGACCACCTGGGGTTCTTTAACGTGCACTGACATCGCACAGTACACGGGCCTCGAATTTCTCCTCCAAAGAAATTCAGCCGCCGCGGCCGGGATCGAACCCGCGTCTTTCGGGCCAGCAGCCGAGCACCATAGCCACTGAGCCACCGCGGCGGCCTGATGACAAGAAAGAAAACAAAAAATATGTATTATCCCACGCAAGGTAAACTATTCCGAGCTTAATTATATATAAATTTTTCTGGACAGCACACGTTCGTTATAGAGATAACATCGTCAGCCTTGCTTCTCAAGCTTTTTCGCGTACTTTATATCTCCTGACATGTTTATTATCATTACCGTCAGCATGATAACATCGTTCCTACTTTTACCGAACCGTACAATATATTCATAGCAAACATACACTTGGACTTCGCCGTCCAGGCGCTCTTATGCCTCGCTTCGACCTTGTCTTCATTGGCGGTAACTCCACTGTTGCACGGCTTGCGAGCCTTGAACCTAGATTGAGAGAGGAGGGTACCAAGCTTAGGCAGAAAGTTCAACCTATTGGCGTGTGAAAAACTCTGCTTATTTTTATTGTTCATTGGTTGCTGAAGAGAGTAATTCTCATGGCATCTGGTGATGGCATAGTCGATGCAGAAGCAATGGGAAGAAGGTAATTTTCTCATGGATGCAGATAAAAAGCGAATCTAGGAGCTTTTAGCGATTCAAGACTTCCACTTAAACTTTCGCTGTATGTTTTCCTCGCAGTCCTGATTACTACCACCAAGTTCGGCAGCGTTGCGGTAATTCATTCCTGCGTAAATTAATATTGAATTTTGCCATCTCCGTGGACTTAGCTCCGATGGCTTTTGCTGGCAACGCTGAGTTTGCGACGTCACAAACGCTAATCGCAAGAGCAAATTTTGGCGCTTGTATTAAGTCTTTTTAGACATCTTATGAACGGATTCGTCACTGTCTGTCGCTATTGCAGCCATTCAACGCGCGTACGAGAGTTTTATCAACAGTACTTCTGACTTATTCCTGCATCACACGAAGCATCGTGCCCGGCCACTAACTGAGTTTGAGTTTCGTTTTTATATTTTTGCCATTTTAAAATACTTCTGCTTGGTATTTTGAAAAATGCCTTTTTTGTGCCGGAGACAGGAGACTGCAAGGAATGTGATGCTATTATTAACTAAATATGTTAGAAAAAGACCCAGGAGTTGGCTTTTGAGGACTTATTTTTCTTGCAACCTCTAGATTACGAATAGTCTCTTAGGGTAACGGTAAACTAGCTGGAAGGTAAACTAGCGAAGGACGTCCCAGAATGAGGTTGGTAGATAAGCTTAGAATGTTGCCGTGGATAGGGTGGTCATAGGTGGACCAGGGCAATATTGATAGTATGTTAGTGGGGGAGGCATTTGTCCTGATAAGTAACATCACTAGCATGATCATGATGATGCGTTCTAACATTCAAGGGTCGCATTGTTCTCCGGGTTTAGGGTGGTGAAAACCACTCGAAGTTGAGCTTTAACGGCCACTAGCCACGAGCCAGATCGATCAGAACTGGCAGGTTCGGCAGCATTCGTCATATTTTGTAGTGGGCATCTCGGAGAAATCAAGTAAAAAATTAATCATACTTTTCTTTCATTGAACACATGATAATTCTGGCTTTGGCTCCTGGGCTGAGAAAGGAAAGTATTCAAAAATGAATAATACTTTTTCTTTCATTCTACACATGCTGATTCTGGCATTGGTTCCTGGGCTGAGCAACCAACCTCCATCTGAGGCGCGTGTTTTCAGGGTGTGATTCATAGACCTGCCATTGTTCCTTTTGGCGCCTGGTAAGTAGCTGGGCGATACCAGATGGCGCTCACGAACCCCCTCTTACCCTTGCTGCTGCTGCTGATGCATTTTCGTGGTGCGAGGGCATCTGTGGCCAAAGAGCGACATCGCACAAGGTTGTTTCTTCTAATCAAGGTGGGGTCAAAGACCCATTTTCCAAGCATTTTACCCCAAAGAAGCCGAGCACCAGGCAGGGAAAAGCTTGTACCCGTTGTACCACCGGTGGGTGCCAGGCGTCAATGGGGATCGAACCCCGCACCTCCCGCATGCGAGGCGGATGCTCAAACGATTAAACCACCGCTGCGGTGGCCTTGCGATCTATGCTTAAATGTCAGCAGTAAGACTGAATAAACAGAGGCACTACCCGCACTTAGGGGGTTTTTGGTTTTGGTTCTCTATCTAGTGAGAATGTCAGGAGTATCGTCTGCTGTGCAGTAGAGCCCTAAGGCCGAAGACAGCTTTAGAGCTCAGTCTCTTTAGGCCCTTGTTTCTACCCTCAAACTTCGGAGAGTGCATCTTGGGAGGCCTTAATAGTTTACGTGAACTTTGCTTTGAAAGAAAATTTCTCTTTGGGGTCTTTACTACCGCTAAAAAAATTAGATTCGGGGACAGGAATACGCGTGCGGCGGGTGGATAAAGGTTTGCAGTAGAATATTTTACAGCTGCGAGTTGCCGCCTTGGCGTGTAAAGTGTCGAAATTCGGAGTGGAGATTTTCGCAGAGTAAATACCGCCGCGATGAATACTCTATTCGAGTGAACTATTTTTACCAAGGAACTCTATCATCAGCCTTTGGACCGTCAGGACTTTTCACGATCATGGGTCACTTTCCTCACAACGCGCTTACAATTTACTGTAGCTCCCTCAAAGAAATGAAGTTCTTCGAAAGTACTGTAGGACGAACGATCATAAGCAGCTCGTAAACTTTTCACTTCCTTCTTTTAAAAGAAGCCGCACGATGTGTGCACTTTTTCTAGAAAGCCTGGTACTGTAAAGTTGCCAGCATCCTCCTCGTACCATCCGTTGAAGTCGAAATTCGTCAGCCAGTTTTGTAAGCGCAAAGTCGTTTATCTGTGTGTGGGTGCCGTTCTTTGTTGCTGCCTCAGCAGTGGACCGACCGCCGATTGCTGGCTGCCAGTGTTTGCTCTCGGCGAGCAGTAGGCGGGTGAGCTCCAAACGTGGGTCTTGTTACTCATCGCGCGGATAATGTTTGCGGAACTCCGTTATAACTCATTAAATCTCGCCGCAATTAAGAAAGGAGCCTGTTTACGTTTCAGTGCTTTTGTTGGTTTGAAGGGCGGCAAGCTTTCTTTGTAGTGCTTTTGGCGTTCGGCACTCCAGTGGGCAGCTCTTAGTGAACCAAGGTCGATTCCTGCGATGATCCCACTGGGGTCTGCGCATTCACTTTGACCTAAGCTCGATATAGCGCCACATGAAATCGATTATTAAAGAGAAGAAGGAAAAATAACCGAATGTGTGCGTAATACGTGCGGAGGAAAAAACTCCGGGGACAATTCAAAAGGAGTTTGACTTCATGGTTGTTACTGCAGTAAACTACAGTACTGCCTTTCATTATGGGGCCATACTTTGACTAGTCGCCTTCAACATATTCAACACTATCCATATAAAGCAAGCATTAAAATTTATTACCTTTCTATTTAAGCACAAATGTCTTGCTTCTTTTAAGTATTTATGGAAAGAAGACGAGCATCTCAGACGAACGAAAGAAAGAGAGATGGGCAAGCGCTTTGTTTTCATCGTCTGGGTTGGTGCTTCTTCTTTGCGTAACCAAAATGCACCAGCTAGCCCAGCAAAAAGTTATTACGGGCTGTACATCGCTTTATTGATATTTACATACTACAAGTACGGTACCTTTTTTAACAAAAATTATCACTAAGAATTTTTATGGTTTTGAGAAACAAAATTGTTGTTAACACTATGAGTGCAACATATTTAGTTAATCATAATAATACAAGGTTCGCTGCTAATGCACACATTATTCTCTCTAAAATGAAAACCAACTACGGGAAATTTGTAGCCAACTTTATGCCTATAATCTTCTCCAATCAGTTACCCAAATCGTGTTGAACATCTACAGTATTGAGGAAAAAATTAAAACAACATGCGCTAATCGAGCTAGTCCAATGTCAGGGATATTAGGAATTATTCTACTCCACGTTTTGTATTAAACTGCATTTAAAATTCATGGGTGCATTTTAACTGTTGATATTCAATCCCTGTTTCTGTTGTTCCCATTGCTGCTATTCTTGTTCACACATACATGTATGTTTTGCATCTGTACTTACGGTTATTAACTTCATAACAATGGTCCTGCCACTGCTTTATAACAAAGGTCTCTGTATTTTGAATGTTTATGCAGTTTATATTTTTAACGAAATGTTGTTGCTGCCTTTTCACAATCTGTACAGGAGGTCCCTGACAATTCTGTAACCTTGTCAGGTCCTCCTGTGATTTTTAAGTAAAAATAAATAAAACAACCTATAGTGGCAGATAGAAGATCCAAGACGATTACTGCGATACCGTGCTGACTTGAGCTGCCACATGATGACGTTATACAAAAACATTGTTCTAAAGCGCAGTTGTGGATCCTCAAAACGCAGGTTTCAAACACACGCCTGTGGGGCACGTAGAAATTTTTCTAGATGTAGAGTGCGGATTAGCTTTTGATGCGACTATTATTGGAGACAGACAGTTATAGCGACTTCTTTTGTAAAGAAAAAGCGATTAGTGGTCGTTTGAAAGCGGCACGGATCCGAGTGTGGCCTACAGTGTAGAACTGAGACTTTTAGAGCAACGGAGTGGATTCTGCTGCATCGAATACGCCAGTAATGCGGGTGCTTTACACTATTCCTCTACAGAGGGGTGCTGAGCAGTGATCCTAAGGTTCCGATTACGTATCACTTAAGATGCTTATGACATTTCTAAATAAACAAGCCTGTCTGTGAGCAAGGCGTCAGTGGTGCTTTCCTATATGAAAATTGGTTTCTGTGATCTTTTTCCTCCTGCAACCAATACGTATGAGGGTTTCAGTATTTCGTAAGTACCAGTTTGTCTTTTACTAGGCATGAACATTGTTTTTGCACTAATTTATTTGTCTTTTAATAAAAGTTCAGTTCATAGTAAGCGAGGTGTGTTTTGCCCTCTCCCCGTCCTGTTTCGATACCTGAGTATAATATTGGTGGAAGTATGGTTCCAGCCTACATACCCATATAAAGATAGGTATCTCCATCTTGTTTAAAGCGGCGGTCGTAAGTGCATGAGAGGTGCGGAGGTGACATAAAAAACTTTGCTACGGTATACGTAGTGCCGTATACGTAGTGCCGTATACGTAGTGCCGTATACGTAGTTACGTAGTGCCGTATACGTAGCCTGATAGCCTGACTGGTTATGGTAATGATGCTCTGATTACCAGGTCATCCTCGGACAAGGTACCAAACTATTTCAACTGTTTCTGGTTAGACACACACCGCTTCGTGTTCTCGTACTTGCTGCTTATAGAGACCTCGCATAACAACTAAATAACGTTTTCTCTCTTCTTGTTTTTAAACATAACTGAGTACAACGTCTTGGACGGCCCCTTGCAAAACGCACAGCCCTATCGTCATCACTATCACCATTCCGAAAACACTTCAAAAGAACAGCCGCTGTTTCTGAGCTGAGTTTCTTGACTGGTACGAGCTAAAGAAAAATGAAAAGCACTCCTCTTTCATCGTTACGCCGTGGCGACGCGCCGTCTGCGCGAAGTTGTCGGACATTGCCGAATCTCGTTACACAAACTCCGCAGTTCTAGTTAGTGAAATGTTTACGGTACGCAACTGCTTCTCGGTGTTGGCTAGCAAGTCTAAAACAAGCATACCAGCTTTGCGCACGAGAGGCTGGCGCTTCGAGTAAAGGAACTTGCTGTAGACAAAACTGTTCGTTCCTCTTGCAAACTCTGGGTGAGCGGGGGGTAGGGGAGGGTGGGTGAGGATTGAGAGCTTGGGAAAGGAGGAAAAGACAGCGAAGCGCGGTCCGGCGGCTATTTTCTGCGCCTCCCCGTAAGGTCGGCCCCCGTGTTTTGCAAAGCGGGATTCCACCAGCACGTGCTCAGCTGGAAGCTGAGCAAAGGCAGCGGTTTGCTTGGGTGTACGGCGCTGCGAAATTGGCCCCCCGCGGACTCGAACGCTATCAATAGTATGGCGAAAACGGGAGAGGGGGCTTGCCCCCGAACAGACCGGAGCGGCTTCCCCGGCCAAAGCCTTAGCACGATGGCGCTGTGCTTTGTGTGTTTAGGCGCGTATGATCGTAAAGAAACCCAGAGGGACGTCTTCTCCCCGATGCTTAGGCCTGGACGTTTCGGCCTGAACGTTGACGGCTTGTCCACGTGTACATGTGCATCGGCAGGTTTACGGGCAAATCGTTCTCGGGTTGGTCTCGCGGTTAATTTAGTTAAGAAGAGTTTTTTTCTTCCGGCGCGCGGTAAATCCCATGCAACATTCATGAGCTCTGCAGGAGTGGGTCCCCTAGTAAAAAAGCATTCACGGGGAACTCCCATAGCAATATTTTGAATTTTATGTGGTTAACTTACAAGACAGTTGCATAATGCAAAATGTAAAGCTGTAGGATTGCAAATAAGAAATATAAATGATAAAGTGTTGATGATTAATCGTGACCTTTAGTTTCTGAGACAAAGAGAACAGCTGAGTGTCGTCCTTAAAAGGAAAATGTTTCACACAGAATTTGTGGGGAAGGGGGGGGGGTTACTTCATGACGTTGTGGAGCGGGTCGGGTTAGTGCAATCGCTTATGATAATCCGATAAAATCTACTCGACCATTCATTCTACTGCTCAGATTTTATAAACTGGGGGTGGTTCTGATGGCTTCACGACACATTCAGCCATTCAGGGAACTTCTTTACAGAGAAATCCCGTGGCTTTCGCAAGACGACAGCCTAAATGTTATGGCATTAAAAAGTAAAAAAAGAACTCAAGGGATAGTTACTGCAATGTGACCACAGATTCAGCGACAGCAGTATGCGATGGCATATAATATTGCTTAATCATTATTATTTTCCTTCTCTGGTTGAATGGGTTTGACGTCACCATTTTCGGACGTTACGAAGGCATATGACAATTACGTCATGCGTGACGGCGGAAGGAAGGATGAATGGACTGTTGTTAGGAGCGTCCCCTGTGATACCTGGTGGCGACAAGTGCCACCGTGCTTGTCATTCATTTATCCTTTTATTTCTAAAAAAAAAAAACATGCCTGATGGCGGATGGAAGGGTGAATGGATTGATACTTTCGGCGTTCCCTTTGAAACGCGGTGGTGTCAGGTGCCACCATACCCAGTATTCCTTTTCCTTCCATTTACAGAAAACCAAAGTAATATTCAACAATCTAGCAACAGAACAGCAGTTCGCAATTGGTAGCGAGGTGCATGAAGTAGTAAGAGAATATATGTCTATTTAGGGCAGGTAGTGACAGCTGATCCGGATCATGAGAGGGAAATAACTAGAAGAATAAGAATGGGGTGGAGCGCATATAGCAGGTTCTCTCAGATCATGAATGGCAGTTTACCAATATCCCTCAAGAGAAAAATATGCAACACCTGTATCTTATCGGTACTCACCTATGGGGCAGAAACGTGGAGGCTAACAAAGAGTACTCAACTTAAGTTAATGACAACGCAGCGAGCTATGGAAAGAAAAAACATAGATGTAACGTTAAAAGATCGGAAGCGGGCGGAGTGGGTGAAAGAACAAACGCGGGTTAATGACACCCTAGTCGAAATCAAGAGAAATAAGTGGGCTTGGGCAGGGCATGCAATGCGAAGGTAAGATAACCGCTGGTCCTTAAGGGTAACGGAGTGGATACCAAGAGAAGGCAAGCGTAGCAGGGAACGGCAGAAAGTTACGTGGGTGGATGAGATTAAGAAATTTGCGGGAATATGGTGGCCGCAACTGGCGAAGTACAGGGCTAATTGAAGAGGCATGGGAGAGGCCTTTGCCCTGCAGTGGGCGTAGTCAGGCTGATGATGTTGATTCTGCAAACAATCTGTCAAACTTAACGCTATTATTTATAAATTTGCCATTTTTCTTCACAAGCATGCACTAAGTTCTCTAGCATGTCTTTAATAGCTTTCGTTGTATACAGGGTGTTTCATCTAAGACTTTCCATAATTTTTTTAAAAAAGGCCTTTTGAGCTGCGGCATAGCATTGTGAGCAGTGTAGTACATCATAATAGAGCTAAGACGTGCTAGCTAGCAGGCTGGTTAATAATATAGAATAGTTAGCTGTGTACCTATTACTGCTAGGCTCCTGAAATATTGAAAGGCGTCCAGCCCATCGCAAATAATATCAATATCAGTTTTTAGAATTTCGAAAACGCGGTTGCCCTCGGCTCTGTTGCCCAACAAATTTTGGCTATTTTGGGAAGCTACGTGCATTGGGGAGGTTGCTTTGCCTTCAGGCTTCTCGAAAATGCGTGAATTTTCTAGCAATATTATTACGGGGGGTTAGCCCAGCGGCAGACGGGACAGGCCACAGTCAGAAGGCACACCGAGCTAAATCACTCCAGCACAAACTGCCACGTCCTCGTCGTCGTCCACTGCCGAACGTCCCAAAACAACGTCGTCTTCACCTAGCAACTATGCACCGTAACACTGTAGCCAAAACTTGATGTACCACAGCGCCGACGGTAACCGCCTTTTAGAAATTTTAAGAATTGGTATGGATATTACTTACGGTTGGCTACACGCTTCTCAATAATCAAGGAGCCTAACGGTAGTCGTTAAGAAGTTAGCTATTCAATATTTGTTAACCAGCCTACTAGTTAGCCCGTCATAGCTGTATTCTGATGTACAGTCGGGGACAAAAGTCTCTGGACCGCGTGATCTGCAGACGATACCAATAGCTCTGTTATTAGCCACTGTTTGGAGACCGCACTTAAGAAGGTGAACGTCCAAATCCTCATCTTTCCCCTCCACAAGTGTGCACAAGATGGTGACTAATAATACTGCTATCAACTTCACTGAGCCACCTCGCCGCGGTGGCTCAGTGGTTACGGCGTTTGGCTGCTGGCCCGAAAGACGCGGGTTCGATTCCGGCCACGGCGATTGAATTTAAATGGAGGCGAAATTCCAGAGGTCCATGTACTGTGCGATGTCAGGGCACGTTAAAGAACTACAGGTGGTCGAAATTTCCGGAGCCCTTCACTACGGCGTCCCTCATAGCCTGAGTCGCTTTGTGACGTTAAACCCCAATAAGCCAAGCTAAGTCACTTGGAGATCACGCGGTCCAGAGACTTTTGTGCCTGACTGTACAACACCGTTGACAATGCCATGCCGACAAAAGCACTCTTCTAACTGAACAAGCCTATTAAAAAAAAAGGATCAAGGAAAAGTGTAGAGTGAAAATCCAAGGGAGTGACAAGGAAAGGGAGCTAACTTAGTAAAAAAGAGTAAAACGAGAGTAAGTGCCTCACAACCGGGTGGTGGCAAATGCGGCCACGTAAACAGAATCGAGTGCTTAGATAAGCACGGCCCGAGTGTGTTGCAATTTCCTCATCCATAAATTTGCTCTGGAGGCAACGGTGGCCTCTAGACATGCGTATGATGTCATAGCATCGAACACTTGTTGGTTCGTGCAGACGTGCTTTCGTAAACAGGACGTTCCCAGAACAGTAGCAGCTGACGTGCTTCTGTTGACGTAATCGCTGAGATGCTGCGTTAGTGAAACTTATTTAGAGCGCTGAGTTTTCAACGAGTTTGCACACGGAAAAAGTAAACTGCGTCAAGTGTTTAAGCGCTACTCCGTTCATAATATTTATCCTCCTCAGATCTGTAATGGGAACTGTGTCAAGAAATTTTTTTTCGGACCCTTACGATATAATCTTTCGGGTCAGAAGATTTTTAATTAAAATAACTTTAGCTAGGGGTTAAAATATCCTTCTCTAGCCCCCTAGCTAATGGTTGGGGTGGGGAGGTGGTTCTTGAGTGGTGCTTGTGGAGGGCAGCTGGTTTTCTACTGCGTCCTTGAATTTAATTTTTTTTAATTGTGCAAATATGCCCTTCGGCATAATGAATTAGTTGAAAAAGACTCCCTTTTCCGTCATGTATGTTATAACGAGCCCCTCTTTTTCGTTCTCTTGTCTGGGCAATAGCTAACGAGGGCCTCGATTCTTAGTCTTGACGCCGTATGTAGCTTAAGAGGGTTCTCGCACAGATTTCGCCCTCACCGTTCGACCACGTTCCCATGTATCACTCGCAGTAATACAGGACGACACCAGAAGCGTTTTGTCAGGTGGCGCCACCACCAAGGATGGCATGGGCCGGAACTTGGAGGAGGAAGGGGGGGGGGGGGTGGAAGTGTGTTACTTTTTCCCCATATGCAACATATACCTAGTCTTGTATGGGCTATAAATGCCGACAGGGCCCGGTTTCGATTTCCCCGTGGATTTTTTCCTCTACTACTACAGTGTGGCCTTTCAGTGGGTGGAGGCCTTGTGAAGGATTAAAGCTGGTGGTGGGTGGCGCTTCAGGAGGGTAGAGTTGGGTGGTGAATTACACCTCTGGAGGGTAAAGGTGGGTGCGAGTGGAGAGGTGACAGATGGGTGGTGCTTCTGGAGGGCGGAGTCACCGAGTCTTCACACAGACAACGCTGGTATTTTCGCCAAATGCCATTGGTACAGTTGTCACTCTAAAAAAACAAACAAAGAAACGAGTGTCGATGAAATCGAGTGTCGAGTGTCGTATCTGTGGCGCAGCGGAGGATGCTAAGCACCTTTGCATTGGCAAAGGTCTGAAAGTGCGTCTGGAAAAGCGTAACTCTATAAGCCTTATCCAGTGAGGCTAGCCTAGCTGTGATGTTTGGGAAACAAGCGGATATTAAAGGAGATATCATTGTGCTTAGCGAGGTCAGGAAGGAAGCACAGTGTTAGAGAGTGGGTTCGCACTATGAAATCGTTGTTAAGCGGACCGGTGAGAGCTAGGTGTGTGATTCCAGATTAGCAAGAATATAGCTGACAACACACATTTTACAGCATTAAAGAAAGCTGGCAGTTATCGCAGCTGCTCAAGATAAATGAGAGGTACAGCCTTTGTCGAAAGTTTGGAGCCCAGGGGGTTTGCTTCTGAGCCACACTTTGTGGTTCGTAATGATCGCCCGCGCTACAAATTTCCTGAAGGTAAGATGATTTCTGGCCCTGGCTCCTCCAATGGGTAGGGCTGCCACGAATGCTTCAGGAGTCCCACTACAAGGCTTAGAAGCAAACCCCCTGGGCTCTAAACTTTTCACAAAGACGTACAAGCTCAAGGTTGTACTGGCTTATGCACCTGCATCCAGTCAGGGCGGCGAGTTACTCGAATTGTTCTATGAAGAGATGGAATCGGCAATGAGTAAAGTAAAAACACAGTACACTACACTAATCAGAAACTTCTAATGGCATTGTAAGCAAGAGGCAGGCAGGAGAACAGGCAACGGGAGATTATAGCATAGGCTCTAGGAAGGGCCCATGGAAGTGTAGAATTGACTGAACAAAGCAGTTTGCACATCATGAATACCTTCTTCTGCAAATGAGAGAACCGAAAGAAGACTTGGAAGAATCCAAATGTCGGGACTAAAAATGAAATACACTTCCTACTGGGCGCGCATCCTGGCATAGTAGAAAATGTGGAGGGGCTCGGCAAGTGGAGATGTAGCGATCATAGAATGGTAAGGTCATGAATTAGGCTAGTCTTGAAGGGGGTACGAAGGACCTCTTGGACCTGCTAGCGTGTCATCGCAGGGGGTGACATATCAAAAGAGGTTCAACCACGCCTTAATAGGATTAACCGCTAGGTCATCAGAATCGGTCGCGCCACTGGCTGGAGGGTCACCTTTGAGCGGCAGCTGCCACTTCTTTCTTGAGTTGTACACTACTATAGTATGAAGCAAGTTTGGCAGCCGGCCAGCGGCAAGATGAAAAGTGGAGGAACTCAGGATCTCTCTCCCTAATCTATATTCCGCGTTAGCCGAGGAAGACGGCCTTAGTATTCAAGCCATGAATGTCAATATCTAAAATATCAATACGGAATGCGCAGTAGAAATGCGTGGTACAATAGGTAGGCAACATGCTGACAAACTCTCTAAATGACAAAATATATGATAAAGAAACGACAGGGCATGACTAGCGTCAGCCCTATACATAGAACAGGCAAAAGTGTTAAAGGGAATCAATGAGTGCAGTGTAACCGACATGAGTAAGTATAAATGAAGAGAATCGGGTATGCTATAAAAAACGCAAGTAGCCTCAAAGCTGCGGAGAGGAAACAAGGCTAAGGCAAAAACCAGATATAGGCACTAAGAATCAAGGTGGTCAATGCTATTACCAATCTGGACGAATAGGTAAAGTAGCCAAGGAATTCCGCGTAGATCTGTGGTTTAGTCGAAATCATCAGGAGGATAATGCCAGAGGCAGCAGTCTGGAGGAACAAGGCCTCCCGTCCGTAATGAAAGAGATAGCAAAGAGTGCATGAGCAGCAATGCAAAGGGGGAAAGCAACTGGTGAGGATGGGGTAGCAGCAGATAGGTTGAAGGACGGTGGGGAGATAGGGCTCGAAAAACTGTCCACCATAGGGCCTATATGCTAACGATTTAAACTGTCCCCCACCTGCCGCCTAGCAGGTGTCAAGAACCACCTGCAAAAACCTGTCACAGTTGGCAGGTGGCAAGATGGAGAGAGAGTGAAATATCTTCCCCTCCACTTGTAGGAGCGAGCAGGGAGAGGCCAGAAGATGGCTGCCATGGGAAGAACACAAAAAATTGCTGTAAAGTTGACAACGTATAATGATGAGCGCTAATGAATAAGAAAAAATGAAAATGACTAAGCATGAATCCGCAAAAATAGATATGACTACGAATCACTCAGCAAAGCAAAGAGCACAGCAAAGTTGCTCAGCAGTTTTCTCAGCATAGCGGAGTAAGGACATACATGGGAGGAATGTAGGAAAATATGAAGAGAAATAAGAAGTAGAGCAGAAGCAATTAAAAATAAGAAAACCTAATACTCCCTCATCGCATAATGATAGGTGCCTGCCAGATTTTTTTACTCGTAAGTTTCCGTGCCATGTCGACCATTTTTGGACAAAAATTTTGAATATTGGAATATTGTAAGCTACTTTTATGGAAATATTGAAGGTAATGGCCCATTCTTCTGATGCGTGGAAAAATCTTTCTTTTAAGGTTTTTTCATCGTTCCCTTCGAGCACTTAAGACTCCCATAGAAAACAAATGAAACTTTTTGACGATACCAACACCTTTATTATAAAAAAAATGCAAGCCTGCCGTCGAAAGAACCGCGGATATATAGATTGTTATAGTGAAATCTTACAATATATAAAAAAATAGTGTTCAGAAACTCTTTCTTGGTGAAAAACGCTCATGTCTTGAACTGTTGCATATTGTATAGTCCTTCAACCAATGCGTTTGCTCATTTCTGTTGCTGGCGCTCCACTCCATCTTTCTAGACTACTCAAAAGCTAGTGCAAAATAAACTGGACGCCGCTGATTTTCAGCGCTCGCATCAACGTTCAACAAACAATGGCTGCGAGCCTGCACAAATATTTATAGATAGCTGACGTGAAGACTACAGCGACTGCTGGCAAAGAAACGTTCGTCTTCAGTGTGACTTTAATCTTCGACATGTTTAAAAGAGGAGTAGAAAACAAACTGCGTACAGTAGATTTTTCACACTGTTCAGAAGCAGCGGCTCTTGGCTGTCCTCCTAACCTAGTGCCCTAGTGTCCTAGAAACCCGGTGCTCCTTCGATTCCCTGAAGGCAAACTTAACGACGCGTGAACTGGAATGCGGATGTGGCTCTCAGAACTGGAGAACATAAATGACACTAGCACAGCACTGCTGAGTGTCAGATGTCAAGGGTTAACTCGCTTTGAAAAGGCTTACGTAGGACGGACACATAGTTGATGCCACAGTAAAGAATAAGCTCTGATAGGTATCGGTAAAGGTGCTTATCAATGCTTGGATTATGTGGGTACTATCGGGGACAAAAGTGGTATACTCCACGCGGCGAGAGCCGGAGCAACGGAAAACTGCGGCATTTTGACAAGCTAAAGCACGAAACATTGAAACGAGCCAAGCGACATGCCTGCTGATAATAAAGGTCACGCATTGGCTGTCTCGATCCCAGATGCCGCCTGTAGATGGCGCTGCAACGCAGTTTTCCGTTGCTCCGGCTCCGGCCACTTGGAGCATACCACTTTTGTCCCCGATAGTACTGGCATGGATAAAATATCTGTAACTGCATTTTGAAGCTACATAAGCAAAACGCGTTTCCGGTATGACCACCTTGCTTAATCGAATTTAGTGTCTACAAAAAAGGACTGTGCCATTGTAGTTGTAATCAGTTTACTTAAAAAAAGAACTGTTACCGCGTGAACCACGTAGTCCTGTCAGAGGTGCCGGCACGAATCTAAATTATTGCCACCTAGATTTTCTAGTTGTGACGACAACTAGTAGGCCTTATAGAAGGGCTAGCCAACAGGGCCTTAAAGACCATCTGTTCCTTAGACGTTATTAAAAGAAGGAAAGTTTTGTTTGCAGTATCTGCTTCATTTCTTGCAGCGAAAGGACACTCTATGGCTTAAAAGCATTTCTGGGGCGAAGATCTTTGCGAAAGAATGCTGACACTATTAGCACTGTTGACCACATGACAAATGTCGTGCGTCCCGAACTTGTATGCGTAACGATCAATTACTTAACCTGTGTTCGGCGAACAACTTTTCTACTCTGGAGACTTGTCCACTCACTGTTCATCTCTCTCTTATTATCGTTGTCATTATTGTCTTGTACGTAAAAAAATCGCAACTCTTAGATTCTGATCAGCCGCGAACGACATACTTTGATAACTATAGGTAACTAAGGGATCGAGGCATGGAAAACAAAGAAAGAGGAAAGGCATGGCGGAGGGTTTAATGAATTACAATATGCCCGAAGCATAAGGTGATAGCTCACCTTTCTGAATTCAGTGCAGTCGTTCACAGCTTTGCTTTTTGACGCCTTTGACAGCACGTACAACAACTGAGCTGAGTTCTAGGGGCTCAGTTTTATTAGACCAAACTTCCGAAAATAGTGCGGACTGCGTTACTCGAAGAGTCATTTTTTGGCTTCTGTCTAGCTTCGCAAAGCTTACACAGGCGCTAGCGTCTTTCTTTTGCTATACAAGCTAGTGTCCGGTGGGAGAGGCCGCACACAGGCTACCCGAAACAACCGCAGAAAATAAGGCACAATTCACAGCATTCTTGAAGTTCGCAGGATACAATGTTCATGGACTCCAGGGAGCAACTTCCGGCATTCTTTCCTTTTCTCTGCGCAGAATCAGGTATCTTTAGCGCATGGTCTGCTTTCCATTTCCTGAAGGACATTCCTTGAGACCGTCAGCACAACAGAGAACGAGAGAATGGGCAGACCCAAACGGCGAGACCTGGCAATTGTCTTCACTTTCGCGATGAGGGCGCAGAGAGCGTGAACTCAGGTTTTAAGGTTTTGAGCAGCTCCCACTCTTTTCTGCCTCTCACGGAGGAATAAAAGACGCAAAGATGGCTGCATCGTACACATGCGAATTCCTCTAAAGTTCTGACGAGTCTAAAATTGTCTTCGTTGAGGTCAACGACACGTCTGTTTATCCGCATGAGTGTCCAGTGCATATTTAAATCAAACGACCATCTCAATTGGGCATCCTATAACAACTGCCACTGCCTTTGCTAAGTAGAACGCACTGTCTCTGAACGAATACGCTCTAAATCTAAGCAAGTGTTTGTATACTATTTCAGACAATAACTCCTGTAACATATACTCTCTTTTATTAGAGCGTGGTCACAGAACTCAGCTTTCTTTAAGCACATTCACCTGGGTGAGTATGTTCATAAAGGAATAAAATTGTGCAAAGGAATTAAAGAAGAAAACGAAAGAGAGGTGGGGACAGGACAGAGCACAAACTTCCAACTAGTTCTTCTTTAATTGCAGCTATCTTATTTATACCATGAAATGCAGGTCTTTATTTTATATGGCCGGCATCTACCTCCTCATTTTCATACCTCCAGCAGCGTAATGCCGCGCAAACAACATTTTAGGAAAAGTAAATGATGATGAGTGAACCTGCTCCTAGCTCCACCTAGTGACGCAATCACATGATCACGTGATGATGGTTGGGACTACGAAGATGACGTTACGACAAAGGTGGTAGCGACGTTGCTTTTCACCGAAGAGGCTGCCTTTAAAGTTACCAATTTAAAGCACATAGTGCCCCGTTCAATTGACAAAGATTACTAGAACCTCAAATCATGCTGCTTAACACGTGCACCATGAACGACATTCGCAGCGGTCTGTCATCATACGGTTTGGATACAGGGAAAGGGTAAAGTCTGCTTTACAAAGTAGTAATGCCATAGAGCTATAAATGACAATTTAGATGGTCTGGTTTGGTTAGACAGTGTCACAGGGCGTGTACCCTTTGAAGGGTCCTAAAGTACTGCAGAGGGAAACGCAGTCTTACGCATTGGTATTTCAATGCCAGTGATATTGTATCTGCTATCCGTGACATTGTGGCTAATGCAACGACAATGTACCCTCTAGTGGCGCTTGTAAGGAGTCGTGGCTCAGTCTCGGTGGCTTATCTTGTCATCGCCTGTGTGTCGCTGTTAATTGCAGTCCTGGTCAAATTTTACCCATATACTAATTGTACAGGAACATAATTGCATTCCTTGGACCGGAATGCGAAATGGTATTTTAGTGACTTTATTGAATAACTTGAGCTTTACCGTTTTCTGATGGTTTACTGTAAGTTCCGGGCTCTTCCTGTTATAGCCTCTTGATGGCGGTCATTTATCTCAGAGTTATTTTTAGCGGTCTGTTTACATGAAGAAGGATTTGTTTTGAAATAGTTGGTTCACGACGCAAGAGAACTACAGCCTACTAATGAAGGCCCCACAATGTGAAGCCACACAATGTTAATATGAAGCTTCCCGCAGGGTCAACAACCTCAGTGATTGTGTGGTAACCGAAAATTGTTTCCTTTACCTGTTAGTGATTAGGAATGTTAGCTATAGGCCAGTCATAGCAGGTACTCTCGAGAATGTGCCCGGACTGGCTTTGGAACCCTCTGACATACCCAGACCTCACCAATGAGGCTCTTGCTGTAGGTTTAAGGGCACATCCAGATTCTCAAAAATCACTAGAGGGGAAAAAATTCGCCACTGTCCGCGCAAGTTTCTCAAAGAGCACTTAATCCACTGCTAGAATACCGGGAAATGTTATAATTCGCATTTTGCTTGCCTAGTGTTGACCCGAAAATGTGGATTCTGCTGCGAAATAATCGCTGCGCTGGTAGGCTTTTACCTGTGGGCTGGTTAAATACTTTTATTAGTGCGTATTTTGTGTTACTTATTAATTTAACGTGTGTGAATATTTAGTGTTAGCCTCAACTTTTGAGCAGATGTGGCATGATACGACTGACTGTTACGACTGGCATGATACGACTGTTACGATTGAACCCATTTTTTTCTGACAAACACTATAGCCAAGCAAAGCATGAAGTTCCAACTTGCCAGCATTTCTACGCTTTCTCATGGTCTATAAACGACCACAGCGCCTCTGTTCCCTCTGTAGGTAATTTTGAGAAGCTTTGTTTCAGTTTGGGCGGCTCGGGAGTGGGCTGATGAGTGGGCACTCTTTAACATGTTCACTGCGTCGTGGGTCGCCGGTGAGTCACATCACTTACTTATGAAGTCGGACACTGAACAGCAGCTCAGACCATAAAGCTGTACGACAGATTTTATAGTGAGGTTGTCCTTCTTAGGCCTGACAATAAAATCTGTCCCATAGCTTCATCATGTGATCCAGTATTCGTGGCCGCAGAACATGAATAAATGACATGAGCCATCGGCGGCTCACGATGCAGTGACCGTATTAATACGCGACTTTTATGGTCAAGTGACCAAAACCTTCCACACGCTCACAATGAGGGCTCTTCGCAACCAAAGGTAGGCGGAAAGTGTCGGCAGTTTTTTTTTTTCGGTCAAGAATCTGCTGAACGTTGCGCCCCATATCTGGCGAAGCCTAAATTTAGCGCGCAAAATAGAATTAGCACTTTCTGTTTCCAGCCGTGAGCCGTCCGGGCAGAACGTATGGCCGCAACGATAGAATAAGCAAACTTGCGGCGCCAAGCGTGAAGGTAAACAAACTCCAAAGCCCCAAGGTCATCTCTAGCCAGAATGCTCGGCGCGGCAAAAATTATGTTCCCGTGGAAACTTACAAGGTGCATGCAATGCCGGAAGGGACAATTTTTTTGTTTATCTTTGTGGTGGGAGTGTGTTTCTGTTGCCCACGTGCCAAGGAATGCGACGGAAGTAGGCTTTCTGCGACGCTGAGCATTAGGAAGTTGGGCTAACAACGCATAAGGTAAACATGCGACTTCGGATGGGCTGTCACGTAGCTCCAGACCTCGCTGTTGAGGTTAGTTAGAAATGTTAGTGCTATCGAATGATTAGGTATCAGTCACAGAAGCTGTCCTTTTGTGCCTCTCTCCCCTCCTACCCTCCCTCTGTTGTAAAATACCAGCATTTGTGGCTCACTAGAGCCGGTGGGGTAGTGCCTGACACAGCATGTATGTACAGCCGTTGTGAAAAGTTTACATCCCAGGGGGTTTCCCTTTACGCCATGTAGTGCGGTTGCTGCAGCATTCATGTAAGTTCTACTCGTTGGAGGGAGCAGCAACAAAAGTTTTCTTGTCTTCAAGTGATTTTGATCAATAAGGATGCATTGCAATCCGCATGATGTGTCTCAAAAGCAAACCCACTCGGCTCTAAACGTTTGACAAAGGGCACGAATTCTGCTCTTGTCGGCCACTAATACGTAAAACTACGCTGTTTCCTTTACCTCCAGTTTTTTAAATGTGTATTGCTGAACTCACTTCGATTTGCTCCCTGGAAAGCAAAACTGGGGAAAGGCAATATTTTGTATGTATTAGGCTGTCAAAAGGAACATAAGATAAAATTTGCGGACATGAATGCAGAGATTATATGTACGTAGCGCTGTCAGCACGAATTCTGTACGCATACGCATACATATGCACCGAATATTCTACGCATGCATATTCATTCGCGAAGCGCACCTGCGGGGACGCTACCACATAAAATCTTCGGCCAAATCAACCTGCTCATGACAGTTTTTATCCCTTGCAACTTCATGGGCGTCTGTTTTCTGAAAAAAAAAAGAAATGAATTGAATCGAACGGAGCAAAAAGATAAAGCTATCTGTGTGACTCCTTCACGGTGGGAAAGCATGAAAAATCTTGATTTTTTTAGCGACATGTGTTAAAGGGTGCATTTTCTCAGTTTGGGGACGTTGTGGCACGGAAAAAACAAATTCCGAGTCTGCTTGTTGATTTATAAGAATATACTTTCGAGGATGCACACCATGTCTTTGTTTAGTACAACTGGGGCCATCCAAAGTGTGGCTTGAAGTGAGTGCAATCGTAGAGGAGGAGAATGGCGGCACAGCTTTTCCTCTCGCTGCTTCCCCAATGAAAAAGTGAACAATTCAAAATGTGTCGGAGTTCGTTCTTATTCTCTTTTCCAAGGCACCCATCTTCCGAAAAAGCTTCTGCTTGCCGGCGAAGCAGGGAATCTTACTCTGTGAACAGCCGCCTTTACTGCCAAGGATAGTAAGCACGCAAAGAACGACGCCTCCGAGCAGAACAAAGCTTCGCTCAAGAGTCGAGGAGAACTTGTTTCCGCCCAACGACAGGCAGACAGAGGGAGCCGTCCGCATGACAAGAGTAATCCACGCCCCGTTGAGCATCGCTCCCGGGTAGCAACTTCTCGGAATTCACGCGCTTAATGCTCGAATGAAAAAACAGGTCTGCTCGCCCACTCATACGCTTTGTTTTACTCCCAGTCTTGCAGATAAGGCATTGCCGTCAGTAACAGCTTGCACGAAAAAGAGATGCCCAGAGTTCAGTGTTTTCACGTATGGCGATATCAAAGAAAAGCCAAAGGTCTCTAGAGTTGCGAGTGGACCTGAAGACTTGAGTGAGCGCCGCTTCTTCGCACGCTATGTAAGCCCACACAACTAGCCACTGGCTCGTCTGGTTAGAACTCAAACGTTATGCAAATACGCCGTTTCCACTTTTGAAAACTACGGCATACATTACGACATGTGAAGTTGTTCACTGCACTTTTCTATCGTTTTATTCGTGGTCAAATTAAAGACTGAAGGCTGACCTTTAGAATTAGCTTCACCTCTTCTTATCTGCATAAGGACAAACTTCAAAGTAAAGCTTTTTTTAAATCGCCTGCCTCTGTCTTCCACGCTTCACCTTTTCTGAAATTCTTTCAAGTTATATGCAACCCCCAAAATTTACGTAGAAAATAAAGATTCATGAAAGGCGCGATTTAAGCCCTAGAACGTCGACACGTGGATATTGAAGAAGGCAATGTCCTCGAAGTGCCGGACAACCTGCTCTTTTCTTAGCTGAATAATAGGCTCTAAGCCTTTTTTACTCTGGAGCTCTTCAATGTGCATGCAAATTGCTTGGAATTTTCTCGTCTAAATCAAATCACATGAGTTTATTCAAACACAGCAAGATTCTTCGAGGCGCGAGAAAAAAGCCCTAGAGAGCCTGTAAAGGTTCTACGCACTCTTGAAGGCGAGCTGTTAAGAGGTTCGAGACTTGCAGCTCGTATTTTAAACCTAAGAAGTAGACTAATAAATAACTTGCAATCGTAATAGAAAGAGAATATATCTTCGTCACATAACGAAAGCACCATGAAAAATCTGAAGAATCCAAACGCAATCCATTGTGCGGGAAAACAAATACAAGGAATACAGCAATTATGCGAGGACACGAGGTGTAAGCAATAAGTAATAGCGACAACGACTTCACAGAAGTACCAGAAAGTGAATAACAAATGAAGGAGACGACGCTTTTTATTTTGAGTTGTTGCCTTTAAGTCTTAAACACTCACTCTCTAGGCACCCTGGCGGTGAGTGTCTGTAAGGAGACGTGACGCACCGATAGCTTCGCGAGAAAGGGCATCAGGGACATTGGTGGCATCTTATTGGACGCCGAGAATACGCTGTAAGACATGACGTAGTTGCAAAGCATCGTCATCGAGTTGCTGCAATGCCCCTCGTCAGGTCAGGACTACGTCCATTCAATGTCGAACGATATTTGTTGGTGCCGTCTTTGCCGAAAAGAGCCAAACAACGCGATATGTTTCTTAGTCGTGTAGCGGATCACTTATGTAACCTTGTAAGCTGGAAAGCTCTCTAAAAAAAGGAGAACTTCTGTCTATACCTTTCTAAACGTTTTGGTCTTTACGGGAGCCAGACTACTGCACTTTTGGCCAAGACGTTACATTTGAGGACAACTTCACTCTGTTGCACGAAGTGCTGGGTGCAACTTCCTTGTCGAGACGTTCACGGAGTGTCCCGGAAGGGAAGCTTCATATGACTGGCAGCGGCGTTAAGAGTCAAACCCCGACAGAAGATGAGTACCTAAAATGCGCACTTCAGCGTGTCATAGTCAATGCTCGATCAATTTATGGCGCACATCAGCAAAGTAGCGTAAGCTGAGGTACCTTGAAAAGCTGACAAGATCAACGTTAGTGGCGGGTAAGAGAAGCATTGGTCGTAGTCGTAGAGCTACAAGTGCCTAAGTGTAAGCAAACTTTCAGAGCCGGGAACATTCCGTTGTGTTTCTCCTGTCCGGAAATTTCGTGTTTAGTCTCTTACACTGCGCTCTGCCATGTGGTAGAAGCTACCATGACCTTCACCATTACCCTCACCAATAAAGAACCAACGATATGGCCCGCCAGGCGGATTTCACCACCACTTCGCGGACCTGTCTTCTGTCGCAGTGGAAAATATAAACTAGGGTGGCGGCGTTGTGGTTAATGGCGGCTGATTACGGTGGGCAACTGACTCGTTAATTACCTCACCGATAGGTATGATGCCTTCCTGACTAAACTTGTCAGTTGGCGAACTCGGCATATTTATTGGAGGAGAAAGGTGAGTAAATAAAGAATAAATATTAGTTTGACGGGCAGCCGTAACGACGTTTTCATGTATTTCATTTGACTGATCGTAAGAACAATGTGTGCAGCCACCAAAGGAACTTAAGTATAGGGAGTAATGATGAAACAAAAGAGTAAGTCCGAGTATAAATAAAGTATCTTCTTTGCATCTGTGGTTGGTTGGTAATGCACTACTCTACGAGAGACCAATGAACCTAAGCGGCCTCGCAGACTGATAGACGGTCTGAGACGTCCGCACTATCTGGACACGTGGGGTTATTGTGTAGTTCTGATTCCTACCGCAGCTGTGCACACACACACACGTGTCCGCCTGCAGCCGCTAACGCCATATATACATGCCCACCCCATCTAGCGAGCGTCCAGGCGAGGATCGAGGAAAACGATGAGGCCGGGGACGGAACTGGGACGACGGGCCGCCTAGCAGTAAACGAATTACGGCTCGCGCTGTCTCCCCGCGAAACGACCACAGCGCCCTGGGGAACCCTTCAGACCACGTATAGACACTCCCCCCTCTCCCTTTCTCTCCTCGCGCGCACACACAGACACTCACATGCAGGCGTTTGTGTATGCAGCCGGCCACAACTATCGCTCTTCCCTCTGGTTCCGTCCAGGCCATCGCGAGGACACGGAAAGGCTTGAGTGTCTGCATGTCCGGCGAATGCATCGTATGAGGAAGACGAGCGCATATGGGAGTATGGTGTCGGCCGTCTCCCTTTCTCTATCCGGAAGTGTCGCTTACTCAGTCATGCCAGTCGCCTGTTGCTTTACTTCGCGTTTATTTGTCGTGTTGGTGTTTCGGACTCTAGGGATTGAGAACAAACTTTACTCCTGTATCCCCATGAGGTCTGATGCGGCCGCATTGTGTCCTTTTTTTCCCTCTTAGCTGTGCTGGATATCAAGCGGGGCAGCTGGAGATTCTAGGAGCAATGGAGGAAGCTGTAGAAAGAACACTTTCTCCTGGACTCTCTTTTTATCTACCCCATGAAAAGAGGGAAGTCTGCTAACAGTTCCGTTTAGTACTAATAAAATGGAAAGTTTCATGTATCGCTACTACTATGAGTATGGTGTTCAGAGTACTTTTCCGAGCTTATTTATAACTGATTTCTTTTCTTTTGACCCCCTTCTCTCCTAGAAGACGCAGAATAAAACCTTCGATATTTACTCGAGTAAAGAAAATACTTTACTGAAGCTAATTAGGTGAAATTAAACATAGCAGAAGACATTGTTTCTAAATTTGGGCAGAAAAGTGCAATAAATGACTTCCTTCGCAGTTTACAAGTCATCTTTATGAATTCCTTAAACCATCAGGCACAGTAAAGCGTTTAAACTAAATATTTCTATTGGCACGAGCTGTCTGTACCTTGAAAGAGGTGTTGCCCATCGAAGCGCTTTAAAAATATTAGAGGTGAGGTCGCAGACTGATGCCTAATGAGAGCCTGAAAGTACTAGACCATGAAAGTTACCTTCATTTGGCATTTTGAGCCCGAAAAGAAAACAAATGCAGACAGCAGTCAGGGAGTAGATATGCAAGCCTGTATGCCGGTAGAAAGCTACGTCAGCTACCTTAACAAGCTCTTAAAGCAATTCCTGCTTAAATTACAAACCAATGCAAAGTTAAACATGGTAGAAATTACCATCTGGAGGGTCACACGCAATTGAGGCTTCGAATGAAGCGGCATGCCCTAACATATCCTAACATATCCGTCCTAACATATCCGGTGAAGGAAAGTTTCGACATCCCTTGCTACGGTGCAGATGCTTCCCTAGCAACAATGCCGGCACTAAACCCCTCACATCATCATTGTTCGTTTCAGCGCGTAGTCGTTTAGAAACAATCTCCAGCGAATTACAACTTGCTCCAGCTTGTGTGAAAACTGTGAATCTGTGCAGCCAGTAATTACATCCGCACGTTTTTTTTTTTTTTTTGCTAAAGCAAGGCCGCTGTGGCTGAAGTGATAGCTTGTCTGCAAACGTCTTCCCTGACGCTATCCGTGCTTTACGGGCCTTAGTGTGTGTGGGTGTGTGTGAAAGAGAGAGAGAGAGAGAAAGATAGCTTTTTCTTTGAGAAAACGGGCATGCATGAAGTGCTTTAGAGAAACTGTTAGATATTTTCAAAGCGCACGCAACATTGGAGTTCGTAGCGGTTTCTTATTCTATGCTGTTTGCAATGTCTTATTTTGTGTCACGTCTTCTTTTGTTAATATATTATGCCACGCTTTGAGTAGTACAGGCAGAAGCAATAAGAGAGGGAATAGGAGAGCACGTGGCAATTGAATTTCGCAAAATGCTGCAGCGGACAGACGACAAGAATAGTAACACCAGGGCATGCGCGGAAAGAACAGCTGGCCATGCTTGGTATGCTTGCCTTTGCTGCCGGTTCTCGCCGCCTCTCAGCGAGAGCGGTTTACGAAATGCGGTGGCCACAGCTTAATTTTCTTACACCTTGTCCACCGTTCCGGCCGACTTTATCTCGTCCTGTCAATTGCTTCGCTCTTCGAGATGCCCAAGATTCAGCGACACGCGTCAACGTTGCCATTATGAAGCTTACATGGCTGAATTTGTGCGGCTGTGTTTCTTCTTGAATTGGTTTTGTTTTGTTTTTATGGGGTTGAACGTCCCAAAGCGACTAAGGCTATGAGAGACGCCGTAGTGGAGGGCTCCGGAAATTTCGACCACCAGGGGTTCTTTAACGTGCACTGACATCGCACAGTACACGGGCCTCTAGAATTCTCCTCCAAAGAAATTCTAGCCGCCGCGGCCGGGATCGAACCCGCGTCTTTCGGGTCAGCAGCCGAGCACCATAACCACTAAGCCACCGCGGCGGCTTTCTTTCTTCTTGAATAGTTAATATGTCTAGCCGCAGTATTCTTTTTTCTTTAAGGGGCGGAGGTTGGCAGTAATTTCCAACATCAGCCAAACGGTGCCCTTTAGCCTGGTCCACGTCTTGCCAGAAAGCTGTTTTAGCGGTTTCTCTACGCCGGTAAGATTTTGTGCCCTTACTTTATCCATCTTCAATGACCGTACCAAATAACTAAACAATATCTATGAATAACGCCGCGAGAGCCCCACGTGCGCAGTCTTGCCAACTAAATAAAAGTACTGCATCGGTTCATCCAAACTCATTACAGTGCGGATAATGCCGTTCGGGACATGAGTTATTCACCTCTAGTTTCTAAGCCTGCTTCACTATAATGCACGATAATGCGCAGCACTTCAGCGCCGCCAGTCGGACCGAAAATATGCGGCACGTGTGCAGTTTCTGTGCCTCTTACGCTAACCTAGCGTCGCTAAACGCGATTGCATGTGTTTAACGGTACGTAGGTCATTACGAAAGTATGCCTCGACGCCTCTTCAGCAATGGCATTTTCCTGCTGAGAGTACGAGGTTCTGCGATCTATACCTGACTGTAGTAGCCTGCGTTCCGATAAACCTAAAAAGCGAAAAAAAAAGTTCTGCAACTGTCTGCAGAACATTTTTTTGCCGTCACTTCCGAATGACAGCTGGCTTTCGTCATTCGTGCTTAAGTGCCACCTTCGTGCAAGGAACGTGCTCAAATTGGAAGTTCTGCCATAGGTAAATGGAATAGATTTTATTGATTCAGTTGCGCAAACTACCGAGGTGTTTGAAGTTCGTATAGGGTTCGGGGGGTGGGTTAATATATTGGCGCGCAGTTGTGGCACTGAAAGCCTCAAACTTATAAGGAGAGTACATCTATAAGATTATACGTGGTCGCACCTCAGGGCAACTTAAGGCTGGAACCGCACTTTATTTATCTATTCATTGTCTCCTAAGAGCCAAATATGAGTGGGCTATACACGAGGATGAACAGAATACAATGAATGTTGTTACAAACCAAATCGAACTTTCTTTTTATTGTATAATGTTTGTTGCTGCATCGCGAAAACGCTGTCGTCAATGGCTGCGATATTAGGAAAAGGCGCTTCCACTCGATGCATGACCGATGAAGGCAGGGGTGAAAAAAAGGCTGTGATATTGAATTTTACGATGTCAGCTTTGCAGCTATGATCGATGCGAGGGAAATTGCAGTGTACCAGGGATATGAAATCACCGTACAGAGTACACGGTACTATATTTTTGAAACAAGGTTAATCGGTTGACGTGGCGGCGAGATTTCAAAAGACGAATGAAAAGGATTGCTGTAAGTGTTGTAGCATTTGCGGCATTGGTATAATTTGAAAGGATTAAGCTAGCGGAGTAATTTTTCATGAGTTATAGAGATGCTGCAAAGTACTGGTGTGCAGGGCACCATATTCGTGTTGCTTACATGAGTCTCGGGCGTAAAGGTATATTACAAAGTAGAAGTTTCAGCGAAGAAATATTTGCGGAGAAGTTTCGATGTAAATACCTCAGCATGCTGTGTACATTGCTATGTTTTCAGTAAGGACAAACAGCGTTTGATTCATGTGAGAGGAACGCCAAGATACCTACACAAATAAATAAAAGCGAGAGAAATTTCGTTCATGTAATATTAGGGGGAAGTGATAGCATAACAGGAAACAGGCATATCTTTAATTTACTCCTGGCGTTACTTGTGCATAGACTCAGCGTCAATGTGAAAGCGATCGCTCTCGTCCCGGCCGACTAAAACCAAGAAATGTTTTGTGAAATGATAATTCCTGATTCCCAGAAAAAAAAGTAACTGCGAAGGATGCAGGGACGAAGGAGACAGCTGTTCTTACATATTTTGTATGTTCTGTTTGCAAATATGAATTGAGTTTGAACACTCCTTAAGAGTACGTTCGTTTGCCCTGAAGTGATAGCCTTTATATTTATTGCCACTGTACTGTCGGTGAAAAGAATAGTGCCCATTGAATTTAAGGAGCCAGTCGGACCGACGGGCTCGAGGCTAAGGCAAACTATGTGACTGTGTGTTTAAGCAAACACTGCCTCCAAGTCACAAGTCAGGGAAGCTATACATTCCTTTGTAGCCAAGTCAGCGAGGCCATCTCAAGAGAGCTTGCAACGCTAACTAAACCGTGAGTGCAACTGGACCGTGCGGATTGCGCTAATAACCTGAAGAGAACGTCAAATGGTGTTCTTATGACATTCTTGACCACCAGAATGTAGGAACACACTGTGAACGCAATGGAGTGCCCATTGCATACCTCCCCGTAGCCTAGGGTGTCGCGGTCAGCATTTCGTATACATTGTGGTTGCGGTGTGCTATTGGCAAAATGGGTAATACTTCACTTACAGACATCAGACATAAGTAAAGCCGCTTATATATGCATGCATTCATTAAGAAATGCATATCTCCCACTGAATGTAAATAGCATTGGCGCGTATACTGCGCCTTGACAGTGCCCATTATTTGCTTCTACCAATCCGGCATTGATTAGTGCACGAAGCGCGAAGAGTGACAGCGCACACTTGCCCCGAACTCCCGACAGTGAGCTGGGGAATGTCCCCCTCATACATCATAACCATTTCAAAGTCAATATTTGTGGATTCCAGGGGTCTTAGTTATTTTTCACCCTTACAGCGGAGCGTCCTACGTCTCAGATAGTGCGATGTAGGATATCGTATAATACTTTTTGAAGGAGCGTGCGGTACTTTGCAAAGGAAGTAGTACTCAGCGAGACCTTATTCTGGCCTGAACGAAACTGGTAGAGCTTGTAATAGATCGCCTAGAGCCCGCGTTTTGCAAATGGGAGAGAGATTTAACAGGTTTTGATTTAGAGCGAATTTACTGGTACAACATGACAGCTCTACCACGGATAGCTTGAGGAGTAATACTTAAGAGAAAAAACTCGGAAAACGAAGAGGTCCCAAGTTCATGACGAGAGAGAAAATACTTGGCTCTTCGTAAACGCGAAGTATTTTTAATTCTAGAGCACAATTCGTGAGCATTATTTGGCTCATTGTGCGAAAACCTCGCCGTCATCAGGAACCCTTGGCCGAAACGGCAGGCGGCAGCCCATTTAATCGCGAGAGGCTGCTCGGGAAGAGCAACCTGGGTCGCAACCCCAACCAAGCAATTCAAGTCTCACCGATAGCAACACCTGCCGCAGCACCTGCCTTGTGCCACTGCTCACCTGCCCACCTGCCAACCGGGTGGCTTACTTGCCACTGTTGGCCTGAGAAAGTGGACACCTGCCAAGGTGCAATGGCACAAGACAGCTGCTATGGCAGGTGTTGCAATGTCCTCCTTTCACTTTTTCATGAAAGGACACTACACCAAAAACCACATTAGCCTGGAAGAGTACCAAAACACATCATGCTAGCGCACATATCCGCATTTGGCCTAATTACCCAAACCGACTGACATTTCTTCTTTATTTATGCATACTATTTTCCGCAACGAGTTTTTTTTTCTTTCACTATTGATATGTGGCTGTTTACAGCGAGCGTTTCATGCAGCCGCGGTGTATCTAGACTTTCTTGAGCCAACGAGAAATATTCACACGGTAGAACAGCGCTTGTCTTGACCCTGCTTATTCTTGCGCGTGTTCCCGCTACAGAATAACCAGCAAATGCGCGGCGCTGGCGCCCGCCGACCTTTCTTAGTTCACTGGGGACAAGGGACACAAAAGGCCGTGGCTTTCAGTTTTTTCTTCTGACCCCATTGCAAGAGCACGTTCCGTCGAGCCTCGAAAACAGCCCAAGCGTGCATAATTTACAGTTCCCTCGGAGCGAATACCGTGCAAGCAGCGTCACGTGTCAGGCCTGGTCTTTTTTTTTTTGCCCGACGAGCAAGCAGCATCGTCATCCACCTAACGCCATGAAAGAATCATGAACTCCTTTTCTCCGGCTATTTGACGGAGACAAACATCACCGTAATCTCTTTCGTCGGACGTTTCGGATAAAAAAAAAGAAGAGCGGGCAACACACCAGCGATGCAGGCGGCGGATCTGCCTGCGAGGCGGTGATGCATTGTAGCTAAATCCCGAGGAAAGGCCATGGGTGAAGCGTCAGGATGAGCGCATAAAAATGAGCTCCGCGTCTGAGCCTTCCTTTCCTCTAGCTACGAGCAACGACAGCTGCTTCGTACGTTGTAGTACAGTTTGAAAACGAGACAGAATATAAATAAATAAAAGGGAATCCCGACAGCTTTCTAACAAAGGAAGCGTGTGGGTGACAGTTTACAAAGGCTTGGATGGTTTTAAAACTGCAGTAAAAATAGGACCCGTCCGCACTACCTAGGAGCAGTAACCTCTAGCGAGAGCGCATATTTTTGGCACCATCCGTTGCAACGTTGTCGTAAAAAGTTCATGTTGACAGAAAAAAAAGGTGACGTACAAGTGACGCATAACCTAACCAGAAATGTTGAGATGCTGCGGTGGAATATTTTGTGGTTAATTCTGCAACTACACTTTCACGAGATAGCTTTTTTTTGTGTAGCGACACTGCATCATAGGCACGGTCTTCCTCTTGTCAATGTACGCGCGAAGAAATCCGGTGTAATAGAAAAATGAATCACGTCGATGATTTCTTCACTGAACAATTGCTAGGCTCGGCGGACACAAAATAACGAGATAACGGTCGTGGTTAAGTGACTAAACAGCGGAAATTTGTCACTGACATTTAATTATTTCGTTATGCTGTTTGTTGCAATCGCAGTCTTGAAAAATGTGCTTATACGGGGCTAATGCAATTTACCGAACTTGCCATAATGGAAGGCATTTTCAGATATTCATGCATCAATTCTCTGTTTTTTTCACAGCCTGCGCTGAGTTTTGAAAAAAAAATGAATGAATATATTCCCAAAAATATACAATTTCATGAAGGATATAAGGAAAAAAGTTGCAAAACAGGAACTTGACTAGTCCGTAAACCTTCTCGTGGCAGTAGCAGCAGAAGCATATGACATAAGCATGTATTCTGTAGCAGAAAATATGAGTTGAGGAAAAGAAGGGAATGGATTTATTAATATCCGTAAAGCCATTCTACCTCGGCAAGTTCTGTAAATTAGATTCTTGTTGAATAAAGGCATTCATTTAGAACGGCATTTTAACATGCAACTTAAAGTGATTGATTAAAAGACTTCCGCTTATTAGTCGCATAACCGTGACCGCAATCTCGTTACATTTTGCTCGCAGAGCTTAACACACACACACTCAGTGAAGTCAACTTCCATATGACCACCAGCATCTTTTTTTTAAAGGTGGAAAAGATTAGAGTCTCCCTGTATTTGATGTGACGACAGGAGCAGTCTTGTAAGCTTGAATACTATGTAACATCTGTTTTGGCACTCGGTGCGAAATTCTGTCCAGTTAACAGGAAGGAAAGCTCTCGCGCTTTTGTGGACGTGAACCGGAAAAAAAGGTGGTGCCATTCACAGTGCACTGCGGCACAGTGTAGTTTAAACCTATCAACGTTGTGCAATGTAGGAAAAACATTGTTACGCGAAACAAAATTAGGCAGCAATTGATGTCGGACTTATAGAGTATATGCGACTTTAAAAACAAAGCTTGCAATAATTTTATTCAGGAACACTAATGAATTATTGATGATTGATTTCAAACAGAAATGGACCGAGCGGCAAACGCCTTCGACAAATTGCGGAATCGACTTCATGCTTGCCCTTAGAAATCGCGCGCCGACAAAAGAAGATAATCGTTATTTCAGGTTTTCCCGCAATGCATTCTTGAGTATAAAAAAAGAAAGCAAAAGGGACCGACTGCAAATACTACAGACATCGCTGACCTTTGGTTGAACGGCGAGTACCATGTTCCGGTCAGGAATCCCGTGACAACCGCACCTCCGAGCAAACTCAATTTGTCACTCGTAATCGATTTCTAACCTTCTAAAGTCATGGTGAATTCATGGAGAACACTCGCCGTCCACGAAACCATCACTGGCGAAACGGAGACAGCGATACTAAATTCCGACCGGCATCCCAGAACAACCGAAGTGAGTGATCCTGTCGACTGCGCCACTCATCCGGTACAAACGACAAGCGCGTCTATCAAGAAACATTGACAACACGCCCAAGGCCGACAACACGTGATAGACTGCGTCGCACGGAAGAAAGAAACAAAAAGAAGCAAAGGCTTACTTACCTCACGGTATATGGAGGATATGCGAATGCCCATGATCCAATTAGAGTCGTCTCGAAACAACTGCGGGGGAAGGTAATCCCCGGCGACGGTTCGATCCAAGGGCACGCTTCAGCCTTAGCCGAAACAAATGCGTCCCGTACGGTCAGGCATTGGGAAAACGCGGAAGGAAAAGAGAAAGTCACGTGGTTGTTCCGAGGGGAAGCTGAACGATGCCGGTAAGAAGCTGCAGATAACGCGGTTCGGGGAAGCTGATCGTGTCCGCAACTCAAAAAGCACGCCGCACTGTGTGACGGATGGACGCAGCTCGGAGAACGCACGGAGCAACTCAAAAAGCACGCCGCACTGTGTGACGGATGGACGCAGCTCGGAGAACGCACGGAGCGACGAGGGTTGTGCGTGCAGCCGCGAAGAAAGAACCGCCGACACTCCACTAGGCGCGCGAAACTTTGCGCGCCAGACAGAATGGATGAGGTGGGAAGAGAAGGGAGAGAGAGTTGGAGGGTGTGGATGAGGAGCGCGGTTGAGCGACTGAGGAGAAGAGAGGATTGTTGAGTGTGCGAAGAAAGAGAGGGACGAAAGAATGTTGTTTCCGGAGCGCCAATTCTGCGATGAGAGGGGTAAATCTAGCACTCACGGCGCCATCTGCGGACTTAAGCTGGAACTGTTGAGAACCGAAGGCTAGGCTAAGGTTGGCTGAGCAGCTAAGTGAAGTAAAGATGGCGCTAAAACGACTTTTCAAAGGAGAGAGAAGGAAAATAAATACTAGGTAAACAACTTGTCTCAGAAACAAGAAAAAAACCCTCATACTTCTTCTTCGGTAAAACAGTTAAAAAAAAAAGGAGTTAAAACGCTTTGCTTTCACAATACGCAGAACTCTTCGAGGAAGACTGTGAAGCCACTCAAAGAAGGCGGGTGGGTCTTCACTGAATTTGAAAACAAGTTCGGTTTAAGCTGAACTGAAGAAGCTCGGGCACTTTCGCTCATGAAACGTTGGAGTGATTCGTGATCGATAATGAATGTGTAGATTAGCGTAGATGTTTGAGAGAGAGAAATGACACGTTATCGTTCTAATATGGGGAGACCTAGAGCGAAGAGAGAGGAGTGAGTGAGATGGAAGAAATGAAATAGAAGGCTTGCAAAGTGGATGGATACCGCTACTTAGAATGATTATGTCAATGAGCATGGCATGTTATGGTGCCGGTGCCTTTAGATGGGAACTGAAAATTGCAAACTGGATAGTGAATACAGAGAAACTTGGTTTTTCAAAGGAACAAGAGATGGCGCGTCGTATTACGCCTTCAGGAAAGAGAAAACGTAGTTGTAAAGAAATGGAAAGAAATCAGATTCTAATAAGTGCAACGTCAGCTTAAATCGGCGTTGAGAAAGGCTGTATTGAGGAAAAAGAGCTCAAATCACTCTTCTTTCAGAAAATGGCTTGTACTTCGAAAAAGAAGAGGAAAATTGAAGTATACTTGAAAAGCGTAGCGCATACCGCCAACTAATCTGCGGCTAAAGAAACAGAAAAAAGAAAATGAGGCGGCAAATAAAAAGCCGAGTGCTGTGAGCTGTCAATTAGTGTTATTCAGATATTTCTGTACGGAAAGAAATCTCGAGAAGAAATCTTTGGAAAGCTGGATCGCTTTACTGGCTATAAAGCTTGAAGTAGTTTTCTTTTGTCATTTTCACATTTGATGCACGCTTTGATCCAGCTGTCAAGCCCTCAGATCTGCCATGCCATTTTAACTGAATGTGTGTCGGCAATTCGATCGAGGTTTTTGCTTTTGTTTTGTCGGAAGATATTGGAACTTCTCCCCGTGCTAAAATTAACGAATCTACAGAAATGAAGTGGAAGTCAAGACAAACTAATCTCACATATGGAAGATTTCAAACAGGAACCATTATTTGCAGATAAAAAAGATACTTGATTTAAGGAAAGTAATGACTTAACTCAAAACTCATTGCGATAACCCAATTCCTCTGCAAACAGAAATTAACGGCTTCAAATGTGACACCGCATAAACTAACCACCTCATTTGCAGCTTAGAAACCCGCCTTGAAGTTTCAGAAATCCGGTCGCGATGAAACAGCTTAATTTTTACAGTATACTGAGCGCAGACTCTTATGAAAGTTGTGTTCAATCGGAAAAGCTGATTATCGATCACAGTATTAGCGTTTTAATAAAAACTGAAGAGAGAAAGAAAATAGAACACGCACATTGTCTATGCCCGTATTCTGACAGAACAGGTTGCCTAATAATCTTACCAGTACATGAAACGAAGAAGCTTATCTTGTCTAATAAATGCAAGTGGAATGATAACGATATCAGCATCTTTGAATATTTTTTCCGGCCAATGATTACTGTTAGGAAATTTTTTGTTGCGTTCGCGAGAGAGATATCAGTACCTTCTTCCCCCTCCCCCCTTTTCAATATCTTTTTCATTGGCCCCAAGCGTTATTACCACTGCACAGAGTTAGAAACAGTCAAATAAATCGCATAGCTACCATCTCGTCATAGCAAAATAAGAACAGTGCCGGCGTTCCGCCCCGGAATAACTGTTCTCTCTCGGTAATCAATACTAACACTCGCAGCTAGCTTCCACAACTCGATTTCGTATCCAACCTAATGTCATCATCTGGAGTAGCCCCCACTCATCCTAACAGAAACCTGTTTGACTAAAGATGTTAGCGACTACAAAATGCTTGTAGTCTTCCCTGGTTTCGACATTTACTGCAATGACTGTAACGAAACACAAGGGGAATGGGAGGGGTCTAATAGCTACTAGTCAACAGCTGTCATCTACTAGAATTATTTTTGTTTCATACATCGAAATAATTTTTCCAAACCGCACTCTGTGGAGTCTGCTTTATCTCTCCAAGTAACGATCCTGATTCCTCTCCAAATTAAGTCAGATATTACGTAAATTTGCTACAACACACCCTAATGCGCATGTTCTCCTGTTCGTAGATTGTAACTCTCCAAGCGTTGACTTTTGTAGACAAACCGCTACTAACACTGAAGCAAGTAATTTCATGGATTCCCCCATCTAACAAATAATATGCGAGATACAACTTTCTCTGCTGACGGTATTGTTTCCCGTATTGAAAATATTAAACTCACACCATCAGCCGACGTCTTCTAATTTACTCACAAGTATTGAAGGATATGAAGCGTATTAATGCGAAAACACTATTCCGATGGATGTACCCAAAGTAAGATCTTGGGATGTCTGTGGGTTTGCGCAAATCTTGCGCTGTTTTGGGATATGTGCCAAGTGAAATCAATAGATAAAAATTAATTGAATATATATCTGCTACTGGGATTCGAACCTGCGGCGGCGCGTACAGAACAGCTTCGCTGGCCATTGCGTGAGAGCACTGGGCTTCTGCTGCAGTTTTTATTCTTTATTGCATTGAAGTAAACACAAACTGGCAGGAATCAAGTCCGACTTACCCAGGCCGCATCACGCAAGCCGTCATACACAACCACACCAGCATCCAGCTCTCACTTTGCCGGCACATCAAAATCCTGGGAGACACACGCTTGCATGGAGGAAAGGAAGTCAGGCAGGAGGACGATCCTGCACAGCATATACCCCCCACCCCATAGCAGACTGCTTTCTGAGGAGAGACTTCGATGAACGTTGCGGCTAAGCGTGGCTCTCTCATGCGGCTTTTCCACAGGCTCAACAGTCCTATGAGAACTAAAAGGTCACATGAAACCAGCTGAACACGCCTCACGTTAAACTGCAACACACTCCCGCGCTGTGCATTGTTGGGACTGGGAGTCCGAGCCATGAAACGGTCGAGGCGACGGTGAGTCAAATGAACTTTATGTACAGTATGTACAAGGGCTTTTACATGATACAAGGGCCAAGAGCACCACGGGCTAGCACAAAGAAGAAGGGCGGCCCCGGCGGCGAGCGTAGCTCCGGCGTGATGGCTCTTCTGCTGCCCGTCTGCTCCTCGGGTTCAGCGCGACTCCGTTTTTATAGCCGCTGGTAACGGTTACGGCAGCCAGCCGTTCAAATCCTCCAATCGCTGGCCACCGTTCAAATTAGACCAATGGTCGAGAGCCGGCGAGCGTCGGAGGAATTCGCACCGACGGAGAGGAGAAAAGGAGGAAGGGTCCGTGTCGGCGCCGCGGCGGCGGGATGAGTCACGCTGCATGTCGCGACTTGTCCGAGAAAGTCTGGGCCTGCTTTGAGCGTCGGCGAGCGCGCAGCGCTTGTTTAGACAGGCCCGCCAGCGAAATGTGGGCGCCGGCACGACAGCATTGTACGTCGTCTTCTTCACCAGCTACTAATACTACCAAACTAATATTAGCGCATTAAGCTATGTGGTGGTAGTGACAAAGATGTACGCGGCATGCTTTGGCGTGGACAACGTTGTATGTGCCAGAGACACGGCACCAGAGCAATACACGTTGACATTGACGATATTGCTTTAGATACGCGGCACTGGAGCGCAGGCGCCGGCGTACATTGGGCAAATTGGCATTGACGACGAAAAAGTTGAAGATGCGCATAACTGGCTTCCTGTGTCAGTGGACACCTAAATCACGCATTCAGATACGTGGCGGTGGTGTTCACCTGCAAAAAAACTGTTCTTCGGCATAATGTTTTGTGCTGCGATGCTAAGTCAAAATTTTTTTCAGCAAAATTTTGCCTCATATTTTCACAATGGTTGTTAAGGAGTGATTCGCCTAAGGCCTGGATGGTGGGAAAGATTCCTGTCTACAAATAAGATCAAAATATTTCCGCTTTACCTTTCTTGCAGTTCATTAAACAGCGTCCTGTGGAAAATCGTGGAAGACGTTATATACGCGCATCTTGGATACTTTTTGTTTACATCTTCTTGGGTACTATCACCTTTTTTCATCAGTCACAGAGTATGTTTCGGATAACATTTTCTTGTGAAACAGAGCTGGCACTTCTTCGTGGCCTGCACACAATCTTAACAGTAACCTCCAGATCGACATTGTTTTCTTAGAGTACGCTAGAGCATTTCATGAAGTATCTCCACGGCGCTAGGCACTAAAGCCTTCTCCCTTAATTTAATTTAACCCTCATTTTGTAAGATTGCTAGAACCGTTTCTTGGTAATCATGCGAAATTTGTGCTGATTAGCAGTCAGTCGTCAAATCTCCTACACGTAACCTTACGTGTTTCAAAAGGGCGAATCTTCGGTACTTTTTTTTTCTTCTTATATATTACTAATTTTCTCTTGAATGCATGTCCCTCGATCCGCTTGTCTGCTGACGACTGCGTCATTTATCGCACAGTCACCAAATTTCCGACCAAAACCTTCGTCAGTCTTACTTTAACAGTGAAACCCTAAGAAATGTAAGCGCATGTCAGTCTCCTGGATTCCTCGACCTTTTCTTTCTGGTTACAAAAAAATTTACCCTTGGAATCTGTGCAGTCACTTAGGTATCGAAGCCTCACTATATCACATAATCTGTCCCGGGGCGCACATTGCTAACATCATTTCATCGTGTAACAAAAAGCTAGTGGTGTTCCTCAAACGACATATACGCCTTCCGCCGAAACGCTTGAAGTTACTAGCATATAAATCACTCATCAGATCTGAGCTCGAACATGCATCACCGATCTGAGGACTTCATCAAGGTTTCTTGAAGTCCAATCTCCAAAGGCTTCAAAATCACGCTGCCGTGTTCATTGACTCCGCCTATTCATACGACGTCAGTGTGTCATCTTTTAAGACCGATATTAACTTCAAACTTCTTTCACATCGCCAACGCATTACCAGACTTTGTGTTTTTTAGGAGTTTTTCAATAGTTCTTTGTACCAAACATCGCACATTGAACGCCGCACCACATTTCTCAACGCACCGCTCATCTGCTGCAAGTTTTTTTCGCCCACGCTCGAACACGACTATATTTTTAGCCTCCTTTTCTTCCCGAGCACCATGTATTACCATGTATGTAACCCAGCCCCTTTCCCGAAGAGTGGTCTTTTAAGAGTATAAACTGCACTTAACCTTGTGAAGAACATCCCCACGGAGAATGGCCTAATTACGTTATCTGAAGTAAGACCTGTACAGCAATTTAAAAATATTGCTTTTCAGTGATTCGAAAATTAAGCCGAATATAGGTGCTGGTCTGCAAAAATATGCGACACGTGAGTAGATAAACATGGAAGCTTGCGCATGCAGCGACTATATTACATGCGTCCACTACCTCGGCGCCACTAAAATATTCTGCGGTCGTCAGCCCTTCCTTCTGCCCGCTCTTAGCAATGGTTCGCCTTTTTCCTTCTATGAAACACGACATAAAATTTGGGCTTCCTGCTTGCTACTACCTCCACCTATCGACGCGAATGCGAAGTATATTCGGCGTGCATTGGGCTTCAGCTGTAGATGCAAAGACAGGGGGCGCAGTGGTTTCAGAACTTGAGCGATAGTCTAGCTGGCGGAAAGATCAATATGCGGAAACAATGCTAAAGCTTTGAGCGCGATTCCAGAAGATAAATGTCCTTCAGGGAAAAAAGTGTTGCTTTCGTTCAAAACATTTTCAATGGCTAGGAACCTCAATCAGTTTTGTTGAAAAGGAGTTTGCCTTATTTGTTCTTATAGAGAATCGTTTCGTTATATATTTAAGTTGAAAATACGCAACTTTTTGCCATCTTTAGAGTAATTTGTTTTTTCCAATTGATATGAACGGAGCTGTGAGTGCAATACTTTAAAATTTTCCGCATTTCAGCATCAGTTGAAGATGTAACAGAAAAAGAAAATGTTGCTGATAATATAAACATCTAGAAGTCCTCGAATTGCACAGGGGTAGATAATTAGGCTTGTTGGTTAATGTTCATACTTAATTCAGCCTGAAGGACGGGACAAAGATGCGCTTTAGGTGTTTGCGTCTTTGTGTGCCGTCCATCGAGAATTTTTGGGCGTCAAGTCCTCAACATTTCCATAAATTTGTTGAGTTACTGAAAATGGCTTCTCTACTTTTTTACCTTTTATCCCATCGGTTACTCTCAATGGGCAAAATTCGAGACGTTATTTTTGGAAAGAGCGTCATTTTTTAGGAAAACGAGGAATTGCGGTTGCGTGTGCTGTGTTATCTGTTTTCTCTGTAAATAATCTTCAGAAAGAACGGAGAGTAGAGCACCCAATAGCTGCCTGGGTATCATATAAAAACTGTCGTTATCTCGACGAAAGGAATAAAATGAAAAGTAAAAAAGTATCGTAATTTTAGGTAGTGTGCGTGCAGACACATTTTTTATGCGCATGTTGCACACCTGGCCCTTGCAGGCGATGTACCGGGTACGCACAATTCAGTAAATTTTATTTTTCAGCCATAATTGAGCCCAGCAGATTAGACACCCTAGGCAAAGTGTATACCGGAATTTAAGCTATTAGATTATAAATTTCTCTCTGCTAAAAATGTCATTTCAGCTCTAGAGAACACCAGAGCTGAGAGATTCTAACTAATTTTGTCCACAAGTGTGTATTCACGGCTATTGTAAACCCAGAGAACAAGTATTGTTATTGTTCTTTAGTCTTTTGTATAACAGTTATTCATAGATGAAACTGGGCACAGAAATGAGTTTTGTTTATCCTGTAAACAAACTTTAGTGAAACTGGGAGACAAATGAGGTTTGCCAAACAGGAGCCTTGTTGATTATGTGTGAAATATTATCCAAAATGGAGGTGCGCAAACCATATAAGTAAAACTAGAAGGAAAAGCCCTGCTCTCCACCCTTTCTGACACTGCGTGCTGCGCCTTCTGTCGTGGCGAATGTGAACTAAAGAAAGAAAAAGTTATTCGTGCCGGAGCGCGCGGATAGATGGCGGCACCATTCAAATGTTCACAATATTTCAATGCTCTGTGAAACAAAGCAAGAGAGAGAGCATAGACGTAAAGAAATATGGTGAGCTTGACCGTTGAAGCACGGCTCCAGCCTTCTACTTAACAGTAGCCAAGATTAGAGGAAAGGGTAAGAAACAAAACAGAGTAAAGATAGATACTGATGCTCCTCAAGGTGTCGCGGGAAGTAAAGATGCGGGTCGGAGAGTCCATTCGAATGCAAGCGGGCCAACGCGTGTGACAGGAAATAAGCAAGATTGAAGGGGATTTCGCATGACGAAAAATGTAAACGCTTGAAGTGTGAGCCCACTGCAGGCCAGTTGGTTTTGATATCAAAATTTATTTTTGAATAATATTTAGAATTAAGAACTGAAAATGGAAAACTATACTCCGTTTCACACATCATGTGCAACGCTGTGAAGGCTACGGAAGTAGTCCGCAGAAAAAAATAAAGAGAAATGTATCACTCCGCGCTGTTTTGCGGCCGTGTGGTCTAACGCGTCGCTCCGGGGAGTCGACAGGCAGTGGGGGTGCGTGGGTTCAAATCCCGGGTGGTGAAACTTTTTTTTCGCACATTTTTTTTTTCATCGCAAGTTGAATTTCCCGTGACTTGAATGAGAAAACTCGTTTTGTTCAGAATCGCTTGAATATTATCGCGTGTTCTGAAGTGAACTGCATGCATCTGTTCATTTGATGCATACCGCGTTAATGTGAGCTGTCCGAAATTCTTTGTCAATGAGCTCGCACCGGCTTTCGGTCACCAGTAGCGGTTTTCTTCCCGATTCTGCAGCATTGTGACTATACTTTTTAGATGCAAGCCAGAGGTTTGTGCGAAAGATGACGTTCATTCGTCGGGTTTAATTAATTAGCACAGTGCTGAGTGCTCCGCCGTGGCCCGATTAACAAGTGGCCGTCTGTAACTTTCGGGTCAAATTATTTTTACACACACCACCTCGATATGGCCTGTTTTCCCGTGCAGTCAGGTAAAAAGAGTTCCAAGCTGTGGGAGCGTCAAGAATGCAGAAAAAGTTGTACAACGCTAGGTAAAAATATTTCGAAAGAGCAAACAATAAATAAGACAGGACAATAAAAAATGCTGACCCCGCAGTGTTTGCGAGAGATGGTTTATTCTGGAAACAGCCAGTGGCGCTTTTTCAAGAGCCACGCTATGATATGGAGCATTGCCCATGACGACAATGCTATTGGCCGGAATGTTTGGCAAAAACTTGTCGGTGAACCACTTCTCAAAGTAGTTGCCATCCATCTCAGAGTGGTAGTGAGCGTGGTTTCGATTTTTTGCTCTGAAGAAGTCAGCAGTGTCTTCCACGAATCCTGTTGCACTGCTCCCACCATTTACAAGAATCAAACGGGCCCATTTGCCCGAAGGCGCAGCCATTCCCTTTGTTAAACCTTTCAGGAAGGCATCCTGAGATGACTTTACAGTCTTGTCCTGCCAAACGTATTCTTTTGTGTACCCTGCGTTGACCCAGGTTTCATCTAGGTAGACGATGCACCTGTAAATGCAAAACAACCGAATACACGAGTCAATGCTTGTAAGTAAACATACACGCTGCAGCATGTAAGTAGGCAATGAACTGCAACAAGCGTACTGCTGACCCCTGTCTCACAAACAGCCGCTCAAAGACACTCGAGAAAAAGAATTATCTCAGCTTAATTGCTCCCTTGTTCGGGCTTATATTTCACGCCCAGGCGACATTTGGTAGCCAGTTTATATTCACCGTATGTTTGCATGGGGTACTTGACTAATTCGGCAACGTTTGAAATCTCTTCACTCGCGGCGACTGCGAACAAAAATTGCCAACGTTCGCAGCAGTAGCGCCAGTAACTCGCACCACCGGAGCAACTGGCAGTGTACAGTGGGTGTTCATTCGTTCCCACGGCGACGACGAGATGCCACTACCCATTGCAGTGCTACATTTTTGGCAGTTTTGCTGTTTTTGCTTGCCGCACCAATTGGGATTTAGCGATTTAATGTGACCCATGCAGACACGTGCCGCACCGAAACGTAGCGCAAAACTGGTCGTGAAACATGACCACTACGCAAAAGGTCGGCAACAGCGACGTGGTTAAGACGATTTCTTCTAAATGTGTTGTCCCGAAGCAACACTCACTGTTCCGACTACGAGGTTGCAAAGCTAACACCAAGCTCTATGTGAAGCCAGTCTAAACGTGCTGCGTACGAAAATAAGCAAGGAACGACCCGTACCTGCCCTGTCCTCCGAATTCCTTGATCGCCCGCAGGTATCTGCGACGCCAGGCAATGATGTCACTTCGCTCGATCAGTGCAAGATTCCGTTTTCTTTTATGAAATGTGAATCCGATGTCCTTCATCAACCTCCACAATGTGGTTTTCTTGAAGTTCGGCAGGTCGTCGTCCTCAGTGCCAGTAAATACTGTGCACTTTCAGACGGATGGCATGGACTGTGAAGCTGTCATTCTTGACTATTCGCGAGCTTGAAATCTTCATGTCGCGAGGTCTTTTCTTCGGAGACGCCACAGGCCCGCACAGACGCTCCGCCTTGATTTTGGTAACGCTACGGGGAGATACTCCGGTGTCCTCACTCACAGCACTCAGTACTTCCCGAACAGACTTCTCCGGAAAACGGATCCTGGTACGGCCGAACACATTCGCAATCACTTGCTTGGCGTGCACGAACCTTCGGGACAATGCGTACAGGAGAGCTGGCAGCGGCCGCTCAGCTGGACGTCATTTTCTCAAAAGTGAAAGGGAGGCGGACGGAAAGAGTAAACACGGCGGCCAGCGAAAACGTGAAATGGAAAAAGACGACAAACGAAAAATACAAAATCACAGATCTCGACCGATTCGCTCGCAATAACATCGTTTTTTGTCACACTGATGACAAATATATTATCCACGAAGCCTATCGGCAATGCATTTGTTATTTTTCGCTCAGCACAAGCAACGCACTATTTTCTGTCACGGATGCAGGCTGCGCAAAAAAGAGCGCTAGCTTTGACAGCGTTGCACCTGATGTATGAAACGGAGTTATAAGTCAAAAACGTGCTTGACACTGTGCATAAAATAAAAAGCTCCGCCGCATTTACGCCCTGCTTGCGGCGGTGCACCCTTTACAGGAAGCTCAACGTGGCTGCGACGCTGCTGCTTTGTATCCTTTTAAGGCGAAAGCCTTTAATGTCTCATCCTTGTAAGCAGCAGTTGTCGACAGAAATGTCACGCTTTTCAGTTGGTCGAAACGGTCGTGACGTCACAGTGCGCCAATTTCAAACGGGTTAATTGTACTTTGGCTATTAACCGTGAAACCAATTGAAGGGATCATATAGTGATGCTCCAAGTAAGTGGGACTGAGCTTAGTTAATTGCTTAATTACCCAATTAGCCTAATTAACTTTTCTAGTCAGGCCATATAAATAAATAAAATTGAGTAGGAAATTGGTCGAGCTCGGGAATCGAACCCCGGTCTTCGGCGTGCGAGATGAGCATGCTATCCACTCCGCCATGCCAGCTCGATGGTTTGGAATGAACACAGGCGCGTCTAGTGAATATGGTGTCTTCGCTCACTGCCATCTTCCTCCCTTCCCTTCCGGCGAGGTTTACGTGTCCACCGAGATATGAGAGAGGAATACATTTTCTTTCCTCAAAAACCAATTTACCGACGAGCGAGGCGTAGAACCGAATGGGCGATGGCGTTCTATGGACTCCCTGGCAGCGTTGCAAGACGCTGTCACGTTCCACTCTTAGAGGCGAAGCTTAACATCTTAACCACACATCAGTGACCGCACTTTAGGTCAAAAAAGTGAACCCCCCCCCCCCCCCCCCCCTGAATTTTGACGGGTGTCCACCGAGATATGCGAGACAGTTACTGCGTAATTTCCTTTCCTCAAATACAATTTTCATTTTCTTCATTACGGGCCATCTTTGTCTTTCTTATTTCACTCCCACTTCCTCCCTTCCTCTACGGTGCGGTTCAGGTGTCCACAGAGATGACAGAGAATTACTGCGCCATTTCTTTTCCTCAAAAGCGTTCAAAGGGCAAGGCATCGCGCCGAACGGGTGGTGGCGTTCCGTGGACTCCGTGGCAGCGCTACAACACGCTGTCGCGTTCCACTCCTAAAGGCGAAGCTTAAGCGTCATTAATTAGCAGTTAATTAGTATTCAGGCACACATCAGTAATTAAACATTAGTTGGTATTTGTCGTCACTTAGTAATTAGTACTCAATTACATGTGAGGCCACCAGTGCCACAGAAGCAGTCAAAGTGGTGCGGAAAACGCTTTCGCCTCTACGCACTTTAGACAGTCAAAATGCCCCTGAATTTTTGCACATGCACTTGAGACCGGCGGCCATTCAATTACAAGAGTGACATTTATGTGGTCCATCTAAACTCAAACCGTTCTTACAAACGTAGGTATTCTGGGTGCTTAAATGCCAGGTGTCACTAGATATGCTGAAATCCATGGGTAGGAGTTCTACAAACTCACTAGCACTGACAGAGGCCTGAAAGCTTTTTCGGGGAAATGGGGATCATACATGTTCTGTTCTGAAAGTAGTAGGACTCATTTTTTAAGCAAAATTTATTTTAGAGAATAGTACAAACGATTACAATTTTTCAAGGTAGCACCATTCCGCACCTACACGCTGCTGCCAATGAGTTTTACAGTTTTCGTACGCCTCCAGGAACGCCTGGACCGGAATGCTGTTTAGCTCCCTCGTCAGGGCCCGTTGAACCACCTGTACTGATCCGTGATGTTTCCCCTCGAGCGTCGATTTTATTCTCGGGAATAGGAAAAAGTCTGGCGGTGCCAAGTCGAGGCTATGGGGGGGGGGGGGGGGTTGAGGCAGCGTTGCCGCCTTGTGCTGGGTAAAAAATCGGGGTCCTCATTCACATAATGAAGAAGATTCTACCGGTTGGCCTTTTCCTGCTCTGACAACACTCCCGGCACCAACTTCGCGCACGCTTTCCTCATGGATAAGTTTTCTGTCACGATGTCAAAAACTTGGGTTTGAGGAATGCTCAAGTCATCAGTAATCATTCTGATACTCATTCTACGATCACTGTTAAGTAAATGTTTCACTCGCTACACATTTTCGTTGGTCTTGCTGGTCGAAGGGCGTCTGGAGCGGTCGTCTTCCTTCACTCTTTCCTTACCTTCTAGGAAAAGGTTCTGCCACTCAAAAAACACCTGATCTACCCATGGAAGCGTCACCGTAGGCCTCCTTAATCATGTTGTGAGTCTCTTTGCCCGTTTTACTAAGATTTACTCAAAATTTAATCGCGTATCGCTGATCCAGTAAACGCTCGACGATTCTGCGTGACGAGACGTTTCGACAGGGGTTCACAGTACAAGCAACCTGCTCTCTTCAACGGCCGAGAGCCGACAGCCGATTTTCCCCAGCATTCCCAATATCCCCCTTCAACGATCCTGCACGCGCAGACCGCCTCTCGTCCGCCCGTTCGCCCAGGAAAAAAACCAGCCCTACTACTTTCAGAACAGACCCTGTAAGTTTGTGTTCTGGGGGTGATTGAAGGAACTGTGGTGCTTGTAAGTATAATGCGTGGTCATTAGTATCGTCATGATAGTCATCATCGCTGTGTTCAATAACAGGTCAAGTGCACTGCAGGAGAAAGGCTTGTCCCAGTGGATTGCGAGCAGCCTTCCTGCGCCAATCTTGTGAATCCAATCCCAGCAAATTTATTTATCGATTCTGCGCTCCTCGGCATCTACGCCACCTACTATGTTTATATACTCTTGCAATTCACCCATTTATTCAAAATAACCAGTAGTTATTTGACCATCATGTTACATGTCTCGTTTAAGCTCGTTGTCCCCACACCTTTTTTAGTTAAGAATGCTAACTTGCATTAATGCTCCAAATAAATACCTTTTCGTTGTTTTTTGACGATACCGCAGCCGTTTCTTTTTAATCGGTGGCTACACTTGGGCTAATCTAATTTTCAAGCATTTTCGTTAATCTCTGATCTTGTAATTGAAAGGTGAATTATATGCGGAATTCGTTTTAAAATTTTTTTCTTGAGTTATGTCTAGAGCAGAGGGAAGAGTAGAAACTAACTGAACACAGTGCTTAGTTGTGTCCGTTTTTACTGTTCCCTCTGCCGTCTTCTTATGCCGTGTGCCGCTGCGCTGCTACACGTCCATCATTGAAAATCAGCTTGCCCAACAGTTTGCGCTGTTACGTAATATCATCTGAGATTGATGCCGACGAAAACTGGAAGAAGTATGTTTTTTTTTCCAATCGTTACCGAAATTTATACGATAAATTCAGGAATCCGCGTAACCTAAACGTGAGCCGCTTATCCGTCTTTTCCTCACGGGCACTCTGCGCATGCGCGCTACTTCTCTTCCAGCTCTATTGGTTGAAAAGAAACCGGGAGCTGCAACAGCGCATGCACATTTCATGCTAGTTACAGACGCATGCGACAGATGGCGGTAGCTTTCAGGCATACATCTGACACTTCGAAGGTGAACCTGGCGTCTCGTGGAACCAGATCACGCCGGCTTCTCCCCAAGTGCTTGTATTTACAGGGAGTAGCAAGAAAGTTTTCGCCGCTGCCCAGAGGGCAGCACATGTTGTGAAAAAGGCAGTTAGTGATAAATATTCCCGCGTTGGTTTGTCGGCAAGTGTAGACAGCAATGACGTTGTCTTCAGCACTTGCGTAACTGTTATCACTGCGTATTTTCATAATCTGAGCAAAAACTGAAACATGATAACAACAATAACCAATGATCTGTATACCCGCGCATGCAATGAAAGTAACTATGAGGAAAATGGGGCCAGGTGTAGTAATCTCCATGGTATTACGGGGCTTAACGTAGTGTGCGCTCAACGTACTTATCCCCAGCAAGGCACTCAAACTGTAAATTGAGCAAAGAGTCTGAATCACGCTAACCCTTCAAGAGGCAATCCGGGTGACCTGGCGCTAAATACGGTTGCTTTCGGAAAGAAAAAGACTTTTATGGTACGTGAATTTGAATTTCGGGCTACCCTAATCCATGTAATGTGCGCACAATTATTGACGCCAGTATTTTTAGTTTACTCACTTTAGCAAGTCTGTCTCATGTTGATAATATGTATTCAGAGATCTATTGTTATCGTTCTGCTAGTCATTTCTGGTATTGACTTGAACTTAAATAACGTAACTAGGGAAAAAGGTTTCTAGGCAATAACTGCTTCTCCATATTCACGAGGCCTAGAAAACAGTTTGAAAACCATGGCATCGACGCATGTGGCAATTTACAAAATAATAAACAGGCGAAAGAAATTATAATAGCAAAAGCAACAAAACGAGCAAATGGGTGTTGCGACCACACGTTGTGTGGACCTTGCATTTGTGGCAATGACGAATAAAGATATGTCAGCTTGAATAGTTTTTTTTAACGTTCTAGCGGGAATTATTAACTCCGTTATACCTTAAACATTTCATAAAATTTCCCAAGTGTTGAATTCTTAACTGGAACAAACTTGAGAGAAAAAAGTGCATGAATAATCGCACTTCCACAATATTGAAACGTGCTTCTCTGTACGCTTCACTGACGGGATTCTACATCCCGTCCCTTGACGACCGGAGACGACCATTGCGCCTAGCACTGATTGTCAGCCCTGTTTTTATCTTTTCTACCTAACAAAAACCTGCAATATTGTGCAACGAAAAAGGAAGAAGCATAGGATTACAGCGGATGAAAACTAAGTAATCTAAAGGTAGGACCGAAAAAAATAATCCCGAGTAAATGTGAACTCTACAAGGTCGGACCGTAGCGCGCCTGCTCAAAGACGGCCTCCAGACAGCTCTATAAAGGAGACCCATGGCCGCGCGACATTTTCACCTGATCGGAAGAAATCTCATTTGCAATTCCAGATTCCGGAAATCTAGGCCAAAGAAAAAAAAAGGAAGAAGAATCTCCCACATAGGAAAACCAGTCGAACGCACCGCTCTGCGAGCGGGAATCTCGCCTTTGTTTCCTTTGTCCGAGCGTACCTTAGAGTGCTGATCATATTGGAGCATTGAAAGTTTTCTTTGAAATAACAGATCTCCGCGCTTTATTCGCGCCTCTCGCAAATGCTCTCAATGCGCTGCGAAAAGCTGTTGGTGTAGAAAAAAAAATAGTGGGACCCTTAGCCCACTGTCTTTTATATCTGTTTGTATTCTGCGAGAATGTACCCCCTGAGTGATGTGAATATTTTATTCGTGCACTTTTCTCTGCACTCTCGAGTGACCTTCACGCCACTCTTATCTCGAATGCATCCCTGTAGGCGTTGTTCTCACCCCTGGTTGAGAAAACAGAGGAGTGAAGGAGGTTTTAGATTTCGTATCATTTGGTAGTAAAATGAGCTATAGGCAGTAAAAAGTAAGCAGCATACTGTGTAGGCACACAGAAAACTACAGTCTTTCAAAGTAAGTGCTTTTTCTTGAAGATGCACGAAAAGAGAAGGACTCTCGATCGAAAACCGGCGTAACATTACAATTTCATTTCAAATATTGTTTGAGTACCATGCCTTCCGCCACCCTATTTATTGGCTTTAATGCAATCATGCTGGTTTTAATGCCCAAATTTTTAATCGGGGCCATCTTGCAAATAATATATCCGCAGATCTACCATTCCCAGGTTTTCATTTTTTGCTATTACCGCTTTTGCCATCATCAAGAGCGTTCCCTGTTGGTTTCCATGGCAGCCTTATGTGTTCGATGCGAGTGATGGAAATATTATAAAAGAAAGATTTTTCAAGCTATTGGAAGAATGGACCTTTCCTTTCAATATTTCTAGACCAATATCCGACAATTATCCAATTTTCAAAATTTTCGTCTAAAATTGTTGGACAAATGTGAAGGTGAATTCTTTTCTATCATAGTTATTTTTTTTTTCGAAGCTGTTCGCCAATTTAGTCTTCATGCTCCGCGCTGTTACTTTGTATATTTGGCAGGTCGGAATGTTTTTGAAGTTTTTAAAATTTTCTTGCTTATTTGTAGCTATTTGTTATCGTAGCTTACGCTATATTCGAAAGCCTCGTTAGTATTTAATATCTTTCGCTGTTTTGTTGCATATTTCATGCATAACCTACTGCCAATTGTAAACCCCTTGGTTCCTAAGGGTGATGGTGTAAAACAAATAAATAAAACAAAGCCCACACATGCTCTTCAATGCGGAAGTCAAGACCATGACATTTGAATACTACTTATTATAGACCACTCCACGTGATACTACTACTTGTTAACAACTCCTGTTCCCCGTCCTCATTAGGTTACCAGGCCCAATGAACAGCAGTTTCTTTCACCAAATAGCCATATTAGTTCTCAATTACGTCATCAGTTGTCCCCTCCGGTCTCTCTATTTAATTTTCAGTGATGGTTTTCTGTTGCAAAATCTAGCAAGAGAGCGCAAGCGCACTGCGTAAGGCCACGACAGTCTAGAACATCCTCAAAACTAATGCTCTAAAAATAACATGAACTGAAGTCGGTCGCAGTCAGGCAAGGATGCCCATTACCACTATTGAGTAACACGCGCAACCTTTATGAGTATGCATCATACAGATTTCGTACATTGAATCATCGTTCTATTTCGTTTACATAAGACGACTGACGCAAGTTTCACTGCAATCGATAGGGACGGTTTCTACGGTAATACGAGGAATTTCGCGGGCTAGCTAGTTTTTTTGAGGAAAACTCATATCACGAGTTTTGAGACGATATTCTTGTGATTGGGGCTACGGACAAGCAGCAGGGAGACTTGTGGCATTTTGAAATTCCTAGAAGACTCTTCTTCATAAGGTGATTGCAACAACTGACAACTATTGTCGGTGCTTGCGTCTGTGGTGACGGAGGTCCTTTACGTCATAGAACTGCACATACAGCGCTCTTGTTGCAGCTTAAACCTTAGGGCTTAATGTAACAGTTACTTTTTTTCATCACGCTTCAGATGTTGAGCTAAGTTCAATAAAGTCTTCCTTTTTTTCATTTTATAGGAGCTATTACAAAAGAAATTTTGTTTTTGTTGTACTTCGCATGACAGGGATTGCAGTACGAAGACGCACTGGCAGTACGCAGTACGCACTACAACGCAGGTGATTTTGGAAAACTTGTGTCCTTTTTCCTTTAATTAAATGAACATGAAAGGAGAGGCGGATGCACGACAGCTCCGCCGGCTACTACTTTTCTCCAACGGGAAAAACTGCCGGAATAGTGCTTAATTAAATATAAATATTTTACAGCCAATACACAAAACGCCTAGTCGAAAAACACACCACAAATGTTTTGGTCTTGACAATATACTTCTATAGTATTTTTGTCCAAAAACTCTTACTAAAGATATAAATTTTAGTAGCAACAGAATATGATTCTGTAGTATTCTGCTGTAGTTTGTCGTAGCGGCAAAACCACAGGAGTACTGCAGAAAAATACACAAAACTACAAGAAATGCTACAAAATCAGGCAAAAATTTGTAGTTAAACCAAGGCGTCAGAACATTTAATCGTATTCTTGCCCCAATTTTCTCCTTATTTTCGACTGAGTAGACAACGCAGTACACAAGTCAGCACTTATTATTAGTGAAAGGTGGAAATAAGCACTAATAAATGAGCAAGCATAAACACAGTAAATGCTAAGAAATCAGTAATGAATAAACACAATAAATGAAAATGCCCATCAGGCGGGGACGTACGAAAGTAACAGTACGCAAACACATAACAAGGAAGCTTAGAAGCGTGCAGCAACTAATCATAAGCAAGTTTCGAAGGAACTTGTGTCCCTAACCAAAACATTGCTCGACGGCCGAGCAATGTACTGGGCGATCCAAGCCGTCAGGAAAAAAACACCGCTTTCGATCGCTTTCTATTTAAGAATGGCGAGAAACCACCCAGACAATGTTGCTACACCCTGCAGAGCAGTCTCGGATATCTCGAAGCAGCTGCGCGTGACTGGGCACCTTTCATAACGATCAGCTGGCATCTAGCGGGTGCACGACTAATAACGGGCTTTACGCGGCAAAATGAAAACTCCACGTGCCAGCAGCCATAAAGAAGGGACCACAATAAATAAGATAAATGCAACTGAAGATCAAGGCAAGATTTATACATATTATTGAGTGTCCTTTTTTGCTTGCCACTTTGTTTGGTGTGAGCAATGCGAGAATTGAGGCTATTTGGTACTGCACTGTAACTTGAATGCACTCAGTAGAACAGAACGGAGGGCGACGTACACATAGACATAACGGAGCGTAGCACAACCATCAACTAAAATTTCGTTTATGAAAATGGCATTTAAATGGACAATGGGATATATGTGGGCACAACCACGAGAAATAATCATGCATATAGCACTTTTTGTTTTGTCCACCTAGTACTAACTGTCTTCTTTTGAACCTAATCTAATCAGGAGTCACCGCTAGTGACGGCGTGCTAATGCAGCTCTGCGGGAGATAAACTATGCCTCCAATATTTCTCTCTTTTTTTTCAGTATTTGCCTTGAGCCAGTCCACGTGTTCTTCAAAAGAGCGGCGTGCAGTTTTCGCGTCTCTTTAAGTTGTCTGCAAGTATTCTTGGAGCGCTGATTTGTTGCAAGGTGTTGCAGTGGAAGACTGCGCGAGTACTTCATACGTTGCAACAAATCATCACGCTCCAATGCTTGCAGCGAAATACAAGAGATGCAAAAACTGCACATCGGCTTTTATAAACAGCACGTGGAGTGACCCGAGGCTAAGACAGAAAAAGCCGAGAAATATGTCAGGCGTACTTTGTCGCCGGCAGAGCTGCATTAGCACAGCCTTCATTAGCGGCGACTTCTGATTAGGTAAGGTTGAAAAGAAAGCTAGCACTTGGTGGATAAAAGGAAAAATGCGGCACGCAGGAGAATTTTTTAGTGTGGGGCCAAGATACATGTATATCCTATTGTCCATTCAAATGTCATTTTCATGAACAAAAATTCATTTGATAGTTGCACAACATCTGGTTAGGTGTGCCTTCAAGTCTTGCTTCTTTTTGTCTGCACTAAGTGCATTAAGCTATTTTGCTTGCGGTCACCAATTTCTACAGCTTTCTTTGTACCCGCTAAACCACTGAAGGAGCTGGCGAGGGAAGTAAATATCCACGCAGCTCGACAAACTAGACCATCGCACTGCTGTACACAAGGACAAGCACGCATGGGCAGCTCATGAACGGGCATATCAAATGGTATACGTAAGGGAGACGGAGGCAGAGGTGGACCAAGAACAAAGCTGACGATGGGAATAACATGCACAGGTGGTCGTGGAGTTCAACGTCCCGGAGTTGCTCCTATATTCTCTGAAAGACGTTGAGTTGAATGATTGCAGATTCATTCGGACGACCTTTGCTCTTTTACTGTGAATTGCCATAGTACGTAAAGAGAGAAGAGAGAATTACAGGACCGGGTTCGCCAACAGGAGTGAATGATATTCTTGTAGAAAATAAATGTCAATGGCCGTGGCAAAAGCCTGTCATACGGATTTCAGAAAACCGATGATTTGATAGCTAGAGAGATCCTCACAGATGGTAAACACAGCACAGGAGGGGGGCAAGTCAGGTAGATAGATGAGATTAGACAATTTGAGAGAGTAGCGTGGCCGCAGTCGGCAAAGAATAGGGGTAATAGGAGGGCAATAACAGAGACCCTTGTCCTGCAGTAGACATAGTTGGGCTAATGATGGTGATAGTGATTTTGCCACTGTGGAACTACGGCAGGTATGGCTGGGATTTGATCCCACGACCTTGGACTCAGCCCCAGAACGCCAAAGCCACTGAGCCACTGCGGCGCGTAGAACAACAAACAAACGGTTACATAAAGAGGAATTCCTTGACGATACACTAGACATGTCCCTGCAGAGTGAAAAGAAAAAAGAAAGGCACGCTATATACTAAAGAGCTGCTGAAGTATTTCGACACCAGACGACCTTTACCCTGACACAACTGAGGCTTCCCACGCAAACACATACGCCTCATAACCTCTGCCTCGAACCTCTCACTTTAAAGCGCATGCGTGACTGGCGAGTCGGTGGCCGAAATCGCCTAGGCGACTCACGTCCTCCCAAGGTTGCCTGCCTGCCTGCCATCCGATCGCGAACTGCTGGCTTTTAGCGCCAACGCATTCGCGTCAACATTTCGGCGCTGCGCGCCTCTCAAGCCCGCACACTCTTTGGTGCACTTAGAGAAAGCCTTTCTGCCAACATCTAGTGGCGCCGCCTTGCGGGGAGGCGAAGCACAACCGTGCGAGCGCTGCGACTCGCGTTAGGGCAGCGGGGAGACGGGAATGCAATAGTATTAAGGAGAAAGAGAACACAGAGAGGGAAGCCCTTAGGATTAAAATCAGGAATTCACTGAAAGGTTAGCAACAGCAACTTAAGCAACAGGGTGGTAGGCGCCGATAGCTTTTGTTTGCAGTTTTAGGTTTGTCTAGTGCGTAAAGCCAGAATGGCTAAGAGAAAGAAAAGATTTCAAGAAAACGATAAAGTTAAAGGAAAATAAGGAGCGAAGCATGGAGAGTGGTAGGGATGCATGCCAACCTGTTTTATTCTACACCGCGCCCAAGCTACGCGTCTCAAAGAGTAGGGCGAATTCAAAACCTTGTTTGGAATGGCCGTGGGCTGTTTGCGCTGGAAGGATGTCACTAGCCGCTCCAAGGAACTCGACGCCGGCACGTGTCACGAAACGCAATGAAGGGAGGATGGAGAAAGATTAGGGAGAAGGATGGATGGGGACGAGAGGAACTTTGGAAAGTCTCGGCTGAAAACTGCATGTCCTAAGGAAAGAGGTGTGATTCTGCGCCCGCGGGCGCGGTCAAGTTTTGCTTCCAGGGAAAGTGCATATTCGGCGTTCTAAAAATCGCTGCTTTTGGCAACGCGTCGTTTCCAGTAACACGTCCAACATTCACGCGCAAAAATTTTTGAAAATCAGAAAATTGTAAGATACTCCTATAGAAATATTGATGCTAATGACTCATTCTTCTGATATTTAGCAAAATATTTCTTTTAGTCTTTCCATCGATCGCATCGAAGAGTTAAGACTGGCATAGGAAACCAATGGGAAAAGCTTTTGATGACAGCATAAACGTTAGTAGGAAAAAATTGCAAGGCTGCCATCCGGTGATATGCGGATATATTGATTGTTAAAGTGAAATCCTACATAATGCGAAAAAAATGAGTTCATATAAAGGTTTCCGGCTCAAAAATGATTTTGTCCGGAATTGTTGGGTATGAAAAAAGTAAATGAACACGGGCGTCTTTTGCGCTGCGCCCTCATCGAAACGCGGCCGCTACGGCCGGGTTCGAACTCACGTCTTTCGGCTTAGCAAGACGTTGAACTGGGCTAGTTGGTAAAGATTCATGGTAAAACAAAGCGCAAAAGACGAGGAACCAGAGTAGACACAGAAAGGCGCCAGAAAGACACAGGACAGCGCTTGTATTGTGTCTTTCTTACTCTGGTTCCTCGTCTTTGGCGCTGAGTGTCACCATAAATCCTTCGGCTTAGTTAGCCAAGCGCCTAAGCTCTAAGCCGCCACGGCAGGTCGCGAAACAAATAGTGAGTGAGCATCGATTCACATTTATTTTTTTCATGTCCGTGATTCGTGGTCTAGTTCCTGTAGTAGTATCTTTAACTTGAGTAGTCGTCCTATATTCTGAAGAGTAATTGTTTAATGGTGGTGTAGAGAGAGCACAGAATTTTTTTTGAAAATCGTGTTGAATAAAATTTTACTACACGGCAGTGATTTCGTAAAACAAAGAGCCATGTCTTTCGGTCCGCTCTCTGGTCGAAATTAGAGACATTTTGACGCTGTCTTGGTACTAATTACACTGATGACCCTTTGTTATTTTCTGAGACGCAACACTTTGTCGAGCTAGTGAAAAATAAAAAAACAGGGGAGTTATGTGGAAAGAGACAAACCCGAGCATTGAGAATCTCTCAGGTTGCGTGCCAAACAGGAACAAAAAGCGTCGATCACGAGCAGAGTCGAGAACTTCAAAGGTCGGCAAGATTAAAAGGAAAGAACAAGCCTTTTAGCTAATTACTGTCAGAAGAGCGAATGCCCAGCGTGCTTAAGAAAGGCTCGACATCTTCAAAAAACACTCGTGCAATTGAACGCTTTATTTGTGCATAGAAGCGCCTGTGATCCGCGACTTGAGGACGGACGAAATGAATGTAGAAAGATAAATAGCTATAAAGATGCGTACATAGATGAAAAACTCAGGGGGACACTTAATCACTGATTATGCGCGGCCCTTCAATGTCCAACATTCTAGGACGCAGCTTTTTGCCTGGCGTCTTCTCTCCTCTGTTACCAATGTAGCAATATATATATATATATATATATATATATATATATATATATATATATATATATATATATTTTTTGAAAATTGAAGAATTGTAAGCTACTGTTATTCAAATATTAAATGAAATGGTCCATTCTTCTGATATATAGCAAAATCTTCCTTTTAAGTGTTTCCATTGATCACATCAAACAGTTGAGATATATATATATATATATATATATATATATATATATATATATATATATATATATATATATATATATATTGAAAATTGAAGAATTGTAAGCTACTGTTATTCAAATATTAAATGTAATGGTCCATTCTTCTGATATATAGCAAAATCTTCCTTTTAAGTGTTTCCATTGATCACATCAAACAGTTGAGACTGCCATAATAAACCGAAGGTGAATGCTTTTGAGGGAGAGCAAAACGTTAATAGAAAAAAATTGCAAGACTGCCGTCGGGTGATCTGTGGATATATTGATTGTTATAGCGAAATCTTATACTGGGAAAAATTGAGTTCATAAATGGTCTGCCGCTCAAAAATGTTTTTGTCCAGAATTGTTGAGTATGGATGTCATAGAGCCTCGCTGTGCGCCCTTAGGCGCTACCACATAGCATATATGGCATGTTATTTCATTGGACAGATGTCTATGCATGTGTTGGTTGACAGTTCTACTTCCGTTTGACGGATGACTGAATTTGGTACTAACGATTTTGTGCTAGATCCTACGCAGATTCGAACACAACGATCAGCGCACTGGCACGGGAATTTGGTGAGCCACAATCTTTGCGCTAGAAACGCGTCACTGGGTAAGGTAGTGCATCGTTTCTCTGCGTGTAAATCTATCATCACCATCATCATCATCAGCCTGACTACGTCCACTGGAGGACAAAGGCTATCCGATACCTTTCCAATTAACCTGGTTCTGTGCCAGCTGCAGCTACCTTTTGCCCACAAATTTCTTTACGTCACCCGCTCACGTAGCTTTCTGCCGCCCCCTGCTACGCTTGCTTCCTCTTGGTATCCAGTCCGTCACCCTTAAGCACCAGCGGTTATCCTCCTTCGCATTACATGCCCTGCCGAAGCCCATATCTTCTTGATTCGGACTAGGTGCCATTAACCTGCATTTGTTCGCAGTCCCACCCTGCCCTTACCCTCTCCCTTAACGTAGCACCTATCATTTTCCTTATCATAGCTCGCTGCCTTGTTTTGTTGCCCTCAATTTAGGTTGAACCCTTTTAGTTGGCCTCCACGTTTCTCCTCCATAGGTGAATAGCGGTGACATACAGATGTTACTTAGTTTTGTTCTTGAGGAATATTTGTAAACTGTCATTAATCATCTCAAAGAACCGGCAAAATGCGCTCCATCCAATTTTTGTTCTTGTTATTCCCCTCACGTAATCCGGATCTGCGGTCACTGCCTACCTTAAGGAGAGGAGAGGGAGAGAGAGAGAGCAAACCTTTAATAAACAACTATAGAGGATGAGCCGACGCAGATAGTGAATGCTGGAATCTTTTTGGTCCGCGTCCCTAGTCCGGGATGCCGCAATATCCCGCCGCCCCGTGAGCGTGGCGTACGAGGGCAGCTTGCACTGTCGCACTCGAGCACTTGAGGGAGAAGATCTCCCAAGCGTCTTTGGGCGGGATGGGGAGGGAAGTGGGGACGGTGTTTACAGGCCCACAGTATGTGGGATAGGGAACAGAGCTCGTCACAGTGTGGGCACAAAGCATTCATTTTCGGGTCATAGGGAACAGCCATTACGGGACACCAGTAGGTGTTCGTCTGTACAGCTGTCGCAGAATGCGTTCGTCTGCCTTCGACAGCCCCTTTGCCGGTGAAGGGAACTGACGATGCCTGTTTTTGTATTAGTCGATGATTTCACGAAAACGGAGAAGTGGTCGGCTAGGCTGATTGGCTGGAGAGGTCGCGGAAGTAGGTGCCCGGAGGATAAGTGCTCGGACAGCCGCATTCGCAGCTTCGTTTCCAGGCAGCCCCTGGTGGGCCGGTGACCACACGATACGTCTAGGCGTGGGTTCGGTGTATCTAAGGGCGTTGTAGAGTATGCTTAGGCTAGAAGATATACCTCACCCTTGAAATAGCTCCCGCAAGCGAAACGCGAATCGGAAATTGCAACCTTGCATTGGCGATCTGCGACCGCGAGGGCGATAGCGATTTCTTCACTCCGGTGGGCATTGTCGGCGCGGAAGAAGAGCCTATTGGTTTGCAAGTTCTGATAGACTACGGCTGCCGTGTAGTGGCCCGATGGAGTCGGACCTGCGACGTCAACGTAGAACACGCCGGGTTTGGGACCATGTCGCGCATGCAGAGCCCGAGCACGTATACTCTAACCACTTGCTATCAGTTGCAAACTGCTGTTTCCTTGCGAGGCTGTTGAACATAACTTTGGTTTTCTGCGTATTAATTTTAGAGCGCAGCTCTTTGGCGTCCGTTCCTGGGTTTCGCGTCGTCGTCGGCGTTGTCGTCGTCCTCGTAACCAGCTCCGCCCCCCTTTCATCCCCCCAGCCCTAGCAGCGACCGACTGATACCGCTGGATGCCGCTGACGCCGCTAGAGAGTCAAGATAACGTGACTGCATAGAACACCGTCGGCGCCATGCAGAAAGAGGAGGAAAGGGTCCCCCCCCCCCCCCCCCCCCCCCTGTTCTTGTGTGGCGGATAGGGTGCTCTTCAGTTGCCGACGCGCCGGTTATTTCACGTAGGCCCCGGCACGTCGACGAATACGTGACCACCTTCCCACGGCTAGACCTGGTTCTTAGCGCTGCGTAAGCGAGGGTATCATATTGTTTGTGTCGGCATCGGCGGCGTTGTCCCTGAAACCAACTCCGCAGCTGGGGTTGACTCACTATCGGGGTCAGCGGCATCAGTCAGTCGCTGCTATCTCTTCCCTCCTCCCTTTATCGTGTTGTCCGCTTGCTGCGCGCGCTTCTGCCCCCATCGTTTGCCGCTGGGTGTACACGCCGCCCCCCTCCCCCCTCTTCCTGCGAAAAAAAAAAAAATCTGTGATAGCGCATACATGTGTTGCTCGATTTCTTTGCCTCAATCTATCGAAAAGGTGAAACAGCTTATTTGCTGCGCTCAAATTTCGCATTAGGAAGTAACGTAATCGTCGGTAATTTTTTTAGGCCTACTGTTCTGCTCTGGCTCTCTAGGTCATTGATAATGTTTTGCAATTCATCCCCTGAGTGACTTAGCAGAGCAAAATGCCATGAGCGAATCGCAAATTACTTAGGTATTCGCCATTAACTTTTATCCCCAACTGTTCCCAGTCCAAGCCTCTGAATACCTCTTGTAAATATGCGGAGAATAGCAATGGCGAGATCGTGTCTTCCTGCCTGACACCCTTCCTTATCGGAATCTCATTTTTGGCTTTTCGCTGTGCAGCCTTTACAGATATCGACCAGCATTTTTACATGAGACAATTCTGCATTTTGATTCCACAATAACTGCTTGACCTCTAAGGTTTCGACTGAGCCAAATGCATTGCCGTAATCTATGAGGGCTATATATAAGGTTTGGTTATATTCTGCGCATTTCTCTATCGCTTTACTTACAGAGTGAATATGGTCTATTGTCGAGTATCACTTACGAATGCGTGCTTATTCATTAGTTTGATTAAAGTCTAGGTTGTTCTGATTATTATTAGTGATTACTTAGTAAATACCTTATACAGAAAGCACAGCAAGCTGGTCAATTTATAATTGTTTATGTCCTTGACGTTGCACTCCTTATGGATTAAGATAACTTTAACGTTCTTCCATGCTTCAAGTACCCTCGAGGTCACAAGGCATTGCGTATACAGCGGGGCTAGTTCTCCTAGCACAATCTCCCCACCGTCCTTCAAGGGATCTGTGGTTACCTGATCCTCACCATCTGCTTTCTCCCTTTGAATTGCTCCTAAGACTTTCTTTACTTCCTCTTTCTTTACTGATAGGATGCCGCATTGCTGTCAGCGACCGGTTATCTCAACATCCTGATTGCAAGGGCTGCTGTTTAAATTGGTGTAGAACACTTCGGCTACTTAGTGATGACATTGCCCTCTTTGCCTCTTAACTCATACATCAGATTTCTGCCTACGCCTAGTTTCCTCTCAACCGGTTTTGGCTACCTCCATGCTCGATTTTCTCAATAATAAATTTCATTAAGTCGATTACCTTACGTTTATTGGTTAGTTTGATGGCTCTGCCAGTTCTAATCTGTCTGTGCGGTTAGAGGCTTTCATACTTAGGCCTTCTTCATCAGATATTTCATCTCTTGAGAGAGCTTGCCTGTATCCGGTCAGTATCCTACCGCCTACTTCTACTGCGCGCACCGTACCGAAAGCTGTGAGATTGCCGTTCACTGCTTGAACGTTGAGGTCGTCTACCTCAGTTAAAATCGAATATCTGTTGTGCAGCGAGATTCTGAATTCCTCTACTTGTCCTCTTAGAGCTAATTCGTTAATGGCCTTCTTTTTCATTAATTTCTTCCGTTAATTATGCAAATCTAGGCTATTTCGTGACCTTAACATCCTGTGGTCGCTACAACGTACCTTTCCGATGATCTCCACATTCTGCACGATGCCGAGGTGAGTATACAGTATGAAGTCTATTTCATTTTTAGTCTCGCCATGGAGCCTCTTCCACGTCCACTTCCGGCTTTCACGTTTGCTAAAGAAGGTATTGATGATCCGTAAATTATTTCTCTCTGCAAACTCTACTAATAACTCCCCCCTTGCTATTTTCAGAGCCTATGCAGTAGCCGACCTCTGCCTGGTCTCCAGCCTGCGCTGCCTACCTTGGCATTGAAGTCGGGCACCAGTACAGTGTATTGTGTTTTTGCTTTGCTAATTGCCGATTTCACGTTTCCGGGGAAGCTTTATATGGTCTCTTAATAATGGCTGGATGTAGGCGCGTAGGCCTTTACCACCTCCAGATTCTGCCTCTAAAAAAGCTTAATTACGATAAATGCCACACTCTCGTTAACACTATATATATATATATATATATATATATATATATATATATATATATATATATATATATATATATATATATATATATATATATATATATATATATATATATATATATATATATATATATATATATATATATCTTGTTACGTAGCCGTTGGAGCTCGCAACCAAAAGGCTTTAATGGGGGGTTGGCCTGGACGGCACCAGAGAGCAAGCCAAGAGCACAGCACCCAGCACCCGGGATCTTAATAAGCCACAGCACCCAGAGGAGGCCGGGACCGAGCTTCTTCTTCTTTCACTCGCCGGTGCACGAAACTTGCGAAGAGCAGCCGCCCAGCGGCTGCTTGTGGAAACGTGGCAATATATATAAAATTGACGACGTTGGCCCCCCAAGGAAGTGCTGCATATCCACGAATGCGAATGTGCTAACTTCCCGGTAGTCGTTCTAGAACTGCGGTTAATGGAAGAGCGAGTCCGCGTTCCCGGAAAACTCGCGTAAGACTTCTTCGCGCTCGCAGGCTTCGCCGAACACTGGCCTTGGTCTGCCTATTTTCGTTCGGGGAACCGCGTGTAGGCATACCACGAGCTTCCGCTGAATGCAACTAACCAGAAGGCATTCGTGGGGCAGCAGCCGGAACCCTAATGCAGTAATAAATGTTAGCTGCATGTATGCGATCCACCAAGAGGCAAGAGCAAGGCAGTATTCCATTATTTGCTGCACACACATGCTGTGAAAGATAGATCACTTTGACGCACGTGCTTGGAGACGTTTCTACGTTTACGTTGTTACTGTGATATCATTTGTGGGTCGAAATGAATTAGGCGCGGCGCTTACTGCCACTCAACCCTTGACGCGGACATCTGCTATGAGGATTCGAACGCTTTAGAAAAAGGTCGCTCTAATTATTGAGGGTTTAGTATTGGCGCAAATTGCCTTCGTGAGGTGGCTTGTGCAGTAAAGAGTTAGCCACATTTTATTTGCCGTTATTAATAAGCCACAAAGAAAAAATTCGCCCCTGACGTAAAACCTTTTTTGAGCTTATTCACAGAGGCGTTCTATTTTGGACATAATGCCTGAATACGTGTCTAAAGGTTTTTCAGAAATCTTTTCCGGAGGTAAAAAATGAAAAATACTAAGATTCTGGAGCCTAATGAAAACATAAGTTTACCTAAAACTCGAATTTCGAGACATATTTAAATCAAAGACAATCATTACGATCAGGATAATCGACGCATCAGTTCAGCTTAATGTTCAGTGCCCGGCTCATATTTCAGTTCGCCAATACAAGTAGTGGTTAGCTGGTGGGCTCGATGTTAATTGGACAAAAAATTTTTCCAATTAAAATATTTTCCTTTGCGAGAATGTTTCTTTTTCTTTGGAATTATTATAAGTTTTTACACTTTGACACTATTTCTTTATATTGATGACACCGTTGAAAAATTTTTGCGTCTTGATAGTTCAACCCTTTGTATATTACACAGTAAGTATCCTTGCAGCCACGCAGCCACGTATCCTTGCAGTCAATCTCGGCATCGTTCCGCTTTTTGCTGCGTAAAGTGTTCAAGGAGGCGAACTACTTGGTGCACAAAATGATAAAAGCTTTTTTACACTAATGGAAGTCTCAAACAATAAAGTGGTGTTGACAGCAGCAAGTCCATGCTTAGCTACCATCAATCCCGACCCCACGCTGAACACAGGTAAGCCGTCTCCCTGTTTTTGTTCAGCACAGCGTGAGTCCCTTGCAGCCAAAGTTCCTGCCAGCTCAGTTTTCGGTCATTACAACGTAAATCACTTATGAGCGCCGCCTTGAGTAATTACGTTACAAGAAACTTTCGGCCAAGGACATTCCAACATTAGGACGACCGAAACAAGAAGCAAACAAACAATTTACAGGCGATCATACTATGTAATGCAAAGGTAGGCATTAGGAGTATTGGTTTTGCATTGAACGTTTATATTTTCGCTTTTACAATAATAGCCTTCCTAGTGCGTCGTAGAATTTGATTTTGCCGTTGCTTTTTCTTTGCGCTACTGCCTGCTCTTATCAAAAAGGTCTATAGACTGTCTTATAGGCTCCTTATAGGCTCTACTGCCTTCTTATAGATATTTCTTTTTCTGTATTCATAGTCAGTCTTTTCTCTATTCATTGTCTACAGACTACCTGTAGAAAAAAGTCTACTATAAATGTATGGCCATAAATCTATAGATTGTCTATAGACTGTCTGTTGGATTTGCATTGGCTATAAATGAATCTGTAAGACTTGTCTATAGACAGTCTGTAGATTTTACAGGCAAAAGTGTATTGACAGTCTGTAGACAAAAAATTTATGTAAGGGTGGTCCTTTAGGCGCGGATCTGGGTCGGTGAATGAACCTTCCGCAGGGTGGTGATTGGCGGAGGCTTTGAACACACAGAGAGCGGCGTGTTTAGCTGAATGATGTCTATACACTACTGGCGCAGTAGAAAAGAGAAACAAACCCAACAAATAAAATGAAAAAAAAAAACAAACATATAAAATGAATGTCGGGTTGAAGAAGAAGCGAACAAGAGGACACTGCGTACCAACTACCTAGAAAATAGATGGTTTGGTTGCACAGAACAGAAACCTCGAGGCCAGCCCGGCCATGCGTTGAAAGCCTTGAGTCCCAATTATGAAACAGCGATAAGTTGAGCGATTTGTCAAAATTTCTTTGGCTCGAAATCTTTGCGCTGAAGAGTCCGCATGGACGTTCGCAGAAAGTTGAGCAAAAGCAACGTTTCCTGCCCTTTCCGTTAGAGCGTTCTTTAGAGCGTTCTTCAAAGCTTTCAGTAAAGCGTTCTATAAAGCATTTCTTTAGAGCGGTCTGTGAAGCTCGCGCAAAAGTCGAACATCAGAAGCCCCACCAGCGTTCTCGATTGACCTGACCTAGTTTTTTAGCTAGAAATAAGCCGCGCGAAAAAAAAAAATACTGGGGTCGCTGAACTATTAATGGGCTTTCAACTCGCTTTGGAGCAATTGGAAGAGAGCAGTATCTCACAATTTTGAGATTCCAGGGGATTCAACGCTTGAAGGAGTCGAGACCCGTTGCTGGTAGCCAGCTTGAAGGGGTTTCCACACATTTTCGCGCAATGAAAGCTTTGAGGCGACACAAAATTCCGCGACGCTCTTTCGTGTTTTCGTAGAACGACAAATGCCTGTCGGCCGAAAGGGCAAACACAAAAGGAATTTTTTTAGAACGCTAGAGTTCAGGTCAAAGTGCAGCGGATAAAGTCTTGCACTTTTTAAACGCAGCAAAACGCAGGTCAAAGGAATAAAAATTAAGAGAATTTTGTGGAGATCTTGTGGGTTGCGGAGGCCAGCTGACCTTTGATGAAAAATTGTTGCTGAAACTGCTTTGTTTCGTTGGAGGCATTACTTATACTTTACAGTTGCCAGAGCAGATCGAAAACGATCGTGCCTTCTGTTGGCACGCAATATCGAGTTCTGCTAACACTGTGCTAATATACTGCTTTCGATGTGGTTCGTTCTATATATAAAAGAAAGAAAGAGAGATGGAAAGAACGAAAGAAACAAAAGAAAGAAAAGAAGGAAGAAAGAAAGAAAAAAAAGGAAGAAAGAAAGTAAGAAATAAAGACAGAAAAGGACGAAAACGAACGACAGAAGGAAAGGAAGAATAGAAGAAAGCAAGGAAAAAAGAAGCAAGAAGGACGGAACGAAAATAAACAAAACGAAAGAAAGGAAGATTACAGAAAAATTAGTTCTTACGCTCTTCATTCTATTACGGAGGATAGAAAATGACAGTGATGCGTTTATACTTGACCAGAAAGGTAACATTAGTTTTGGGATGGATGGAATGAGATAAGGAAGGGAACAAAGAAAGCAATGGAGGAAGGAAGCAAGGAAGCCGAGAAGGAAAGATGGAAGGAGGGACGGGAGCACGGAAAGAGAGAACAGAAGGTGGAAGAGAGAGGAAAAAAAGAAGGAGGGAGTAACAGCCGAATACTACAAATGACAGAAGGAAGGACGAAAGGAAGGTGGAAGGAAAGAGTAAGGAAGGAAAAGGAATACTATCAAGAAAACAAAGGAGGAAGGAAGAAAGGAAGGCGAAAGAAAAAAAGAAAAGGAATAAATGAAGTCTACTAGGAAGGAAAGAAGGAGCGAAGGAAGAAAGGAAGGTAGTAGGAAGGTAAACAAGGAAAGAAGAATATCAGGAAGAAAAGAAGGAAGTGAAGAAGGTTTTAGGAAAAAGCTAGGAAAAAAGAAATACTAGCAAGAAAACAAAGACGGAAGGAAAAAATGAAGGTGAAAGAAAAAATAAGTATAAATGAAATCTACTAGGAAGGAAAGAAGGAACGAAGGAAGAAAGGAAGCTAGTGGGAAGGAAACAACAAGGGAGGAAGAATATCAGGAAGAAAAGAAGGAAGACGAGTGGGTTTAAGGAAAAAGCTAGGGAAAAAGGAATACTAGCAAGAAAACAAAGACAAAGGAAGAAAGAAAGGTGAAAGGAAAAAAGGAAAGGAAGAAGTCTGCTAGGAAGGAAAGAAGGAACGAAGGAAGAAAGGAAGGTAGTATGAAGGACAACAGCAAGGAAGAAAGAGTATCAGGAAGGAAAGAAGGAAGAAAGGAAGGTGGAAGAGAGTGAAGAGCAAGAAAGAAAGTAAGGAAGAATACCAGGAAGAAAAGAAGGAAGATAGGAAGAATGAGTTTTATCAGGAAAGAAAAGTAGTGGTAGCTCTCACCTTAGGCGGGCACCTGAACCTCCCCCTGACGAAAAAGGAAGAAAGGAGTGAAAGAAAGAAGGGGGAAAGAAGTTGAGGCGTGCATATACAATGCATGCTCTAGGGCGTGCACGGTTGAGCGCAACACATGCGTGATGGAACGCTAGTAAGAGAAAAGCAAATAGTCAGCACAGCTTCCTGTGCAGTCAACAAAGTTGTCTCACTTGCTCGCTCAGCGACTCTGTGTCACTAATCTGTCTTTGACCTGAAGCGGCAAGACGACGAGGACGCCCCAGACGATGACAGAGCAGCGCTGTGCTTCGAGTGTTTTTGTTCTCTGAGAGGGTATCGTGAATAATATTGATTACCGCGGCTGAGAATTCGCTCCCTCCAGAAGCTAGGACGCAAGCTACCGTGTTTGCACCTTTTTGTTCTTTGATGAATTTCGGGAGACAATTTGCAGCTAGGTGCACGGCGAAGGACGCGTTTAAGACAAAAAGAGCGCGGGTGTCGGTCCTTTGTTATTTAGCGGCCACTATTACTTAGTACAGGACTCAGTTTTTTTGCATGGCGTGACTCTTTGGGAAGCGCTTTTTCTTTTCACGTTTGTTTACACAAGAAAAACAAAAATCAATCCCTCACGGAGCACCGGGGATGGCAAACAGAGGAGTGTGTCTTAACGCGGTCTCGTCGCCGCGTTTGTTTTGTTTGCTTTAAACAAGCAGCTCGCAGGAGTCAGTCCACCTTCAAACAGCCTGCAACGCTGAAGTTTATTTAGTAGATAACTGTGTTTATTTAGACGCACTGGCGTACCGGCGAGCGCGTAGCATGAACATTAGCTATGAGAAGTCGTTGAAACCTCGCTAAAGTAGCTGGAAAGCAAAAAAAAAAACGAAAGCATAGATAAGAAAAACTAGAGGCGGCTTAGCAAGAACAATTTTAAATTTATACAGCATGGTAAGAAAATCATTTGTTTTGCTCGGGGATACAGGGATCTTCCATTCGGAGAATTTTAGGACTAGTGCGGACGAGAAAATTTTTACGAGGTTTGAAGAGGCTGACTTTTTTTTTTCCAGATTACCGAAGTTTTCAAGCTCTAACGGCGAAAAAAGTGCCTGAAACAGATATTTTTGGGACTAATTTAGGGAATATCTGGTTAGGGAATGGAGCACAATTGCAACGATATTGTTGATCGGGGCACAAAGGTTATTTGACTTGAAAGTATGCATATTTTACCCGCTGGAGTGGCTTGGCGGTCATGGTGGTCACGGGTTCGACCACCATGCACTGAGGTCGCACTTTGACAGCGGTTGAAACACTGAAACTCTAAAATATTATTTGTACGGCTGCATTGCGTTGAAGTACATTCCCCGTCAAAAGTACACAGTACAAAGGGTTTACTTGCGAGGCCTTCAGCGTGCCTGTTGCATACCCAACAATCGTAATCTCTCGAACGATAAATAGCTTCGAGCCCTCAATATTTTAATGCTTTGCTTCGCTAGATATTCTAGGGAGCTCCGCTAAAACCTCTTAGAAGCGTCTCCATTGGGCTGTATACTTTTGACAGCGGCTGTACACCACATTTCGTTTAGTTTAGACGTATCGCTCCATCAATGCTTATACTATGGTGGGACTAATAGATAAAAAAAGGGGAAAATAAATCGGCCAGCGCTACTAAGTATAACGGGCTTAATTCAAGTGGGAGTTGAAAATTAAGATAGACAATTAGAGCTTGGCGTAGCAGGGAGAAAAAAAAACATATTATTTCAATCCTCGCTGTAGCCATTGGGAGGGCTGTCAATCAGAGGAGTTATTGAAAGAGAAAAGTCAACACTGATTAAAGGTTTTCTTGCTGGGCTGGCTCAGCTAGTGATAATGAAGAGCTACTTATAAGGATGATAAGAGGCTCGCACTGTGCGAATGACTGTTATCAGTCCTAACATATAAAACTGCATTCATAGCTGACTTAGTATGTGCAGAAGATACGAGTTCTGCGAACCACACGCGCCGTCAGGTTAAAGAAAAGTAAGATAAAGGCACCTCGTCCACAGCTTTATCGCTAGTGATTTGAGATTATCTAGTAAGCTCTCGACGCCTATTAGTCACAGTCGAAAGAAGATCAGCAGGAGGATTTGTAAGGGATATCTTCTAGTGCATTTCGAGTATTCCTAACGAGAGCAGGTGGATGTTCGAACGGCTTGAATATGTGAACATTAAACCGAAGCACCTTCTCAACGAAAGACGTCTAGGCTCAAGTGCAAGCCACATAGCTGGCTCCTTAGACGTTCAAGTTCGAGCACGCGCCGAGACCAACACGAGAGGCCTCGAACGCGCCCACCCACGCCGCATAAAGGGGCCTGCGCGGCCTGTTGTCCCTTCGGGGAACCATAAAACTTCCGTTCCGGTGATCACTAATCTAAATCCTGCTTGTCCGCTGCTCCGGGAGAGAGCGCGGTGTTGTTGGAGGCACGGTCGATCGGCTCCGAGAGGAGGATGGGCACCGGGTCGGTGGTGTTATAGATCCCCAGGGTGTGCGATCCGGAGCAACTTCAAAGCTTCAAGTTGGCGGCAGCGAAGCACGACGCGCGAGAACGGATCCCGTACGGCCTTGAGTCTGAGGACATGCGGTACGAGCTGGATTCTTCCTAAAAATCTACTTCATCCCTTATAAAAATGGTTATAAACTTTCGATAGACTCATTATAGATTTTATTGTCTTCCTATATAATTTTTACGCGTGCCAATTATCGGTCTATAGACTGTCTAGAAGCAAAAGGCCCCTAAAAGTGTATGGCCACATATATATAGATCGTCTATGACTTTCTATAGAGTTTGTATTGCTTATAAAAATTCTATAAATTTTATTGACAAAAGTCTATGCACTGTCTACAGACGGTCTAAAGAAATTTTTGTACGGGTGCCGTTCAGTTCACCGCAGCTCAGTTTTTCCGTCTTGATGATAATCCTAAAAGGTGCGGGATTTACATATGAGAAAGAGGACAAATAATCAGAACAGAACATGACCACCTACGCGTTCTTTAAAGAAAGATGGAGATGCGATGGAGGTTACATAACAGAGAATTCCGTTCCATTTTTGAGCTGCTTGCTGAAGGAAGAATGAAACGCAAAGCGCGGTGGTACGCGTTGGCGGAGGTGAAACTTTAAACGTGCGATCGGTGCGATGAGACGCGGGCGCTTCGGCTGACATTTGCGGTGCTCGAATGAACAAAAATAAAACGCCGATAAGCGTTCTGCGAGTCACATGCGTCGCTAGTTTAGCGACGCCGAAGCTAATGACACGGGGTCCGTAATTTGCGGCACGTGCTAGATTAAAAATCACGAAACTGTCAATAATCCTTACCTTTACGACAAGGTTGAATTCTCGCATGGTAGGATTTACGGAGATGTGAGGAAATTCGAGCGGAGGAGTGTTTTGTCTGGGGGAAAGAAACGCTTACCACAAGCCAGCGGTGCTGTACAGAGATGAAGCAAGCTTAATGAGTGCCGGGCTACAAGCTTACGCAACTTTGTAGCAGGCGGTATTCATTATATCAGACCTAAGATGTTGCTCTTTCTGCTTCCTTGAAGGTCGCGTTATAAACTTCGCAGTAATTTGTTGGTTAATTTTACCAACTGGTCACACAAGTCGTGGCCCGTTAAACGGGTGGAATCGACCCAGACGCTGTCAGGGGCTGTTAAAATTATCCGTGATGACTGTAATGCGAAAACTCATCACGAAGTTTGGGCAGTTTTACCTAAGCATATCCAATAACTTGCGGCCCATGTGGTAAGTTGATCATAGAATGCCTGGCCGCAGTGACAACCATCGGGTCCATAGAGGGGTTTGAACATTTAGAACTTTCGCTTGTTCGCGATAGGATCTAGCAAACAAGCGTGGCAGTTTTTTTGACCTTGCATTCATCCGATTAGCGATACGCTCAGCGCAAATTTGCAGTGACGACCCATGTACGTGACTTGTACCTAGGACAGCACCTCTTAATGTTTCGTTGCATTTTTTTGTATCTCCTTTTCTGCCAGAAATAAGAACTTTCCAGCTGTATTCGTGTTCGGCGAAGACGGCCATATTTTGCTGGCGGCCAAATGCAAAAATGCGCGTGTGCTGGGCGATATCAGTGCACGTGCAGCAGCACATGTGAGTTTAAATCAATCCGGAGCCCTACGCTACACCGTCTCTCATAGCCCATGTGCAGTTTTCCGACGTTAAGCACTGCATAACATAACATAACATAACATAACATAACATAACATAACATAACATAACATAACATAACATAACATAACATAACATAACATAACATAACATAACATAACATAACAAAATTAACATTACGCAAAAGTAACATGACACAATATAACACGACATAACATAAAACAGCACAAGAAAACATAACATAATTAACATTACCCAAAACTCAGCATAACATCACAGCATAACACAACACAATATAACACGACGTAACATAAAACAGCACAAGAAAAGACAACCTTACATAACATAAAGCATAACGCAGTATACACGTATTCGTGTCGTTCTCGGTCTTCTATGTTCTCAAGCGCTCTGTATTCCACCCACACCAAAGTTAAGCTCGTATAAACTCAGTGGCTACCTTCGAAACCCACGGCTAACTTTCTGCATTTCTTCACGAGACTCGGCCAAATCTGCACTCAAAGTAATCAAAGTTACGAGACTTTGTAACTGAACGGAGCTGATAGTTTCAAGTTCTCCTCGCGCTGCAGCGAACTACGGCAAATCCGGAGTCGCAGGTCGCACTCGAGGCTTTTGCCGCCTACGACCTCCGACTCGTCATTCAGGGGGCCCGTTCAAGACGCCACTTCGCGGCTTCTTCTTACTATCTGGCTGGCAGAAATAATGCTCGTACGCACTAAAAAATAGAAATAAAAACAAACACTGATGCAGTTAAAGCTCGAACGGGAGCAGCTCGGCTACGATGTATAGTGCAGGGTTGTGCCGCAAGAAAGCGCGCCCGCCCTTTGCAGACCAATCTGTGGCCGCCGTCTTTTATGACGTCATTCGATGGGCACCTTAACGACGCAGCGCTCGCGCCTTAACCAGTAAATACGGCGACGGCCTTTCACCCTTGGCTCGTTCGACTTCCCTTCGATAATGTGATGCACAAGCGCACGTGCCGCCCAGGCAGTAAATGAAAAAGCTAGGGAAAAGAACTAGGCGATCCAGCGGGAGAAAAGGGGGTTATATTTCTGCAAGGGCTGGCTAGAAAGGAAAGGGGCGTCTGTCAAGAAAGACTAAGCCGCCTTCTGGCATTCACAACACTGTCAGTGCTGTAGTCCTTGAAGAGAGTATTCAAAGTGGCTCCGTCATGAATTCTGCTTCGTTGCTCCCTTTTCAAGCTTCCTCCTTGAGCGTCTGAAGTCGGCGTTTTGATGCCATGGGAATCGCGAGAGAGCTTTCGCGCATTAAGGACTTTCTCTGCCTTTCTCGCAGCTTCCCGGTTTATGTCTTTATCTGCAAAAAAAAAAGAGAAAAGAAAAAACAGCAAGAAAGAACTTCGCTACGAATATCGAAGATTCTCTATCTTTAGGAGCAGACGTTCTTGATGATTACACACGCACGTATGAGACTTTACAATCCTAAATCTGAGTGAGAACCCAGACGCACACACATGTGTACACACACAAAAATATCCGCGAGTTACCTGGTGCGCAGTTAAGTAGTACTGCTTAGCATTAAAACGCAGGATGGTGGTGCCATCTCAACGAAATCTTTGAAAGTTTAAGCAGCAATCTTTCTTTAGAGCGAGAGAAAAGCCTACGCAGCGAAACGGCTTACCCAGTGGCTATAAAACGGTAGTCACAGACACCTGCCTCTGAAAAGCTACTGTGAGAATGGACGTGCTAGCACGATCACTGGGAGAACATCACGCTGAACGCCGAGCAGATGAATTCGGGTGCGTTTACTGTAACTACCGGGAGCAGCTTATGAGCAGTGCCTGTGTAGCAGCTTCTCTAGTTGAATTCCGTGAACCGAGAATACTGAATGGGAAAATGATTGACAGGCGAATATGCAGTGGGGTGCCTCGTTTTTGCGCCAGCAGTTTTCAGCTTCGTCTTTTCAAATTCGCTTAAAAAGAACTGCAAGGGACACTTCAGCTCCATCTTAAGGGTATGACGCTATAACGTTAATGAGTTACATTGTTCATGTATGCAGATTTGGTCAGTCGCTACTTTCATTCATGTATACCATTCTTTACTTTCATTCATAGACGATATTCACACATCCCTGGGTGTCCGCACATGATCCTGCTACTAGCGGCGTTTGCATGACGGCGTTGAGCTGAGGAGTTGAGTTGAAAACCGGTTACTGGGTTCATGTAAACACCGCAGAGTCGGGTCCGGGAGTCGAGGGAGCGAGTCCAATCAACTCCGCTGCCGGGGATGGGTAGACTCAACTCGACCCAGCCTCGATGTGCTTGTAAACGCTGTCGAGTTGACGAGTCGGGTTAGTGGTAGGGGAGGTGATAAAGGCAAACCTATTTTTCGCTTGTGCAGTCGCGGCTCCGAGACAGCAGAGGCACGTCGCGATCTCGGAGGCTAGCACTGCCCTCTCCCATTGCGCTGCTCAACGCTTGGTGTTGCGCCAGTCGAACCGGTTTCGGCACGGTAAAACCGAGTTCATGTATACACGCGGTTATCGAGTTGGATTCACCTTGCTCAACTCGATCCTCTGACTCGACCCGCCGCTGTCGGGTTCATGTAAACAAGGCTGCTGTAGGCAGTCTGCTCAATAACCGGTGGGCAGGTTGCGGCGACGCCACAAGATCTCGTGACCTAGGCGCCTTACCTGCCTCCTAGGGACCACCTGCCCGTGACTTCTTGCTCACAGCGCCGACGCCTACAACGCCGACACCGGATTTTCTGCGGAACAGGGCCTATAACGCTATCGAGTTAAAATGCGGTATCACATTTACGAACCCGCTTATTTCAATGCTATGAGTGCAAGTCATAAGCGAATTCGGCTAACCGAGCTGGCTTAATGACTACAGCGTACGAGTACTGAGTCCAAAAACACGGGATAGAATCCCGGTCACGGAAGCCACATTTAGATGGAGACAAAATGCAAGAAATACCCGTTTGCTGAGCTATGTCAGCGCACGTAAAAAAAGCCTAAAGCGGTGGAGATTAATCAACGGCGTCTCAGAATTTGCGGAATGGTCTGTCTCATAGCCCGTGTAACGTTTGGGACCAACGATGCCACAAACCTAGTTTGGAGTAGAGTTAGTTTTGACGAACTCTGTTCCCACTTCGAGTTATTGATCAATTCGCTCTCGCCCTACCATAAGCTTGCCGTCCGTTTAGCTCAATTGATAGAGCGACTGCTCCGGTGAAGCGGTGGTCCAGGGTTCGAACTCCGGACCAGGTCGAATTTTTCTTTAACCACGAAGTTTCTGAGAAAGCTGTTTAGCTTTCCTTTGTAGCCGTATGGATGCGCTTGGGTGGATGTCAATGGGTAATTACTCACTTGTTACTAGTTTTGAATAATTAGAAGTTTAACGGTTCGACGTCAGTTTAAGAAGGACTGAACAGCAACACTTTCTGTTTTCGTTTTTATGTTATTCCGCAGCTTATCCAGACATACGCCACACTAAACCTGATTAGTCGTCTCCTTATGGTCCCCGTTTCCTGCTGTTTTCACCCATGTTTACTATTCACCAACTTGCCCAACTCCAGACGGTTAGCTAGTTTCGGATCTTCTGGAATACAAAAAAGGAGTCGGTCGTAAAAGAAACAGCTCATGGCTGTCGACATACACCGAACTAGCACCCCTAAACTACGCAAACAAGGTTAAGAGCAATTAGGGAAAAAGACTTGTCTCTCCAAATGATCTCCAATTTACTCTGTCTTGCGCCCGCCACGGCCGTTCTATTCCAACTGATTTCCCAATCTCTCCACGTGGCGAAGTTCCCGGCTGCTTCCGCTTGTGCTCACTGTGTCCCCCAACAAATCAGATTACCTGCTTTTTGAATGAGAAAAGGCACCGAAACCTATTTCCTGCTTTTGGTTCTAGCTAGGATGCCATCAACAAGTGTTTCCTTTCTAACCGGTACCCTTTTATAGTTAATAGCGTTTACCCATAGCGATTTTCTTTCGATATCTTGAGATTCTCCTAAGACTCTAAAAGAACACGGGGTTTTATTCCTTTAAGAAAAGCAATAAACAGCGCAAAAAAAAAAAACAGGGACCACAGAGAAGACACAAACACCAGTCCTGTTGTTTGTGTCTTCTCTGCTCTCCCTGTTTTTTTTGCGCTGTTTATTACTTTCCTTATGATGAGCCACCGACTAGCCCATAAAAAAAATTTAATTGGTTGTATTCCCGTCTGTAAACTTTAACTATAAGTTTACTATAAGTTTTCAGTGCGCGCCCTCTGTCCCCTTGACATAGTGGTCGATGGACACTTGTAAAACTCATTTCATTGCCGCTTTTTTTCCTTTTTTCCCCTTTTTTTCTCCTCCCCAAGAGTAGGGTAGCCTACTGGGCATCGCCTGGTTAACCTCCATGCCTTTCCGTCCATTTCTCTCTCTCTCTCGATATCTTGTAGGAATACTAAGGTGTCCTAACATTAACAAAATGACGTAGAGGACTAGCGGCATTAACAAAAAGGTTTTTCTCAGTCCTTTGTTTCCTGATCGTCGCACATGACACTATAAATATTACTGCTTCGGCGGGGGTGGGCTGTGCGTAAGTTTTGAAACTCATGTACTATTTTCGGAGGAAACGCGTTTATTCGTAGTATTGGTTTCGAAGTCTTCTGTCCTGCTATTTCACGCGTCATTTTATCTGCACATGAGCAGACGAGCTAACTGTGATGTTATTTCATGGGTGCCTTTCTGCAGCGTAAACTTGAAAACCAGTATGGAGCCCATAAACCTACTAGAACAAAGATCACTCGCACAAAAAAGAGTAATTGTAATAAATTTGAGTAGAGCGTTGAAGAAACCTCTTTACAGACTGATTTATACGCTCCCTAAATCGGTTTTATCACTCGACGGGCCGCCACGTTTGACAGGTTTTATTGTATTAGGATCCCGAGTTTTTTTTGCCTTATGCTGGTCTTTCTTGTTGTGCTTCGACTGAAACTTATTAGGCGATGTGCTACGGCAAGTAGCAAGGCAAGCGGAAGCAATGATACTAGGAGGTCCCGATACAACCTTTGTGCTCTGGGACCCTCCTCCTATGCAGTTTATATTCGTGCGGAGTTGATATCACCGTATAAATATCTTCTTCATGCTAACATTCATGGACAAAAAACTGTAAAACTGTAAGGTACTTATAAGAAAATCTAGAAGATAATGGTCCATTCTTTCGAATATAGCAAAAATCTTTCCTTTGTCGTGTTTTGATCGTTTGCATCTGGCAGTTAAGACTGGAATAAAATATTAATGGGCAACGCTTTTGACGATAGCAAAAACAATTAAACCAAATATGGAAGCCTACTGAAAGATCTGCCGATATATTGATTGTTACAGTGAAAGCTTACATTAGATGAAAAAATTTTCGCTCATACTCTTTCCTGCTCAAAAATATTTTTCCTCACAATTGTTCGGTACGCAAAAAAAGTATTTACGGTTATGTTATAGTTTTTCAGAACGACTGGATCCTCCTGGAGAATTTCGCTTGGGCGATTTTACGTACTATATGATATGGCTTTGCATGGAGGGTTTACGGCAGCAGAGGAACCCATGGGTTATCAGAGACTCCATGATGGAGAGCTCCTGCTTAATTTCGGCCAGGCGAAACTCACTGTTGCGCATTGACATTGAACAACATAGGTATGTTTTTCTATTTCGCCTTCATCGAAATGGGGCCGGCATTTCCTTCTTCTGTTCTCTTTCTTCTCGCTAGCATCTTATCACAAATTTGTGGTTCGCACTGATGTGTGTTGCTCTGTTATTTAACTGTCTTGTAAGTTAGCCACTAAACATTCCATTCACATAGAAGGACACTCGGATAGTGTTTACTTCGGGACCCCCTCCTCTAATACTGATATCTTTGGTTTGGTTTATTGGTTTATTGGGATTTAACGTCCCAAAGCGACTCAGGCTATGAGAGACGCCGTAGTGGACGGCTCCGGAAATTTCGATCACCCGGGTTTTTTTAACGTGCACTGACATCGCACAGTACACGGGCCTCTTTAATTTCGCTTCCATCTGAATTCGGCCGCCACCTTCGGGTTCGAACCCGCGTCTTTCGGGTCAGCAGCCGAGCGCCATAACCACTGCGCCACTGCGGCGGGGGCTGATATCTTTGTATGTGCAGAGTACCTCACGATGAAAGTAAAATATGATGATGATGATGGTCAGTATTTTGCTCCGCGTCACAGCACCTCCCATTGTGATCCGCATATATTTGGCATAACATATTTTTATCGCTTAGCACATTAATGAAGACAACGAAAAAGCTTTGGTAATAGAAACGTGCTCTCTTTTTCTAGAAAATTTTATTTCCTTCATTCAGCAGTACAAGGTTGCACGAAAAAAAATTTGGTGGATGGTATACGGTTTTGTTGATACCGAAAGCATTCCCCCTCTACATTACTTTTACTTGCGTGATTTGCACAGTTTAAACTGCCAGAGCTCGCTTACACGTGCAAGCTTGTTGTTGAACGCTCCCACTTGTTGGGAGTGTTGGTTCTCGGAGGGTCATGGAGAAAACGGTGTTCACTCGTTTTGCAACCAATAAATAAAAAGTTACCATGTGCATAAAGGAGATATGAAGAAAAGTTGGGTAGCGCGGGGCGGAAGGGATACTAGTTAACCAAAGGAGGCTTCAAAAAACCGGTATGCTAAGCATAAAGGAAGGGTAAAATACAGAAAACGCCCAATTCGGAGGCTCATAAATAGTCTTCTATCAATAATTTGAACTCGATGGGGACGGAAAATGCTTTGAAATCATGCGAAGCTCGAGTAAAGAGCAACCTTTCTCTAATACATGCGAAGTCCTGACGGTACCACAGTGCCAGTTTGAATTAACCGGAAGTTTACATTAACAGAGTTCGAGTTAATCAGATTCCACTGTACCGAAAACCTTGGAATCATGTAGTCATGTAGCAGCTCCCAAGGTTCTGTCTAGAGGAGCTCACTTACGCTACAACTGGCGTCAATGTCCTTTCTGTGTATGCTTCTACTGGTGTGTATGCACGCGCACAGATATGCACTTAGGTGTATCTGTACAAGAAGGTAGGCGTATGTACACCTAACTGCGCCGCCTCAATCCCCCCGGGAGGTAGTTTTAAACTTCTTTCATGGGGTAAAACTTTAATAGTTTTTCCATCTTTGGACAAACAGAGCGACCTTATTCGCTTTCAAGCGATCTCAAGGGCAAAGGGAGACATTTGAACAGCTTAGTAAGCTCGCTTCATTTATATGGAGGCCTCTATCAGTGCTTCACAAGAAGTTTGAGCACTGCTTCTGTGACTCAAATACGCAGGGTCGCTGCCCGGCGTCTCTAACGCAGTGTGAAAACCCAGCGTTTTTTTTTCACGTTGTTTCTTCAGTGACATAAATGTCACCGTGGAGCCCAAGGTTGCTACTGAGATTTGTGGACCCAGCCTTGAGATCATGATGTCTTCCTAGCCCAGTGATTAGTAGAACTGCCATGTAAAATATCGTTTCAGAGCTTTTAACTCCTCGTCTGCAATCTTACTTAGCTCCTTGTTGTCTTTCAAATAAAAGCCTCAGAGGGTGCGGCTATTTTCGAATACAATTCTTTTGGCTAACCCAGCTCGAGCATTTCTTCCCTTGCTTTGTTAAGTAGTTATCTATCTTCCTTCGTATTTTGCGCTGCTTGCCAGCTTCGAGCCAGTGTTGCAAGTCAAGCACCTTTTCAACTGGCGTTCGTTGGTTGCAAATCACGTGGGCGAAAAAATACAAGCAGTAGCGCTTGTAGAAAACCCAGATCAACCAGCTTTCTTTCGCAAGCAAACTTGAATATGCTAATCAATTCTTTTCTCTAGCCGCAGTAATACAGTACGAAACTGGTTTCTAAATATTTCATGAATTTATTGACACAAAATTGGAATGTCATGTTTTTAGAAGCTGTGCTCAGCGTCTGGAGAGCCTACCTTTCTGGGTGGCTGCGCTGAATGTCGGCTTTATTTCAAGGCGAGAGCCTTTAATGGCTCATTCTCCGGGCCGTCCGTCCGGCGTTACATCCAGCGCTTGGGGGGTGACTCATCGACGGACGCAGGTGTCAAAAGGTGACGTCCTCTTCTCCGATAGATGGAGCTCTCGGCGCGGCGGCGTCGAGCGGTGCTCCGTCGTCAGTCGGTGTGCGGAAGCTAGTGGAGGAGGATGGCCCCCAAGCGGTGCAGCTATTCCGCGCCAGGTGGATTGGCTCAGCAGAGGAAGGGCGGCTCTCCGAGCACGAAACGGCGAAGGATCAACGGCAGTCCAAGTAGCACGACAAAGGCTTTCGCCTAGCGCCCTTTAAGCTGCCAAAGTGCCCCCATAGTTTTTTATATATGACTATACTTAGCATTGAGTCCTTTTCCGGATTTTCAGCTGGCTTTTAAAAGTACTTGCAAAGCGAATATTTCGATCCTTTCCGTAGCCACGCACAGTATGAAGTAATAAACACAAATAAGAAAAGGCTCGTGGAAGTGCATTTCCGCTGGTGAGAACGTGCAATACCTACAAGGCTGACAGAGAGACATCATAAAGAATAGAGTTGTGTTGTGCAGATTTAACTATCAACGGAAGTGGGTGTATTGAATTAGACAGTGCCTAAAGTAAATCTCACTTGCACCTTTCGACACCAAAACTCTTTGTCTTGCTCTTTGTTCTCCGTAACAGATTTCTAAATAAGCAAAAAAAAACTTCGCTTCTTCCCTAGAGAGCGAGGCAACTATAAGCTTCACCGATGGCTTGTGACTAGGTACACAACTCATCAATGCCATCTGATGACATTACATTATATGGTATAGGAACATATGGTGTATTATAGTACGGTATGATATAGTAGTGTGTGGTTTGATCTTGTGTGGTATGCTATGGTATGATGGTATGGCATAGTATGGTACAGCGTTTTATGACATGATATGGCATGGCAATGTGGTATGGAATGATATAGTAATGTACGCGTGGTTTAAGGACTTAAAGCGTCACATGTGCTATGAGATATAAGGCAGCAGTGGGCGCCGGATTAATTTCAACCACCTGGGGTTATTTATCACGCAATGACAGCGCAAGAACATAAGCATTTTTGCCTTTAGCTTCCATCGAAATTAATTCTCATGATTTGGATTCACGTCCTTCATCGCAAAACTGAGTGATCTGCAGGGGTTTTCCTTCATGCTTTGCTCCCTCCTCCACTTTATTTATTTTTTTTTTTGCGAGCCAATCAGTTCCTGGTTTCTTTCCTAAGTAGGATTGACGTCTAGCTAAGAAAAAAAGAACTAGTCCCAATTTCCAGGTCATCCTATGCGCTGTGTTTAACTTGGAAGCTCGTTCGGAACACGACTAATTGCCCAAAGACATTTGCATAAAGACAATATTTTTCTTTTCCTCAGAAGAGTTTTCCTAAGGTAACTCCACGCATGGTACGATAATTTGCTTCGCATTCTGAAGCGAAGTCTTAATGCTTTCCAAGAACGATAAAAAATGACAACAACGCCCAGTTAATAATTCAAAGCTTTCTTCCCTAGTTTATCTAATCTATAGAACTTTAAGACATTTGTTAAACTACGAGGGTAATCCCAAAAGTAAGGTCTCTAAAGGGCTGCGGCCTCAGGGAAACTATTTGCATGGCTGCTCGCCATACTGCTGCGTTCAATGTTCTCCGTCTTCCAAACAAGCCATGACTCAGCGCGAAAGGGACTGTCAGTCTTGGCACGGCAGCCATTTTAATTGGAGTTTCCGTTTGTCGCTACCGCCAGGTGCGAAGTTCGCACAGTTATTCAATTTTTGAACGCAAAAGGCAGTCAACTAATCGAAATTCATCGCCAGTTGACGGAAGTGCACGCAGAGTCGTGCATTGATGTTAAACACGTCCGCAAGTGGTGTAGGGAGTTTGCCGCTGGTCGCACTGAAATTCACGACGAAGATTGAAGATCGGAGACCGTCAATTTCTGATCAGACAGTCGCGAAGGTCGAAGAAATGATGCGGCAGGATCGGAGGATCACACTCGACGAACTCTGCATATTGGTTCCTGGTGTTTCTAGAAGCACTATTCATAGGATTTCGACAGCAAAGTTGAAATAGCTGAAGGTGAGCGCAAGATGGGTTCCGCGAATGCTCTCAGACGACCATCAACGGCAATACGTTGACTCCTCCCGCAAATTTCTTCGACGTTATGGAGTTCAAAAGGAGACCTTTTCGGATTCCATTGTTACGGGTGAAGAAACCTGGGCATTCCACTTCACACCTGAGATCAAGCCAGAATCACGTGAGTGGCGGCACTCCTCTTCGCCCAAGCCGCGAAAATTCAGGCGAACACAGTCTGTCGGTAGTCATGGAAACTGTGTTTTGGGACCGAAAATGGGTATTGTTGGCAGACTTCATGGCTCCTGGCAGCACAGTAAACGCGGACAGATATTGTGAGACTCTTAAGAAACTCAGACGTGCGATTAAAAATCGCAGAAGAGGAACGCTGAGCAAGGGCGTGAGTCTTCTCCACGACAACGCCCGCCCCCACGCTGCCTGCAAACCGCTGCTCTCCTGCAACAGTTCGGATGGAACGTCATCAGCCACCCGCCTTACGGTCCGGACTTGGCACCAAGTGACTACTACTTGTTTCCAAAGCTAAAAGGACATCTCGCTGGAAGGCGCTTCACTGAAGGTGATGAAGTGAAAGATGCGGTCAAACGCTTCCTCAACCGCATGGCGTCGAGCTGGTAAGACATGGACATGCAAAGACTGCCCCAGCGTCTGGAAAAATATATAGACCACAACGGCAATTATGTGGAAAAGTGGAAGGAAGGTATGCCTTTTAAGTGATTTGTAAATAGCTTAAAATAAACATTTCTTTCCGTTTATAAAATAACTGGAGACCTTAATTGTGGGATGACCCTCGTACGTATTACGCATGGAAATGAAAAAAAAAACTAAGGTAGCCTCGACCCGGTCAGAATCAATAATCTTCTTGCTGTGCCAACATGCGAACTGGAAACTTAGGGCTTGCCGCGATCAATAATAATGAAAGCAAGTCCTTTACAACACTCCGCATAGCAGAGTCACATGAAGCATAGCGTAATATTCATTTGTTGCTTGGTTTACTTACGTCAACGCTTTATAGTTCAGTCATATGCGGCAGCCCATCACCAGAGAAGAATGTTGTCTTCGCCACTATGGTTTCCTGGCTTGTTCTGTGGTTGTGATGAAGATACTAGCTGGCAGTTTCCGCTAATCGATAACATAAAAATATAGACAATTTTCTTTTGTTTCAGCCTAATCTCCACTGTGCTAAATAATTTAATAGTAGGCAGCATGGTTCTGACGTCTACGCTAACTATTCATGTATAGTCATCTGTCGCTGTCACTGCTAACGCTGTCTCTAGCATACTTATAGAATCAGCACTATTTAGTTTAGTTTGCTCCCCCAAGCAGACCGCTATCTGCTTGTCGAATCTTGTTGTTTTGCGATTATACTATATTTATCTGATCTGGGAGAGTTGGTATTGATTAATGGCTAAAACAGCAGAGCAAGAACACGCGACAAACGAAGGAACACGCAACACGAGCGCTATTGTGGTTTAGTTGTGGTTTTCTAGCTACTGCATACATTGTTTGCATACATTACAGATAATCTTAGTTTTAAAGATATAGAAATTTGCAGTTATGAAAAAAGTTATGGTTAGCGAGAGGAATATAATTAGCCAAGTCCAGTATTTTTATTCCTTAGACAATTCCCTCGTATTGGTGTGAATGCTTGCATGAATATAAAGCTCAGGAAGTGTTTATATGTTGACATATTTAAACACGTATTTTTGGCAACCGGCTAACTTGAGAACAAAACGCATCCTGTAGATGTTACTGCCATGGGATTGCGGTAAACAGAAGATTCCTGAGTGCTTTTCTGAAATATACTGGTTCATACTAGTCATCAAGATAAATCTTTTTTATTCCTTCATACCACAATAACGTGCTTTCTAAAACATCTTCCCCAACCGGCAATAAAATAAAGCAGATGTCTAGCTGCGCCCACGACAATGCTGTCACCGTCAAAAACAATAACAAAATAGAGAAAAATAGAACATAATTCCGAAGAACACCATTGATAAATTGTAAAAATATGCTTCACCAGTGGTTCGCTGCTGCTGCATCCACAGTGTTGCCACGATTTGTTTCATCTGTTAGGTTGAAATTAGCCTCGAGCCCGCTACAAATTACATTTAAAAAAAAGTCGACTAACCAAAGCAGCCAATGAGAAGGGGCTGAAATAATATTTTGAGGGCTCTAAAATGCTATAAAAGCAATGAATGATTCATCAATAGCAACCATTTTTTATGGCGCATAAGAGCGAAGGTTTTGCTACAACAGCAAAGAGAAAGAAGCTATCGCTTTGACTGCATAGCGAGGCCACCGCTCAAGAACCTTCGAAACGGCTCTATGAACGGAAACTGTTGGAAGTGCCGGCATCGACCGGTCGCGTGCAGCCTCGATTAAGACGCCGACGGAAACGGAAGTTCGCTGAGTCGACGCCGCGAACACCCTCACGGGAAAGCGTCGGTTGCGCCAGCACACCAAATCGATGCAGCAACGCGCTCTAAACGAAGCCTCGCCAAGCCCCAGTCGGAACAATGAATAGACGCAGGGCAACGCTCAATGTTTTGATTCAACATTTCTACGCCACTTCGTCGCTTGCGCCTGTACATGCTTTTTTATGAGGCGCCGGCGTGGGGGCCCCGCTTTTTTATGGCCCACTAAATCTGGCTATGGTGCTCGTCAATGCACTTGACCGGCGACGCCTCCTAGGGTACTGTAGAGTGGAGACGTCGATAGAGGGCGTACCACTCGACAGTGGCCACAAAGAGGATGTAACAGCATTGTGTCGTCGCCTGTCGTCGCCATGTTTTCGGCACAAATCACCGTCAAAGAGAAAATAGTCTCTATTCAAAAGCCGCCCCTGTAGTAAATGGTCTTGCTTCTGGTAGTGTTTGCACATGCATCGCCATGCTTCCATCGCACTCCGTGTTAGCATGAGCGAATATTTGTGAAATACTTTAGGTGTTGGTGCGCCTGCTGCTGGCATATTATCGTCCGACATGTGCACTTTTACTGTGCTACGTCGGTGTGGTGGTGTAAAGTGCTTGCTCTTCTCTCTAGGCTGGCTTTTCTGTCGTTGCCTTACGTCTGACTGCCTTTTTGGCTGCTTCCCCCCCCCCCCCCCCCCCCTAGCATGCGGTGAAGCACAGGCACAACTCCCGTCCACGTCGATATCGGACATTTTGTCACACTACTCTTACAACGACATGCCATTTCACGAAAGCTGTTGTATTTTTATCGAGCCAAAATCCTTTAAAAAAGCGATACACAAGTGGCGAAAGTGTGTGCTTGAACGCCCGTAGTGCTTTGCTCGAGCCTTTTTAAGGGAACGGACCTGAGAAAACATGAGCCCCATGGCGATGTTTCCCGCTATAACTACAATTGAAACAAAATCAACAGAAATGGGAGTTTATATGGTTGGCGTCGGCATTTAAGCTTTATATGCGGAAGGAGTTATTTGATCAATATGAAGGAAAAAAGTCGTAATTGACATTTTGCACTCCATGCACTGAATAACGGGGGATAAAGGAGAATTCCCTTCTTGTTGACTCCCATTCTGAAAGCAAGTTTCCTGGTCTCAATTATCCCCAATTCCCAAAAGAGTAAAAACAAACACCTTTTTGCGCCGTCCGCACCGCCGGCTAGCGTCTCGTCTGCTTCTGGTCAGTCGTGTGATAATGGCGCTGAGTGAAGTCGCCCGGCTTACCACCGTCGCTGGATTGCTGCTCTCTTGTGCTTCTTCACTGGTGCCTGCCACGGTAATTGTACCGTAATTGTATGGTAATTGTTGAAGTTTTTTGCTAAAGTACGGTATGTCGAACTGCTCCTCTGAAGCTTCTAGTGCTTTCCAACCATCTTTTGTTAGCGTCGCCCCACCGTTACAGCCCCTGCTTCAGCGTCATTCATTCTTATTGCTTTTTTTTGTGTGGTTCCGGCGATTCGTTGCAGAAGACTATAGTGTCCTGCATGAACACGGGACTACGATTGAACTGGGTTTAAACACAGAGCTCTTGATTGTGCTGATGAGGCTGCATTTTCTCTCAATAATGTCAAGAAGCCAAGCTTTAAAGACGCGAAGCTGAGAGGAAACACTGGTGATGCCAGATTACCTTCGGTGGTGTTCGGATTTTCATCTCAATTTTTTCTGATTTTATTTAACTACAGCGGCGTGCGTGACCAGGAAAATTACTCTTAGGCCCCTTTTGAGCTGCAAACTATTGATTCTAGTTATACATCGCTTAGTCCGCGATAACAGGCAACCAAACGAGCTCGCAAAGCATAAGCGGACGACAAGCTGACCACTCCAGCCGCCTATGATGCCGCTGGGCATATAGACGACGAAAGAACGCGTGACGCGTGGTCATATTAGAGGAGCGCAGTTGCCCAAGCTAGGTTGCGGATGTCTCCACAGCTGCCTTTCGATGGCACTGCTGTAAGAATGAGCCTGAATGACGCCACGTTTTGCCTTTGCGCCAAAAAAGTGGCGTCATGTTTATTCAACCTCAGTTTACTCCCTTTTGCATTCATATTTTACTCCCTTTCAAGTGAGGAGCACAAGGATGTAAAAGTTTTACTCTCTTGTACTCCTAAATACCTTCCTACTACTCCGAAACACCTGCACTCTGAAGAGCATTAAATAAAATACTCCATATATAGGGTGGAAATAAAACCTCTTTGAAGTTGTGTGCTAGAGATCAAGCCATTTACTCCTATTTGGACATTTTTTTTTGTTAAAGGTGCACTGAAGAGGATTCTGAACATGTCTTTTTGCCGCGGGAACTCGACCTACACGTTCCTAGCATTCTTAGAAACTGCGACTTATTGCCCTGTGTGGCCGATTTCCCCAATTAAAACGAATTAACGTCCGGCTCCCGCCTTTTTTTTTTAATTCTGCCTCGTACGGTGGGCGGAGTCGACCAACGCGAGGAGCGCCTTTCACCCAGTCCTGTGGAGGCTTTGCTTTCGTTTTGTTTTGTTTTTTAGGTTGCCATGAATAAATAGTTTCATTCGCAGATAATATAGCCGCAAAATAAGCCCGAAGAAATAAAAATACGCGCGGACTATTTGCTACTGCGGACTACTACGTATTACTCCGCCGATGGCAGAGCGGCAAGCCGCCACGGGACTGGGTGAAAGGCGCTCCATGCGTTGGTCGACTCCGCCCACCGTACGAGGCAGAATTCAAAAAAAAAAAGGCGGGAGCCGGACGTTAATTCGATTTAATTGGGGAAATCGGCCACACAGGGAAGTAAATCGCAGTTTCTAAGAACGCTGGGAACGTGTAGATAGAGTTCCCGCGGCAAAAAGACAAGTTCAGATTCCTCTTCAGTGCACCTTTAAGGGTGCATGGTTACAAGGAGACCCATTTAAAATGTTTTTTTTTTTCAGACTACACCTAAAAGGTCCCAGGCATCGGGCACTTTGGGACGTGCGACTTGGGCGCGGCACGCGGAGCTAGAAGACGATCGCGCAAAAGCAAATACGTGCATACCTTGTGACCTCTGCGCTTAGACTTGCGCAAGGTGTTCCAAAGTTTCCGCTTAAACCTCCGCTATGACTATCATTAAGCACGTGCCACTGCATGTCACTACACGCTGCTTAATTAAGCACGTGCCCATTTACACGGCACAACTTGCATAAAGTTCAGTCAGGGTCGGACATACGAACAGACTTAAACTCTCCGTGAACTACAGCATTAACAAGCTCCTACCTGCAGGTTATATCAACTTCTTTTAGTGCGTTGAATTGGCGTCCGGATGCTAGTAAAACAAGGGATGAAAGAATAAAAAGGGCGATTAACATAGCACATTCAAGGGCCAAGCTTCATTAGCAACAAATATGCTGCCCTTGTCGAACTTGTTCTCTTTCAATGTCACGCTCGTTAAGTTCTCAGAACGCCGCTTAGATTTTCTCGCTATATTAACCTACAGATTATCGGCGCACCTCGTTATTGAGCAGTTACTTTTGCGCAGTCGGTGCTTTGAGTTCACGATCACTGGGATAATCTTTTCGAACATCGCCCTTACATATAACAGATCGCGTGCGCATTTTGTAAAAAGACGGTAATTAACCTTGCTTAACGGGCGTAGGCTTTCACAGACACGAGCCTTTCATACGTGAATGATTCAATGCGTTCTAGTGTGTGAGTGCCATGGAGGCGGGTAGTTTGCGAAATATTACTCTTTTTGGTGTGTGAAACGCCGGCCATTTTGCAGCTGAACGCACGCAATAAAAAGGGCTCTTACTTTTCTAGGACCAAGAGAAGTATAGACCAAAGCTATTCTACAAATTACAAATTATGCGGGCGTACAAATTATGTACGCCCGCATAATTTGTGTATAATTGAACAAATAAACGGACCACATCGGCCTGGAGCATTCAAACGTGAGTTCCACCGGAACAAGGGGGATTTTCGCTCCTGGTTTGAGATTAAAATTCATAAATACTGTACTATAATTTTTTTTTGTGCGAAATAGCTTTTAAAATTTCTCGCTCTGTGTGTGTGATGGTTTCCCAGGCGCACGTCCGTTCTCGCATTTCATAAGTAGCTTAAGCTGTGTGCTGCAATTCGTGTGAGCCGTGTTGTTCTGTGTGCTCAGCAGCTGATGAGTGACTGCAGTAGTTGTGCAGATAAGATAAGGGAAATAAGTGGCTCGTTACTGTATACATATGAAAGAAGCCAACAGTCACTAAGCAAAGGAACGTAGGGGGAATGTTTCTATAATTTTTTTATTTCTTGTTTTAATTAAAGGCAAATTAATTATCTAAACACTTTATCGCTCATGCACACTTGATTAGAAAGTAGAAGAAAGAACAACCGCTTTCCACCGGAGAGATCCGATCTCACGACCTCCGAATTTCGCGTCCGAAGCTCTGTCAACTGAGATACGGCGGTGGCTGTCAAATGTTCTACTTGCGGAAATGCAAAAAATGATACAAACAGTCTTCTGCGTTGCTTGGTTTCGGTGGCTGTTGACATGATAAGTGCAGTGATATGTTTTGTCCTAGCCGATGCTAGACGTAGTGTACACTAGCCCGAGTGTACACAGTTACGCATCAAGGGTTCTTAGTTGACTGCAATTCAAGCATATTTCTATGTTTTCGGCTTAGCACCGAAACTGCGTTTCAGTCACAGCCGCTGGCTTGGACAACGACAAGGATGAAATACAGTGCTCGTGCATGTAACACATTACTAGACATTCGGGACAACTCCTTCTAGTTCCCTTGGCTGCCGCCAAGTTGCGCGTAACATTGAATTTTCAAAAATAGCTCGTTGGCAACATCCGTGATATAAGAAACACGTAGAATGGCCGAATGGCTGCAGAACAGCACGTGATAGTCATCTGGGCTTAGCGGCACTGGTTGTGCGCTCTCCCGAATCCCTGGTAATGAGTGAAGGACGAAGGGTGCTCTCGTGATGGGCACCGCTGGCCCCTAGTGGTTGCTCTGCGCCTGTGTCAAGCATTTTCCTGTAAAGACATCCAAGGTTTGAGCGCATACATTTAAGTTACAGTACGATATCACGGTGGGTTTGATGCTCTTATATCGTGTTTTCCGTTGGTGGTCTTTTCCGTATAACTTTGATAACTTATGAAGGTGCGCCGCCGCGGTGGCTCAGCGGTTATGGTGCTCGGCTGCTAACCCGAAAGACGCGGGTTCGATCCCGGCCACGGCGGCTAGAATTTCTTTGGAGGAGAAATTCTAGAGGCCCGTGTACTGTGCGATGTCAGTGCACGTTAAAGAACCCCCAATGGGCGAAATTTCCGCAGCCCTCCACTACGGCGTCTCTCATAGCCTTAGTCGCTTTGGGACGTAAACCCCATAAACCAAACCAAACCAAACCAAACATCCAAGGTTTGAGCGCATGCATTTAAGTTACAGTACGATATCACGGTGGGTTTGACGCTCTTATATCGTGTTTTGCGTTGGTGGTCTTTTCCGTATAACTTTGATAACTTATGAAGGTGCAGCGCCTCCTACTGCGTTTTCATGAGCGGTGATTTGCGAATTTATTCTGTTATTTATGAAAACATTATTTAAAAAAAAAAAACCGGGGAGTGTGATCCCGACTTACACGTGCACTGCTTCAATTCATCACCGCACTCAAATGGCAAGGAGGGTACTTTTCCTGAAACACGAGTATTTTCTTGCTAGAGAGTAAGGAAAGTGTCACATATAAGTATCCCTACAGCAGGCTATTTTCCGAAGCAAACTGCTATTAAGTTGGTTAGGGTGGCTATTCGGACGAGTTGATTCTTCACGACGAAATTTTGAGCGCTTAAAGAAAAGGATAGATATGAAGTAGCGAACTGAAGTTTGGGTAGTATTTTCAGCAGCTGATATACTTGAAAAACTGCGTAGGATGTCTAAAAAGACGTCTACAATAAAGCAAAAAAAAGAAAATTAAAGACTGTGTCCAAGGGGTTTCCATATTCCCTGGCTCCCTGGATTCGTGATGTGCAGAATTCTATGCAGGTGAGACCTTGCGGTGTTTGCGGCTTAAAGAAGTTAACAAAAACCTTAAAAACAATGAAAGGAAACGTGCCGAATACCAGTCGAAGCTCGAGCCGGATAAATGCGATCCAGTTTTCAAGGGATGTAAAATCGTAAGCAGGAATATCACATCTATATCGCTTTCGAGAGAGAGATCGCTTTCTGAAAAATTGAAGCGAATGTTAAGCTGATTGATATGTTTTGACTTGCGGGGCAATAACCTGCTGAAATTCGGTTATGTTCATGCGCCCACACTGTACAAAGCAGGAGTTTGCAGTGGATTAAAATCAGCTGAAAGTTAGCACACGTGTTGTCTTCTCTTTATATGTCCGTGTCTTTCAAACGCTACAATTTCGTCGTGCTAATAAGTGTCCCTCTTTTTTAGTTTGCGGATATCTTACGCTACTCTGCACCGACATCTATTTCCCCTGTAGCAATTGGTGAGTATATAATGGACTTGGCGGGGCCATCAACCTGGTGGCATTAAATCCCGGGGTGGCGGGATAAATATTCCGTGTGTAGTTTTACATTTCCCGGGGAAAAAAGTGTTTTTTTTTTGCTGTAATATCATCCTCAGGTTTACAAAAAGCAAAAAATATTACTCATAAAAAATTGAAGTAACTTCCCAATATCTTTTCAGCGAGAAAACGTGTGGAATAATGCTGCGACGCCGGTTGGACGTCATGCAGTGGCGTCAAGATGCCGGAAGAAAGTAAATGATTCAATTCACGGATCCTCTTGTTAACGTAGCCAGAAATAGTAGTGGTTTTCTAGTTCAACTACGTCTTATCTGTTGTGAAAACCGACCTTCTCAAACCCTTTTCTTCAACAAAGCACGCGGACAGTCCCAGACAGCGTACAGGCGTGACCCATTGAGAAAGGAGATTAATTGCCCAGCCGGCAGTTCATTTCTCAAGATGCTTAGTATAGGTCTTCGCAGATGCATCGACTGTGCTGGGTCTGGAACGACGCACCCGTTGGCTGAGAGAAGACATTTGTTTTCTTCCAGAAACAAACGATATTCGACGGAGCAACTGGACCACCTTCCCGGCACATGAATGCTGTCGTAATGGAGTGGTGTCAACGGAAAGGCGTGCCTCACAGAATCATCGCGACAAAAGTGAACGAGCTGTCATTTCCTTTTCGCTATTGCCTGCAGGAAGGGATGGTGATGTTCGAAGGTCACTCGATAGGCGGCAGTCGTTGCTGGGTCGCCGCGAGAGTAGGGGAGCCAGAGGTCCTGAGGCCAGAAAGTAGATGTCATTGCTGAACCCCATGTCTAAAAAAGATCCGAAGGAAGTTTTGGTTTGGCTGATACTCTGTAATCTAAAGGCAGGTCTTGGTCAATAAATCAGTCAACTATCAATCAAGCTTAGAATGACAGAAAGCTGGTCAATTGGTTACGATCGATAGTACAACCGAGCGGAGAACGACGACGAAAAAAGAACCATGCAACACGAACGTTGACTCTCAACTAGTTCGATTCTTTGTTCGGCCTGCTTTTCCTCGCCGTTGTACTGTAGGTAAATCAATCAATCAATCAATCAATCAATCAATCAATCAATCAATCAATCAATCAATCAATCAATCAATCAATCAATCAATCAATCAATCAATCAATCAATAAATCAATAAATAAATAAATAAATAAATAAATAAATAAATAAATAAATAAATAAATAAATAAATAAATAAATCGATCAATCAATCAATCAAATTCGACTCGTACGTGTAAAGTAATTTGAAAGCAAAGCGAAAGTAATTGCCGCAGTTAGTATGTACCGTCAGCATCATTAATGACCTGAGGTTCACACAAATGACTATGATTTTTCTGCAGTAGAATGATGGTGCGATTTTTGCATCTGGGCTCCGCGCAAAAAGCATTTTTCACAGTTGCCTACTTTATGATTTCAGATGGGTAAATGACTTTGCAGACCTGGCACGGTTTTGCCCTGTTGTCAAGGGACTTAGATGAACCGTCACCGTAAAAATTTGAGTTAATTTTTTGTTTATTTTATCTAAATCTTACTGCTTTCTTCAGGATGCTGTTCTCTTCATACATACCTGGAACCTACTGCTCCTCATTCTGAAAACTTTATTGCATACTCTGGCTACAAATGTAAAATTTTGTTAGAGATAGCAGAAAATTTTATTCGGAAGGGTGATGTTAATGATGATGATGAGATTTACTGTCGTAAGGGCAGGTATGGCAAAAGAGAGCCATGAAAGAAGGTATTTTAATCTACACAAGGTGCCAGCGACATATTCTCCAAGCATTTCATACCACAGAAACCGAACACCTGGCCAGAGTAAAGCTTGTACCCACTGGAAACCGATGGTTGCAAACTGGCACTGGGTAAAAAACATCGCACCTCATCTTATAATAAGCAAAGCTGCAGAGTGATGTTTAGCGAGGTTCATATGATTAATGAACTGTTGTAACTGATAATGTTATTACGTTATATAAACAGTCAAACAAGAAAAACTTGACCAAACTAAAAGTTGTTATTAGTTTCTTGATCTTGTCCCCCTACTTCCAGCATGAAGTTAGCCCATATGACTCTCATTTTCCGTGGTGCTCATTTTAAGAAGCAGGCAACAGGCTATGGTGAAGCCTAAACCGTCGTTTGATCACATGTAGTGTTCTTACGACACTTAAATGCGTGCTTTGTACGGAGCATTGGTTTAGACGCTTTTGTTAACAGCAGAAATTTTAAAAGTACTTGCAAAGTTATCCGGACCCACGATTAAACATTCCGTAATGTAAAGTTAGCCATTGTTTGCCGGAGCAGAAATCGCAGGCTTTCATGGAGACCTGCTTGATTTCACTTAAAATGGTCGTTAGCTTCACCAGCAGACTTTCTGTTCATCTGTGTAGGTTCTCGAGAATACCGTGCTGAGATCCATTCTCGAACATGTAACCTGTATCAGTACTTCAGATAAAGTAGCCAGTCGTAGGAGACGTGCATTAGAAGTTTTCGTGAAAGGTCCGCATCCATAGGTCGAGTTATTTTGGTGCGTAGGAAGCCAGGCAAATGAGAAATAAGAAGAGATTTGGGCGATTGGACGGCATTTAGTTCCGGTAAGTAAAATACAATAATAACCGTGCAAGTTTTTCTTACACGCAAGAGAGTGTTCAGCTTCACACAGAGCTGCTATTCCAAAATAGCTGCAATTTCTATGAGCGCCTACGCTTAGCTGTTTTGCCACTGACCCAGACTAAAAGAATGGCCGCAACACATGTCATGCGTTTTCAGCGCTGTGATTAAAAATTCTCTTCTTTACTTAGGTGGGGGCAGAGTTTATATCAAGCACGTGTGGATATATGGTCTTTATGTGTTCGAGCTCTGTATTTTGCGAGAGCTGTTTGTTCTTTCTTTAAGCCTAATGAGAATTTAGACACCTAACCACACCCTTTTTGGGTCCCCTGTCTTTACTTTCTTTCGCAAAACTTGAGACAAAAACGTGAGGACCAATTCCGCCACTCACGAGGCTGACCTTTTTAGAGCAGCACTGTGAAAGAACACGTGCCCTACGAGATCCTCAGCAGGAGGAAGTCAGTTTTGCGCAACTTTTCTGCCTGGCTGGCTTAGAGGCAATCCCTTGTTCGTCGCCCAAAATATTGAGAGGGTGTTTTGTGGGTGTTGTGAGTGTTACTTGTGGGTGTTTTTATGCAAGAGTTGCACAAATTTCCTAAAGCTGCTTTTTAGTCTGGATGGTGAAAGAAAAGTTTTGACGGAGGACATAGCGGACTTGTTGAGATCAAGAAGCTAAATTTCAATGCTGTAATCATCATCATCATCATCATCTTCATCATCAGCCTGACTACGCCCACTGCAGGGCAAAGGCCTCTCCCATGTCTCTCCGATTAACCCTGTCGTTCGCCAGCCGCGGCCACCATATTCCCGCAAATTTCTTAATCTCATCCGCCCATTATTACTGCTTTGTTATCGCGTTATATATATACAAGGCGTACCAGCTAACTCTAAATAGGATTTTAAAAATGACGAAGTGTCCTAGCTCAGTGAAACCCTGTTGTTCACGGTCGCGTGGCCTAGTCTTCAGTATTTTTTTCGTTCTTCAAAGTAAATAATTCGTTAAATCTAATTACCTAATTCTTCAAGGTCTTGAAGAAATGAGGAATAAAGGAAATACTTGAGGAATAAAGTGTCAATGTAAAAGTTCTTGATCGTCTCGAAAAACTGCTAGGAGCGCTGTTTCCATCAAGGTACGAATTACGCAGCTGTATTTATTGGCCTTAAAAACACCTATCACGTGACCAGCTGCTGGCTCACATCTCTGCCGCAATGCGAACGCAAAGGCTCATCCGGGATAGCACTTAAAAAAAATCAGATTTTGTTTTTAAGAAGCGTCTTGGCACTTTGAAGTAACGCGCTGTCACGTAGAAGTTTTTTTTTATTGTGCGAGTTATGGCTTAAGACCGGTAAAGACTATTTTATGTAAATGGTATCTCGGTCCAAACGATTGAGTCGAGAGTTTGTCTAATTGAGCAATTTTTCGATTCATACTTTGTTTCTCAGTTCAAAAATTAAAAAGTTAGCAAATTTGGCTTAACTAATTAGTTAACATTGAAACACGAAAAAAAGGCTGCAGACTAGGTCACGCCACTCTAAAAAACCATCACTTGGTATCACGCGTCTAGGACATTACGATTTTTTATGTCTTGGTTACATTTATCTTGGACACCTGACGCACTGCCGCGCGCACGCACGCACGCGCGCACACACAGCACACACACGCGCGCGCACACGCACGCACGCACGCACGCACGCACGCACGCACGCACGCACGCGCGCGCGCGCGCACACACACACACACACACACACACACACACACACACACACACACACACACACACACACACACACACACACACACACACACACACACACACACACACACACACACACACACACACACACACACACACACACACACACACACACACACACACACACACACACACACACACACACACACACACACACACACACACACACACACACACACACACACACACACACACACACACACACACACACACACACACACACACACACACACACACACACACACACACACACACACACACACACACACACACACACACACACACACACACACACACACACACACACACACACACACACACACACACACACACACACACACACACACACACACACACACACACACACACACACACACACACACACACACACACACACACTAGCTCTCTCATGCGCCACCGGCTTTTCCTGTAATGATGGTAGTAATGCTTTTATATTAATACAAACCGTATAGGCGCAAACCTGTTCCCGCTACTAACTATGGGAAGCTCAGGATCAGTGCAGACAAGGTCCCGCCGGCGAACTAGCGCCAAGTATTGGAAGAACGCTTCTGCCTTTCGCCGTTACAATTTCGGCGCCATGCGTGCGATATCGTAAAAAGGGTTAGCGCACCAAAGAAGAAAGGGGCGTTCGATAGCTGCTGCTAGACGCCACCGAAGGGCAGCGTCGCGTCGACTGGCGTCTCACTCGAGGAAAACGCTCACCGCGGTTCCGATCCGACGAGGTCTTGTGCATTATAACACAGAAGAGTTATTGCCTAGACGAGGCCATATGGGGAGGATGCGTGGTCAGGGAGGAGAGCACAAGTGCTGCGCGTCGAAATCAATTTGCGAATGGATATACTGCGCAAGTACCGCCCTCTACAATCTTAGTGTGCGCTTACTGCTGACGATCCGAGACGTTGCCTTAGCACAGACATGCCGTGGCGGAGGCCGTCTCGACCGTTTGATAAATCGGACGTTCCCTTCAAGGACTGACCTTGGGACTGCTTAGCTTGTGTACTGCCTATATAGCAGGCGCGACTATGGCTGCTTCTTGCGTTTGGCAACGACCAGTAGATGCTTCTTCGACGTGTCCTTATTCGCTATTTGCGCGATTGCTCGTCGAAGTCACTAACCTTCTAATACTGGCTTAAACGCATGGAAGAACCCCTCTCACCGCACCTTTGTTCGTTTATTTTACTGTGCTCGAGACACTGCACGTATTCATTCCCTGTTTCAGTCACCAATCTTACAGTTTCCGATTTGTTATTAATCTGAATGAGTGAATCTTCATCGCTTTTATTAAATACTTATTTTATTTATTAGAAAAACGTTTTTGAGCATCTGTCAGTCACCCCCTGTGTTTCTTGGCCAGTCCTCCGCACTGGATACGCGCCATTAACTACTTGAGGACAACAACAACAACAACATGTCGTTTTGCTGGCCGGTTCGTACTACTGCAGCAATGGCCTTATTCTTTCCTAATGTCAGAGGTTATACTACAAGGTTTTCTTTTAATGCATTTGTTGTGAACCACTTACTGCACGTTTTCCAGCTAAAAATAAACTAAAGCCATTAAAATTACTTATGGCTTGATAAGTTAATCATTGCTTCCAGCTCGTGTCAATTTATTTATATAATCTAACACCCATGCCTTATTTCTTCATCGCCAACAGACGTTCAATGTCAACTACTTGCACTGAATGTAACTGATGAAACGTCCCAGAGGCCGCCGCGGTGGCTCAGTGGTTATGGTGCTCGGCTGCAGACCCGAAAGACGCGGGTTCGATTCCGGCCGTGGCGGTTGAATTTCGATGGAGGCGAAATTCTAGAGGCCTGTGTACTGTGCGATGTCAGTGCACGTTAAAGAACCCCAGGTGGTCGAAATTTCCGGAGCCCTTCACTACGGCGTCTCTCATAGCCTTAGTCGCTTTGGGACGTTAAACTCCATAAACCAAACCAAACAGAAACGTCCCAGAGAAGCAGCAGGTCCGTAAAAGTGAGACGGTCCCATATCAGGAGCATTACAAGTGGTTTTCTGACGAATCCGAAATTGCCGCCATATTCTGGACCAGAAACCTGAGATCCCGTCTTAAAGTTTCGATAGGACGAGTACCAAAATTTCATACGTTTCCATTAGAAATTTTATGGAGTCAGTATGGAGCATACGCAGTCGGTATGGACTATATAGAAGCATGTATGGAAAACTACCGACTCCATATGGCGTCATGTACTATCAGCGTCAAATGAAATGCGAACAAAACACCTGAAACACGAGCACAAAAAATCAAGCGTTTTAGAGGCTGGAGGTGAAATACAGGCGTGGGCTATTAACATCTCAGAAGAGCGGTCTTTTGGCTTCGATGGGCAAATCAACTGCTCATGTATTTTGTCTCCCTAGTATAATATCTGCGAGTTATGCTGTTCGCGTTTCAATTGGCTTCTTCGCGTGTCAATTGACGCTGAGTACATTGTATGGAAATCGTATAGAAATTATGTAAAATGCTTATGGACTCCATACAGACAAGATTTGGATTTCTATATATTTTCCTATACCTTAAGATCTTGATATTTCCATTATTCCATACAAGCGGCTCATACGGAAAGTATGAGCCCATGAAACTCCTCAGGCTTTCTATGCATTTCGTGTCCGCTTGCACAAGTCCTCCCTCCCTATTTCCCGGAACAACGCATCTCTATTCCTAGCAGCGTATAGAATTCAGTTGATTTAACACAGACATCATGGTATCTTGCGGTAAGAACGACCGAATCGATGAAAACCGGTGTGGCCCATGTTTGCTTAGCAAGACGGGTTAAAAGGAGAAAAAGAGCATTTCACGGTACTAGCCTGTTACTGGGTTCTAAGAGATTCTATTAGCGAGAGCCAATGTCGGCCCCACTCTCAGGGCCTGAGAGCAAACTTCCGAGGACAGCTAGAAGAATAATAGAATGTGGATTTTTTTTTTCTGGTCTCTCGCTGAGAGCTCGGGAACGACAACGATATTTCCCCACTCGAGCACTCATCTGCCGAAATGTTCCCGTTTAAAGCATTGGTGTACTTGAGTTTGGCCAGCGGCGCAGCATTTGACCGCGTCATCTATACACCGCCATTATAATGGAATAGCCATGAGAATAAAGATCTTGAGAGTGCATTACTGGAGCGTGCCCTCCGGGTACCTATTCAGTAACGCATTATATTTGGTTTCATACTCCCTCACACGTCTATCTTTCAAAACCAGTGTCTGAACACTTGTTGCACTCTGGGCTCCGGTTTTTTTTTGCTCAAAGGATTCCTCGCGATGAGAGCTTTAACCTATTGTAGCTGCGACAACAGTAACAGTATCTGATCATTCGAGGTTTTTCTAAGGCTTTATCTTTTCCTACCTCGAACATTGATATCAGGCTCTTAGCCGAACAAGCAGATGAGTCCGTGCGAAGATGGGTGGGTGTCTTGAGACGACAACAACGCGATTTTAAAAAAATATATATACGGACCTGCGGTACACTGCTACACGTGTCGGTTCTTAATCGTACGTTATATTGTTCATGGATTCAGGGCGCAGTGGTGATGGAGTAGCTCTGATAGTCCAGTGTTGTAAGGGTGCTTATTATCAGTGACATATACCACGAGGTTCTTTGAGAAAGGCAAACACAAAGCCAACGACATACAAGTTGGAAAGTTCGTGGGAGTTTACAGTTGTGATATACCAACAACCAGAACTAACCAATATCACCGTACGTTTGGCGCAGTATGATGGAAGTTAAATAGTGAGATTAACGCCGAATTGCCACCAGTACTGCTACGGCTACTTCTGCATGTGCTAATCTTACTACTACAACGACAATGTCATGTCTTTCGGAGAAAGCAATCCATACGTACTCTAGTCAAACGTTCCATGTAAGACGCTCGTATGTAGCTATGGGAATACGGAGTCCATAAAATATGAAAAATATATGAAAATTCGTATCTAGTCTGTACGGAGTCCGTAAGCAATCCACGTAATTTATATGCCATTTTTATGCGATGTACATGAAGTGATATAAAGCCAGTAAGATTACGTACCTGCTTTCATATGTCCATATACCGACTCCATATTGTCCATACTGACTAAATAAAATGCAAATGTATGGAGTTATGGAACCCGCCTTATGGAAACTTTCAGTAGGGTACAACAGCTACAGTACAACTGCTGAAAAAGCACCCGCGAATTAATAAACGGTGACGCAAGTTAACTTCCCGGGAACAACGCAGCTACGCTGAAAACTGCGAGCGCAGACACTGTTGTTGCCCAACACATCGGTCCTAGCTTCCCACGTCAGCGAAGACAGAAGGGGACGGCTTAGACGGACCCGACGGACGGACGCAATAAGCTAATGCACTGCTCTCTCCAAATACACGTCTCGTGAACCGAGTGCTCTTGCAATATTAAAATCACGTATTTCTCTGCCCTGCTGCCACTGCGAATGAATCTGCAGCACTTGCAGCTTTTAGGAAAGGTTGCTTCATTACCTTTGTTTGAAGGAAATCTTGCCTTCCCCGTGCGCATCGTTGACTGATGTTCGCGGAGAATTACAGGCTTTTTTAACGCGCTGTAGCCTAAAACCTCCCTAATAACGGGTGAGCGTTGAGGAACTCGTGTCGCAGAAAATCCTATGTCGGCGATGTCGATGGCATTGACGCCGCAAGGTCACGTGACGTATGTCATGTGACCTTGTGGCGACATCATAACCTGCCCAACTGATTGTGTGGCATGTGGTAGTTAAATTAAGTACTTGTCACGAGAGGTTGCTTACGCAGAGTAACCTGGGTCTCACAAGCTCCGCTGGTGGCAGCACTTGCCATCGCAGGGCAGTGGCGCATCGCTTAACCACTGCACCACTGCACCAGGGGTGGGTATGAGGACTACCAGAGATCTATGAATGTTAGAGAACGGCCAGTTCTGAATGTATGGTGGACATTAACCCATTAACCCATTAAGCTATCATGTCATGCGGATAAGGCGGATATTAAGTGCACGCTACTTTCATTGCATCCTTCGAACAAATGCAGGCGTAAAGCACTTTAATTATTACGATGATGATGATGATGTCCTCAGGCTTAATGGCACATACCCACTTCGGGGGATTGGTCAGAACTATAGTAGTGAGATACTATCATGTTCTTTATCAGCTTGACAACGCTAATTTCATGCAAAGGTCCCTTCCATATCTTTCCTATTAACTCGGTCCTGTGTCCGCTGCAGCCACATTATCACCGTAATCTTTTTAGACTCGTCTGCCCACCTAACTTTCTGCCATCCCCTGCTAGGCTTGCCTTCTGCGAGAAAGTATAGTAATATGGTAACGGAAATGGTAAGAGGCTTTGTATGCTATGCGCTAACGTAATTTTTTTTATTGGTTTTCAAACTAAGACTCGGGCGATGTGTGACAGATAGTGTATTCATGATATCTAAACGTAATCTTACATACAGTGCGCCCGATTAGAGCTCATGCAGAAACAAATGTATTAATGGTCACGTTTGCCTGTCTTGCTCCATTATGTAGGGATGTTCGCTTTAACATTAATCACTAAATACATTCAGAAACCGGAATCTAGAAGTCGCCTAAGGAAAAAAAAAGGAAAAGTTCGGTAAATCTGCATGAAAGTGATCACAAAATTTTCCCGACGGATTCGCACGGCCGGTTTTTATAGCCTCCGTGATTTTTGAGAATGAATTAGTAATCCAAAGTAGATCTCCGAGTTGGAGGTCGCTGCCCGAATATTCGCACTTATTCTTGAGAAAAGCAAGCTCATTTTCGAGGCGCGGACATAAATATTACATCTCCATTGACCAGTGGTTGAGTTCATGCAGAGTCTTAAAAACCGAGTTTGAGAATCCTCGTAAAAGACATTGGAGTTTATGGCGAGCGCAGTGTGGAATTCTCTCTTTATGAATTAGAAATGCGGCTCGCCTAGAGATCCGTTAAGCCTCTGAACGCTACAAAAAACAAAACATAGAACAGAAGATAGTGATGGCTAGGAGGCAGAAAGGAGCAAAAAAATTCCGCGTCGCTATCAAACATAGAGTGTTAAGCGGCGGAGTGTTCTTCGAGAGCATTGAGTGAACATAGAAAGCCCTCCAAGAGGGAGAGAAACTAGAAAAAAATAAAGAAAGCAAAGGAGTTTTTCTTTTTAGTGTTTCGAAAATTGGGATGCTTTTTGAGCCATCTCGGTGTCTTAAAATGCAGAAAGAAATTGTAGATTAATGGCTGCTATATAAAATGCACATCTATTCGTTGCTTGCGCAAAGAAGTACTTCATAGGTTGCCGATTTCTTGCGTGGGTTCTATGTCCATATAAGTTTGCTTTTAGATTAAAAAAGAGCTTCAGTATGCAGTGGGGTAATTAAAAGGAAACTTGATAATTCTGTGGTGTATGTTATGACATTGACTTGTTGCTCTTGAAAGAGAGAGTGAAATATAATTTTGTGTAACTTTCCGAAGCGCGAATTTCAGTGAAGCTCTCTTAGGTCCCTCTAGATATACTGTATGACCTGTAACACAGATGACCCCTCGGGGTAGTTTCTTCAAACTGCGTGATTTCGATAATGTCATCAATCTAACGCAATTTCAGATTGGTTCATGTAGCTCTTCGATTTTGTTTTTCTAAATTCACTCTTTAATTCACAATGATCTGATTCAAGTATAGACCAAAACTGAATAATAAGAAGTTTTAAGCATTGGTCTTTGACAAGCCCGAAGAATACTGCCTGGGAAATTTTTGCGCACTTGCGAAAAATTGAACTGCGTTTTTTGCATCCGGGTAACACATACATTTAAAACTCTCCTGCATTCGTGTGCGAGCGGAGGTGGAAAAAAACTAATGCGTAAACAATCCAGATTTATGAAAAAAAAAATGAAATGGAAGCAAAGAATGAAATTTCCCCAAAGGAATCCCTCCAAGGGAAAACATGTTTTCGTTTCGCGTGACATTGTTCCTGAATGCTACTACCTTACTTCCGCGGAGAACGCATGCAGGCTTTTCATTCCTGTGCAGGGCCCGAAACATGGGACGTGTTTTGCCATTGGAGACTAACCCCACGTGTCCCTAAATTGCGTGCCCAAGAGAACACGCAGACTTCCGCCTTCGTTTCCTAGAACTCGCCGAAAGCGACTACGATTGATTTCGCGTTCGTTCTGACAATGGTAAGAGAACACCAGCGCCACGCTACCTCACGGAACGACCTTGCACGTGATCCGCAAACACGACCTTTCTCTCGAGGGCGGTCCAGCACTGGCGTGAGAAAACAAGAAGGCAGAAGAGAGGGGGGGGGGGGGGGGGCAAGAAAAAGAAGCGAAAAACACGTAGGAGCGGATACGAACCACGCTCTCTACCTTTGCCTCATCTGTCATCGGCCTTGAGGGAGGCAGAAGGCTTACTCGCCTTCTGCGACCCCGCCAGAGAGCTTACCGTGGTGCCTTCATCTTTCCAGGCACGACTCTTTACTCTCGTTACCTTCATCGCAACCTTAGCAGAGGGCGCGTGTGCGCGAGATCCCCGCCGAGACAGTGCGAGATCGGGAACGAGTGCCGACGAAGAGGGTGCTTCCCCGCGGGAGATCCCCCGGAATTTATGAATTTTGAGCAGGCTTGCTTTCCCCTCGGCTTCCGGCTTTGCGCCGACCTTTTCTTCTGCTTCTCCCAACGGCCTTGCGAGACACCGCCAGAGTCGGAGTCACTTCGTACTCGAGGAGGGTATGGCCAACTTCGTTGAAATCAGACTCGCGCGCTGTCGCTCCCCTGACAACATAGAGTATGGGGTGACTTTGGAGAGGGTGATACCTGGAGCTTAGTGAGTTATTGGATTTACTGAATTTTTACCTGTCAAGGCAAACCCTTCGAACTCTGAGCAAAAGGCACAGCTCCATATTCATTTCGGCTACCTGCAGTCCTTAAAAAAGGACAGCGAAACCTCCGTACAGGGATGTTTTTGCACTTTGTCTGATCATGATAGGCCTAGTAAGGATCAAACTTGCAAATTCGACTTCAGAAGCTAAACGCCAAAACCGATGAATCACAAAGGTACTGATACGGGTCAGTTGGTTTGACAGGACAGAAATGAGCACCGCGAACACAGGACGATGTAATTAAGAACAAGGTTCGCTGCCAATCTTGCTTTTCTCCTGTCTTTTACATCGTTTACTCTTCATACAGCTTCAAGCCAACGCATCATATTGTTGAATTTGTTCGCTTTTATTCAGGCCTATACATCGCCTTTTAGGCTGACGCAGCTGATGAGTTACCTCAAAAATTCAGGGGGAGCATTTTGTTGACCTAAAGTGCGGTGAGGCGAAAGCCTTAAGCGCGATGTTGCTGCTTGTGTCACTGATACGTTGTTAAGGTGTTAGGCTTCGCCTCTAAGAGTGAAACGCGACAGCGTCTTGCAACGCTGCCAGGGAGTCCACAGAACGCCATCGCCCGTTCGGTTGTACGCCTTGCTCATCGGAAATTGGTTTTTGAGGAAAGGAAATGTATTTGTCTCGCATACCTCGGTGGACACCTGAACCTCGCCGTAACGGGAAGGGATGAAGATGGGAGTGAACGAAGGCATCGTATTTACTAGATGCGCCTTTGTTCATTCCACACTATCCAGCTGGTATGGCGGAGTGGTTAGCATGCTCGTCTCGCACTCTGGAGACCGGGGTTCGATTCCCGAACTCGACCAATTTCCTGCTCGGTTTTATGCAATTATCTGGCCTGACTAGAAGGGTTAATTAGGCTAATTGGGTAATTAAGCAGTTAAGTAAACTCAGTCCCACTTACTTGGAGCATCACTATTTGTTTCATGGTTTCATGGTTACTAGTCAAAGTACAATTGGCCCCGCTTGAAATTCGCGCACTGTGACGTCACGACCGTTTCGACCAATTGAAAAGCGTGACATTTCTGTCGACAACTCCTGTTTACAACGATGAGGCATTAAAGGCTTCCGCCTTAATAGTGCATATAGTTTGTGCGCCTTCGGACAAACGTCAGACAGCGAAAGGCGTCTTGCGCATCTCTAATCGGCTTATCGATGCCTGCTTTGGTATGGCCAGTTGAAGTGGCGCACTGCACACCAAATGACAACCATCCTTTCTCGGGCAAGAATCTTACGGAAAATTGGCCTTTAGATTCATCATCATCACCATAACTAGGTTAACTACAGAGCAAAGGCATCTTCCATATTCCTCCAGTTAAGCCTGTCTTGTTTCAGCTGCATCGACTTACCCCTGCAAGGTTCCTAATCTCATCCGGCCACTTGACTCTCCCTGACGCCCCCTGCTACGCTTGCCCTCTCTTTGAATCCGCTTCGTAACCTTCGGGGAGCATCGTTTATCTTTCCTTCGCATTACATGCCCTGCGTATACGCACATTTCATCTGTATTTCGGACCCAAAAAGATCAAGAAAAGGCTACGAGAGGAAGCTCTTCGAGTGTTTATTAATTTTCTTGCCAGACTGCTACACTAACTTCTGTGCGACGAGTCCATCGTAAACATTCACGAATGACTCCTCATCTCGGTTGTTCGCAATGAGCAATAGGACTCGAGCTTCAAGCCTGCGACCAGGAGAAGAATATCACACCTGTGGCCTATTAGGGACATCTGCGTCATCCGGTTCGGAAGACATAGAGTACGACGGCGGATATCCCGAGGTCGGGAACTGGCCACTCAGAAAGAAGCTCTGCAGGATATCTACAGTGTACAGTACTGAAGTCACCGAGCGTCCCAGCACAACGAGTTGCATTGGACAAGTACTTTTGTGCACACTAACTTACGTGCCTCTCACGGCCACAGAAAATTTGATTTCTGTGAACAGGCAAACTCTTACAACATCTCTTGAACCACTACTTCCTGGCAAAGCCAAGGAGGTCCGCATCAACACTAGGGGGATATCCTGTCTGTTGATGTGTCGAACCTTGAAAAGTTGAATACCCTAGTGATTGAGCTGAATTTCAGGAGTTCTCGGGTGTGCTCATTATTTGCTAACGGAAGTACAACAGCAGGCGTGATTTCCGACATCAGCGGGAACGATAGAAATGTCGTCTTACTGAAGCTGCTGTCATCCGGTGTTTGTATCGCTGACATTCACCATTTTTGAAGCTTCCGGTATTTGCGGCGCTGCATAAGCCGTGGCACATATAGGGGCGGACAGGGTGCCTGTCATGGCTGACCTTTACATGAAGTCGCCGTCTTTGCCCTTCAAACACGAGTTTCATTCACCTCGACCTTCAAAAGTTGGTTGGTTGGTTTATTGGGGTTTAACGTCCCAAAGCGACTGAGGCTATCAGAGACGCCGTAGTGAAGGGCTCCGGAGATTTCGACCACCTGGGGTTCTTTAACGTGCACTGACATCGCACAGCACACGGGCCTCTAGAATTTCGCCTCCATCGAAATTCGGCCGCCGCGGCCGGGATCGAACCCGCGTCTTTCGGGTCAGCAGCCGAAAGACGCGGGTTCGATCCCGGCCGCGGCGGCTGAATTTCTTGAAGGAGAAATTCTAGAGGCCCGTGTACTGTGCGATGTCAGTGCACGTTAAAGAACCCCAGGTGGTCGAAATCTCCGGAGCCCTTCACTACGGCGTCTCTGATAGCCTCAGTCGCTTTGGGACGTTAAACCCCAATAAACCAACCAACCAACTTTTGAAGGTCGAGGTGAATGAAACTCGTGTTTGAAGGGCAAAGACGGCGACTTCATGTAAAGGTCAGCCATGACAGGCACCCTGTCCGCCCCTATATGTGCCACGGCTTATGCAGCGCCGCAAATACCGGAAGCTTGACCGTGTCAGCGCTGCGTGCAGAAGCCCAACAATACGGCTATGTTGCGCCGGCACCCACGGCGGACGTATGCGCATTGTGGAGAAGACTAAGTGCGTGAACTGTGATGGAACACATAAGCAAGCAAGAATGTCCAATTCTGAAGACTGAAATAGTGAGGGATCCCTCCATGCACAAGGACTCTGCTAAGGTGGTCCGCCGCGGCAGGAGACGCTCAGGCAAGCAGCAGAAGCTGGCCACTTTCAACGTTCAAGCGACAATTGCAGAGGAACTGGTTCGATACTCGGCTCTGCAGAAACCATCGCCTGCACCTCCATCGAAGGCGGAGGAACGCTTATTCCTTCGCCTTTATACTAAAACACTGCTATGCCCGGCAGTCATCAAATATTTCGACCCTGCGCGGATAGGTGGGGGCGCATGGTGGGATTTCGCAGGCTGCGAACCTTCGTCTCCACTAACAAATGGCGAAATCATAAACTACCACCGACTTAGTTGCAGGAAACACGCAGCCTCTCACAAAGAACTCCCTCGCCAGGAAGCCACTATATGGCGAAAAGTGCAAGCGCACACTAGGAAACCTAGCTTGACACAATAAGATTTTGGTCAACTATAAACACACGAGTGAAAAATCCGTTTTCATTCCCTGCGTGTCTGTGTAAGTGACGGCGTGAGTCATCTCTTCTTTTTTAGTGCGAACGCAATTCTAGCCGCACTCTCCGGATTTCAGCGGTGTGCCTCGGTGTACGTGTGCGAAGAGTCCAATTAGCAAGTATAACTGGCTCAATGCGTCAGTGCACACCTCCACTGCGCTAATAGTAGGCAATGGCGTCTATGTAGAAACGAAGCAATTATGCGCCTTTCCTTGTTTCAGTACCTATGGAAGGTTTAGAATCCGTTGGTTTTAGGAAAGGAAAGGCGATATAACTGCCTCCCTGGGTTAGTGGACACCTCAATCGTTCTTTGAGGCACGTGCCGCTGATGTCCACCTCCAAAAACCCACCCCGTCGTACAATGTTTCGTGCATAACAATGCTAAACTGCTAGCATTTTTTTCGCCCTTTTGAGCGGTCCGCGCTACTTCTCACTGCAACTTCCACGCAAGAGCCCGGCGGAAAATGCTTCCATCTTCCGCCACCAGGTGGCACGAGTGCAAATGGTCCGTTGCATCTTTGCATGCGACGTTTTACGAACAATTTGCTCGCGGTCTCACCAGAGGGGAAACTTCCTGAACCGCACAGCTTTCCCTTTCGGGCGCAGTTGAATGAGGCCAGGGAAGTGTACGCCATTCCGAGCACGCGAGTCGATACACAAACCCACGGTCTGCCGTCCACTGTTGACACGGCTGACCGGGGAGAGTCCATTCGCTAGCGTGCGCTTTGCCTGTTTAGCACCGAAGGACGTACAGACTCATTCCTCCTTTTTATGTTTCGTCAGAGTCGCTCTTGCCTTACCACTGTAGGACAGTCACATAGAAGGAAACGCCGCTCGAGCAAACACTCCCGATAAACCGTGGGCCGTCTCCGCAACCTATCCACCGCGCCGTTGACCTGCGCTCTAGTGGAGGTGAGGCCCTCTGCTTGCCGTTGCTTTGAACCCGACCACGCGGCTTTGATTGGTTTTGGTTTACTCCACTATGGACTATGTGTGTGTTGTTGAGCAAGTGTGTGTGTGTGTGTTTGTATGTGTGTGTGTGTATGCACGCGCGCTTGTGTGTGTTCTTGTGGGCGTGGAAGTGCTGCAAGCAGTCAATGCGCGCTGACATGCACAATGGGTCAGAAAGGGCGTAGATATTGTGTATCGTTCCTGCTTTTTTTTTGTTCGGTTCATTTGTTCTCGGCGCTGATTATGTATACGCACGCGGCGGAAACTCGATGACGTCGATGCCTCCCACGCCGATTACTGGGTTCTATCGGGTTCGACGAGCGGAAAGAGGAAACGATATTCGGGTAGGGTACCGGAATCACCGGGTCATGAGGGGACCTTTATCTTTTCAGCAATGTGGAGTGAATGCAAACAGTTGCGGCAGAGTGCTGAAATTTGAAAGCGTGAAGATGGGAAGTGAAAAGCAAAACTGCAAGTATGCGGAGGAAAACGTCTTTTTTCTTTACTGTTTATGCTTTGGTGATAATGAATTTCCCGTTCACGGTTAATAAGCGCTTTGTGCGCTCGAGTGTCTGCTCTCGTCTTTGTGTTTGTTTTGAGCTGTTATCTATATTTTTATTCATGGATTACCAACTAGCCCACACCGTTACTCCAGTGCCGTTTACGGTGGAACACGTAACACGTGGCGACTGTGTGAAAAAATATTCATATTGTGGGGCAAACCACAGGCAGTATTTGAGCATTAAAAAGCGCTTGAAAGAGCCAAGATGAACCTGCCTGTAAAAACCGAGAAAGGAGGAAAGTGGCGATATAAGTGCGTTGAATTTGAGCAGAACAAAGTTCTGGTTTGCTGGACGACATTACAGGAAGCGGAAGAGGCAGTGTTAACAAGAACAAAGTATCGGTTTGCTATATAACACTAGAGGAAGGAGGAGACAATGTTTGCTAGACAACATTATAGGAAACGGGAGAGGCAATGTCAGCGTGAATGACAGCTTGCCATTGGGGTGGTACTAATTTCAGTTCTTTCCCACAGCCCGCTTTCAAAGACTGTGAAATTTTGGAAAGTATAAGTCTATTCAATTATTTCCTTTTTTTTTAAATTCCAACCACACACCAGGCCACGCGCCCGATCATAACGTACTGACTCACACAACATTGCTGGAGTCAAGAAGAAAATAAAAGTGAATTGGGATCGACTTGCAGATATAATGCCGTTATAATCCATTAGTCTAGGTTTCTTCACATATGATCATCCCTAATATTACAACCTTAAACCAATAGCCAAATAAATACTGCGCGAAAAGATTGTCACGCATCAGATACTTCTCACTGCAACTTCCACGCAAGAGCCCGGCGGAAAATGCTTCCATCTTCCGCCACCAGGTGGCACAAGTGCAAGGGCCGCGTGGCTTGGTGTTTAACCGAAATTGGGGGTCCGTATAATGGAAAATTCATGATGATTCTACGAAAGAAAGAAAATGGGGAAGGCAAACACAACACTAAAAAAAAAAAAACACGCTATGACTGGCGGCAAGAAGTGCTAAGTTATATCGACACATTACGAAACGTAAACACCTAAACACATCAGAATATTTACTTTATGCATCATTCTTGTATATAGTGACGTTTCTTACCGCCATTTAGAGTATAATTTTCAGGTGTTTCGTTTGATTTTCACATTTTCTAAAAAAATTAAAAATTCACGCACAAAATTTTGTCCATTCAGTGTAAACATATTACAAAATATTTACATTTAATGGACCAAAATATACCTAAATAAAGCAAAAGGACAAAAACAGAAAACGCTCGCCGCACGCGTAAATATACAACATGCTGCGCCATAAATTATTTACTTGAATTTCTGGAGCGTAAGCTTCGTTGAATCTTGGACGCAGTGAGCGGCACAATTTTACATCTTTTTTTTTGCCGCTCGATCGAATGGTTTTCTCCCTCTTTTGTGAAGTGACAAAGAACGGTTTCGAACAGCACAACATTTTTTTATGTCCAGGATTGCTTTTTGGCATGCTCAGCTCTAAAACAATACGCACGCTAGGAATGGATTGTACAATCCATTCACAAATCAGCTCCTTTACGGCAGATGCCTCCCTAAATTTTCTGGAAAGGAATAAATTTGCTGCAATAAACTGACACGCTTCAGTTCAATTATGCCTATTGGGACGCGTTTACTGAGGTACATATCAGCGAGAAGAATCAATAAGAGCCTCCATTATAACACTCCACAGGACAAATGCGAATGAGAGTCGTCGGTAATTATTCAGTACAGCTGGAGCGGTGAAGCTATAGTGCCCGCTGGAGAGGACGTAGAAAGGCAGCGTGCAAATAGGCATGCACCTGGGTCATTAGCGAGCTCAAGGGTATATGTTAGAGCTTTTGCTAAGCTCCCAGCAAATTTTCCCAATAAAGGGGCCAGGTATGATGTCACGACGGCACAACAATGTTCACTTGTGTTGCGCTGACAATGAGACCTTTAAAGAGTGTTGTGCAAGAAATCGAGAGCAAACCAAGTAGTGGAGGCGGCATCAATTGTTCTGTCCCCCATTGACGTAAGGCAATGAAAAAGAGGTAAAGCAAGAACAATTGTCGACTGCACCACATTGGCGTAAAGTTCACCGACGTTCAAAAGAAACTGCAGAATGCTACAAATGCGCTGATAGTTTTCAAAACCTGTGTTTCCTTTTCCGTAAGGAGGTTCCATTAACGTGAAGGGCTATATATAAAGCTATACCGGAAATGACACCCCAAGCAAGGGGAACAAGTAATTACAGAGAGAAAAAAATCTCAAGAGAAGAGATGGATGTCCTTGAATTTGAAATTACCGCTTACAGCACACTGTACAAACATATATTACGTCAATGATGACAGAGAAAAAGCGGAAGCAAGCCACCCCAAAGGAACTGATTAGCGTCACGTGTGTCGGGCGCGCAGGTACCTAGGGCAAGGTGTGTTGCTGGGCGAGTTGGTTGGGGTACATCTTGAGACAAACAGCGCTTGCAGACAAAGGACCAGAACAAGGACACACAGTTGTGTGTCCTTCTTGTTCTGGTCCTTTGTCTGCAAGCGCTTTTTTTCACAACAGGTACCTAGATTTCACTTAGATGGAAGGCCGTAGCTACAGCTAACAACTGAAAATAGTAAGTGAAATGAAGAGCATTAAGCAACACGAACACAAGAGGGCAACAGAAAATGGAGGAAAAAGAAATTGTGAAGACTCGCCTTTTTTTTCAATTCAAGACAAAACCTGCGGTGGTATGCACGAAACTCCTTGCAAACTAGAGCTTAGGCCACGCTACTCGTTTTTTTATATTTATTTTTGCGGAAATAATAAGTCATACCATCCATTATTGAACGACGCAACATGAGTAGCGTCTCGTCTATCTTGATAATATTAGGAAGCTATGTTTAGGGCCCCTTCCCAAGGGCCGTACCCTAGCAAGTGTTCTGGCTAACTAAGAGCTGAGCTCTGCTGTAGGTCTCGAGATGCGATGACTCAGTTTATTAAGCACGTTACTGCTACTACAAGGATACCGTCTCGTTGCCAAGGCACGATTTTCTCCGTGGAAGTCACTGCATACTCGTATTTCTGTGCAATCAAGTCGCTGGGCTCTTCCGTTTCACAAGCTTCCCTCAGGCACAGCGGTCCGAGGGACGCGCTAACAACCATGCAAAAAAGTAGGCTGGGGGTATAGGAGCCTGTATTAAGGAAAGAGAACATGACCGTGATCTCCACATCGCAGGAGACAAGCGCACTTTGTGTTGCTAAAAAGAGAAAACAAAAGAAAAACATGGCATAAAACAGCCGTTTCTTCCTAGGTTCGTTATCGCACTCAACTCTTTGTGCCAAGTTCGGGTTTGTTAGCTCACCTTTGTGCCCGGTCCAGGTTCGTTACGAAGGCCGCCTTTTAGTCTTGTCCGAGAATACCTCGAGCGGTGGAACAAGCTTTCATTCTTTCTTGCCCCGTCTTTCGCCTTTATGCTGCTCATGCAAAATCTCAGAAGCTTGGGGAACGAGTTTCGTTAGTGAAACGAATCAGGGGCATACGGTGTAATCTGAGAAGAAGTCAGCATGAGCTGTGCAGAAGCAAGAGAGGAGGTTAAACCGTAGTATATAAAGAGCTTCTATGGCGAATAACGACAAGGGAACGTTAAAACTATGCTACTTACGCTTTTCGTGGCTTTTAGAGAATACGCGAAAAGTATGAAATCAAGCTCTGTTTACGCGGTGAGACATAAAATTGCCGGTTCATGTCGTTTTTTAAAACTCTGCCTGCTTGCATATGTATATCAGGCTTATATTTGATTATATTGGTAATAAGAATAGATAGGCGAGAGTAGTCCCAGACACGACAGTTTGATGCTTAGCGTCCTCTAACGTTTAAGGACGCAGTCATATTAACTTGATATTTAGTTCGCATGACTTGCCATACACACTGAAGAATTCTGGAGGAAAGCATTTTTGAACAGGAAGTAGTTTATTAAAGCAATTTTTTTTATATTTTAATATTTCACCATAACAATTAAAATATCCGCAGATTACCCGTCGGTAGGCTTGAAGGTTTTTGCTACTAACATTTTTGCTGTCGTTAAAGGGGCCCAGAAACACAATCTTAGTTAACTGTTTTGCCTGTTGATTGCATACAGTGAGATATAATGGTGCTATTAGCGTCGGTAATACCGCGTACATTCCGTTTTTTAATATATTAATGTCCTCCCAAAAACAACTTCATGGCTCTGATGGTGTCGCCACACAGTGGCGGGTTTTTAGCAGCGGATATGACATCACCTGGCGCGAGCTTTATGACCGGACAAACAGTAAATATCCTGCAAATTGTGTGAATAAATAGAGACACATTTTGTCACCTGTCTGCGTTTTATATTAGATCAACAAAAACAATTTGTTTGTCTTAGATAAAAGCCCTGCAAAGCAAGTAAAATAAAAATACACCACCAGGGGCGCTCTGGCATGGAAACAACGCTGCCAGTCTCACAGAGAGCAGGCGACCATGGAGTACAAACTTCCGCGACGTGCTCTGGCTGGCTGTTTTGATTGGTTGCGCCAGGTGCCGTCATTGGGAGAGCGAAATAGGAGTGGGAAGCCCCGCCAAAATCGAGTTGAGGGCAGCGTTTTGTTTGCTTGTATTTTGAAATTTCTTCACTGAATAACTCCCGTTCCTGTGCATCGATTCCTGTAATTCTTTTTAAGTCAGCATCTGTGTGACATAAAGAACCCACCTGAAGTATAGCCGGTATTCCCCCAGGCAGTGTTTCGCAGCCCCTTTAAAAGAGTTCCCCTTTGGTTGTCTGCGGCAGTCTTAACTGCTTGATGCGAGCGATAGAAACACTAAAAAAAGTTTTTGCTGCACGTCGGGAGACTCTCCGATACCTTCCATGTTTCCATTAGAGTATCTTACAATATTTCAGTATTCTAAAATATTGTCCAAGAATGTTGGAAATTTATGCCTTACAGTTGCACTAAAGTTTGATACGAGTAATGTTATAAGAGCAAAGAAGAAGTCTGCGACGTGAGCCTTCGTGAACAAGAAAGCGGTAGAAAAGGTACAAAATTCTGCGCGTTGCAATTTCAAAACGATGCAGCTTAGTGGACCCGGCGTCCTATGTTAACGTTGATGTTTAATATTAATAGTTCAGTATTGTTCGTGTACAATTTTAAAAACTGTTACTCCTTGGATTCTTACATTCTTGAACATTCTTAAACCTTCTTCAGATCAGTAGAAAATTATTTTAGCAGCAGGCTACACGTAGGGTAGTAGGAGATGTTACGGTGTTCTACAAGGGCTAAAGTAAAGACAATTTTAGGTGCTAGTTTAGCTAGTTCTCAAGCTATGTTCTTGTCTTTTTTTCCTTTCTAGATAGTTAGAGCGTGCAGAAATAAAGAAATTACTGCTGACTAACGCGCAGGATACACAAAAGAAGCTCTGGGTATAGGCAAGCAGCGCCGATGACCTCAGGCGTTTTCGAAAAAATATGAGAGAATATTAAAAGCTGGAACTGGAACGTCTTGTGAATATAAGCGTCGCACTCTGTGTGCCGGACGAGAACAGCCACTTGTAAACACATTCTGGCGATGGAGGAAGCTCTATTCGGTGCGTCCTACAATCGATTGAGAACATGGCGTCGATGAAAAGAACAAAATAACATGTCCATAACAACAGGATTGAGCAGAACAGTGGTGACACTAAAAGAGAAGTACAGTCGCGGACAAAAGTAAACGGAGCACACAACTGTCTTCGAATATTTTTCACGCGTCACCTAATTGAAACTTTCAGCAGTGGTATGCGCGTGCTGGTAGCAGAGGTTGGTGGGCTTTCTTGTAGACAAACAACGCTTCTTCATTACCAATGGAGAAAGCGTGATTGCACTTCGAACGCAATAGCGTGCTCCGTTTACTTATGGCCGCGCCTGTACGCTGCCAAGAAGTTAGGAAATTGAAAGAAATTACAGCCGATTTATCTTACTTGGCCAGATGCGAAGTATGTGGTTTGGAAAGTCATGTTTCATTTCTCTTTCGGTTTGAGGCTAGCGTTTCAAGGTCAGGCTTGAGACGATTGATTGATTGATTGATTGATTGATTGATTGATTGATTGATTGATTGATTGATTGATTGATTGATTGAAAACATCTTTATTTATTCAGTATTCTCAGAACTTGCGGGTGGGCCGCCTAGTCCGGTGGTAATATCGGCAAAATCGATGACTGCGGGACTTAGTGTAAGCGCAGTATAAAATTCTGGGACAGTTTAACGCACAAGCGCTCTTTTCAGCGTCCATTGCGCACAAATTGAAGGAGAGTGGCGGTTAAACACGATGGATGATCGGCTGCGGCGATATCATCGTGCTCTCGTGCAGTGGGCAGCGAAGCTGATCTGTTGACGCTGCCGTGGGTTCGGAACCCAGGCGTAGCCGTATTGAATTTATTCCTGCAAGTATAGCTGGCTTCAGACAAATAGACAACGAGTTTTTTCGAGACTGGAAGCCTCAGTGCAAGCTCACTAAAATATCGCGTAGCCAGTCTACACGCAGGGCCCGGCTGCAGAATAGGACCGAAAAGATTGTCTAGATGTCCATAGAGACAACTTCATCTGCATTCAATTCAAGGACGATTAAACGCTTTGTTCTAGAAGGCTGTTTCATTCTTGTTCGTGCACTTTCTCATTTTGCCCTGCTTAGTGAAGAATATCAGGAAACTTTTACGCGTTCCTCTAAGTCGTCCAGATCATATTTGGCGGCCGTGAGGCCACAACGGTAGGATATAACTAGGCGAATTATGTTTTTTTGACATCTGTGACTGATAAAAATACAGCCCTGATTTGCAATTTTTTGTCGCGTTTTGAGACAGTCCCCATTATGTTGTGGGTGGCTATAAAAACATAGACTTGGGTACGCCGTATTTGTCGGTTGTCCAACTAAGACATCAACGCCCATATAGCTGCTCAGCTTGCGATGACCGGGCAGTTAATGGACAAAACCATAACGTTATACAGCCACTGTGAAAATTTCTTTACACAGTCTATAGGCAGTCCACAGGCTTTCGTCTATAAAGTCTATAGACTATCTGTAGACAAATCTTCGAGATTAATTTAAAGGCGATGAAAGTCCTACAGAGGGTCTATAGACAATGTATAAATTTTCGGACCTACATTTTTATTAGATATTTGTGTCTAAGCAGTCAATGAAGTACGAATAGACAGAAGGAAATATATGTAGGAAGGCAATAGAGTCTATAAGAGTCTATGGACTGTCTATAGACGAATCTTAGAGAATAGTGCAGCCCTTCCAAAATTTTTTTGGAAAGTCTATAGACCATCCAGAGACTTTCGTCTATAAAGTCTGTAGACACTTTATACAAATCCTAGCGAATAGTTGATAGCCAATACAAACCCTATAGGCTGTCTATAGAAAATATATAGATTCACAGCCATGCACTTTTAGTAGAACAATGTCTTGGAATACTATGTCTTGGAATAGTCTTCTTATCTTAATATGTAACAATTAAACTTCGTGGTTTATCATATGTACTATATAATGTTCGATATTTATTAACTTTACAGACTCGCGAACTTCCTCGGATATGGAGTCACCTTGTTTTATCCCTGCTCAAAAACTTGGCGAATGAAATTAATTGCAATACCAAGGAACATTCTTCGACCCGTGGCATACAACATGGACGTTTCACCTGACTGTAATTTATTTTCGCTTTTACAACTGCCCTCTTTTGATGCCCTCTTTCATCATGTAGTTATTCGTGCTCACTTTTGGGAAAGTGATTATTTGGTTTCCTTTCATTCCCGCTCTTTCTTTTCCACATCACCCTCGTTTTACGGTACCTCGCTGCTACACTCAATATGGCCATTTCACTCGTGGTTATTGTATACACAAAATTTTTAATTATGTGCCTGATTCTATCTTTCCATATTCTTCGCTGTCACAAAGCATTTCTTAAAAACTCTCGCGTCGGTTACTTAAACCGTTTTCTTTGTTCTTGTTTTGTAATTACTCTCACTTTTGTTTGCTTGGTTTGTCAAGCCTGTATTGCAATTCAACAGGAAAACGGCGCAAAAGACGTGGACAAAAGAGACAAACACAACAGGACCAGCGCCAGGACCAGTGTTTGTCTCTTTTATCCACGTCTTTTGCGCCGTTTTCCTGTTGAATCATGAACCAACTAGCCCAAACTAGAGTTCTTCCTGTATTGCAATACCTTCGTCATTCACCGACTGCCGGGCACTGCCCTATAAGCCTCTATGACTTGAGAAGATATGTTTTAAATATGCGAACATGTTTTCTGGAAAATAAAGATGTTTATTATTAGTAGTAGTAGTAGCATTATTATTACTATATAGACTGTGAATACACAGAAGGAAATACCTATAGGAAGGCAACTAGAGTCTATAAGAGAGAGAGAGAGAGAGGGAAAGACAGGGATGTTAACCAGAAGAGTCTATAAGAAGTCTATATACTGTCTGTAGGCTAATTTCATAAGGAAGTACAGGCAAGGATATCAGAGTGCACCACTCGGGACGACCGAATCAATGGAGACCACTTCTAAGTCGGGGCCTTTTTGATTCGGGCATTCCTTATAGCTACGTTTGCTTTATTTGTTTTTTTAGCGGCAATCGATTGAATCACTGTAGCCACGGGTGAATAAAGCGAAACTTACGAATTGCAACATCGACTCGGATAGCACACTGGGGGAGTTAACAGTGATCTAAGGAAAAACAGCACCAAGGACACGAGGGCAGCAGAGTAGAAAGAAATAAATTCTGGCTAGTATCTGAACTCTTTCCGCAAAAATTGGCTGCATGCTTGGCAACAACAAATTGCACAGATATTCAGCAATATAAGAGTGTTAACCGTAAAAATAACTAACTTTGCGGCAGTATACAAGCCACTTACAAGCTGAATAACAAAACTAAAGCGTGGCTCGCCCACATATTTTGGTAGTCTTATGTGCTTGAACTCGGAGATCTGAAGATCCCGCTGCTGGAACCAAAATATTTGTCGAGGCAGATACTTCCGCAAGTTGGTACATAGGAAACGAAAACACGCCGCTATGAATGGGACGAGGAAAGAGCAGAAGTGGGTTCCGGTATGTTTTCTGTTCTCAAATATGTGCTTTCCAAACTCAGAGTTTAGCCACAGTTACGACATGAGCCGACATGCGCGCAAAGTGTGTTATATAGAGTGTGCGTAATAAAGCGTGGGCTCATGGCGCGTGCGTTTCAGATCCGCTGTACAGCCGTGAATTGCTTTACATGGAGGTTCGGTAAAGCGGGCTTTCTTTATGTGTTCGTGATGCGTCTTTCTAGCTGAGTGTGTAGGTGTATGCGCCAGTGCTGCAGCGCAGTTATATCACCACTGTCTTGAAATAGTAAAGCTATTCATAGAAACTACTTCTCTCGTCTTTGAATTTTTATGTCTACATGCAATTGAGCTGCCTTTTCATTAGATGAACCGGACCAAAGTGGTTAATACACTTGAACATCATTATAACGAAGTTCAAGCGACCCACCGATAGCTTTGTTGTATCTTCATTATAGCCCTTGCTGACTGAACGTACAAAGGGCAATTGTCATTCCTTCGTTATATGCGTTATTTCGTTACAAAACATTTCTTTATAACGAGGTTCGACTGGGCATATATTCGGATAATAGTGTCTGTCACTAAAATGCACAAGCTGTTTAAGTGCTCATACCATGGTCCTCTATTTCACTTCATAAGACGGATCGAATTACTTGCCGTGCCCACTAATCACTGTCTTTCTTTTGGCCCACAAATGACTCTGAATTAGTCGTCAGCATTGGAGGCGTTGGCGTCTACTAGAACTACGACAATATCTGTTAAATGAGAAGTTTATTCTTAAAGGGTAAACTGCTCGAGATAAAAGACATGTATGTTTACATTCGGCTCATGGCTGCATTTTGGTTGGCTGCGTGAACAGATCTCCTTTAAGGGCTGCTCAGCGAGATCCCTAGGCTATCGCCGCAGCCAACACGCCTCGTGTTAAACTACACCACACTCTCGCGCTGCGCAATGGAGAGCGCCGTCTTCATCAACTTCCATCTCCTCCGTCCCACGGCACTGCCTGCTCACCGTCGTCTTCTACGTAGCACAAATCCGTGCTTTCGCTCTGATTCGAATGTAGTAAACATTCTCTGCAGTTTTAATGAAAGGAAGTGCGCATAACTGCCTCCCTGGGTCGGTGGACGTCTGAATCGCGCTTTGAGGTACGTGGGGTGGTGAGAGAAAGATGTGGGCTGCATGCGTTAGCGGTGACAACGTTGTGGCTGACAGGCGGCTGTGCAGCAGTAGGCCGCAGCGTTCATTGGGTGAACGAACTCTAGCGATAAACCATTCACTGCCATCTGCCAGGGTGGCAGGGTGGGTGCGCTACCTAACCAGTGTCCGGAACGCACTCAACGTTACAGACACCATGCCGCGTATAGTTGCCCGATACGTCATAGCTTTCGCTCTCTTACCAGGTTCAAGAGTAGTTGAACCGCATCTATTTTTTATGTAAATTGTTTTTCATACACAACTCACACACAACTGTACTGAATTACCAGGGTTTAGGTGACCTCAGCTAGGAAATACTAATGACGGAGACCGCAAAAACAGATCTTGCGGTGCTGTGGAAAAACGTCTTTATTCATCAATTGCAGAGCTCCGAAAGAAGGATATCAAGTTTGTTATGGTTTAGTATTGGGAATGTATTTGTTTGCATGTGCATTTATACCTCGTGTCGCACCAGTGGACAAAGAAACTTGAATGGCTGCACCAGAAATGTGGTATTTGCATTGCGAGCTACACAATATCTCGTAGCTTGCAGGAAATTAATGGTATTTAAATTACAAACTGAACCAATTCGAGTAGACACTTAAGAGTACGATCAATATTTTAGATCGTGTCTTTGGTGTGAGAATGTTGCATGTCAGTTCGTTAACCTAATTAAAGGTTCACTTTTGCCTCAGACACGACTTGCACAGAAGAATCTCAGTACTCTTTAGCAGAGATGCTTACCTGGTATAGTCGAACCTTCTGACTTTGCACGAGTGCAACTTAAGGCGAGTTGCGCTCACAAACACATGCATACATACACACGCGCGCTCTGCAGGTTCTTTGATCTTTCGAGAGGTATAAGAAAATGGTCACTCACTTTTCTAAACTTCGTGTTTACCGCCATAGCAGAATTGCATTACTGTTAATTTGTGACCAATACACTGTGCTGTCTGCGACAGCCAGGCGCACATCTTCGACAACCTCCGGAGTGCCTTTAGTACAGGTTTTGACTCCTGGGATTCAACGCTGGACTAAAGATAACCTTCGATTAAGCGAGTCGCAGGCTCGCTGTCCTAACCAGTGATATCGCCCAGCCTTTCGCGTTGTACTATCCAACGTGCCACCTTTTATCACCCAATGGTAATTTGAGCTAACCTTTAGAGACCTCAGACTGCAATGGGTACATTTCGCCAAAAATGTTCGGCTGAGCTTCCCTTTTCCTTTGTGTTCCTACTATACTGTTCCCGGGCGAGTAACTTTGCAAGCACGTGAATGAAACGGTACATGGTACTTAGTATCAAATACCCTAACTTGTATCGTAATCAGCGCAAAGATGGAGTTTGAAAATATGTTTTCAAAGAAATCAGGTGACAGAACTTGATAGATTGATAATGGGTTACTCTCCAAAAAGACATTCACGCAGCGAAGATCAAAGGCAATTAGATTAGTGCTGATTTGTGCAATCACCATATCTCTTATTAATTCAAGTGAAAAGAGGTCGCAAACGGATCACTCTTAGAAAAGACGGAACCAGTCGTTTACTAGAAACTGCATGTTTATCAGCTACAATCCCACACATTACAGGCGGCGCAAGTTGGAAAAGAGGACGAAAGAAGAACAAGCAAATAAAGTGTGTGAAGCTTTCTAAGTCAGACGTTGCATTTCTTTTCTTGCACTGTTTAACCTAAACAGCACAGACTCAACCATCCGCAGTCTTGCGCATTATATACGGGTCGTATATTGTATGTGCCATCTTTTTTTTTCAGCAATCACAGTGCCTGATGCCTTTTATCACTGCCGAAGCCGAAGCCCAGATGCAGGGGAAAGTTGCGTATTGCACTTTACCAAGGGTACTTCTTTCCACTAAGGACCAACCATCAATTTCCTCCACCTGCTCATTATTGCCCCTGAAGTTAACTACGCTTCCCTGCTACAAAGACCGGGCTACTCGATAGACCCTTTCATCTAAGGCCAAAGGGATCGTTCCCTTATTGCACCGCTGCTCTAACATCACTATCCATCTCTGTTAGAAACAATGGAGATCAAGGGGGTTAGTAACTTATTCCGTAGGAACCCGAGGCACGAGCGCATATGAAAGCAGCTCTCTATGAACTGCTATGGATTACCCAGAGATCAGCGAATATCAAGTAGGTTACGTAAGCGTTATGCGCATCACTGCCGACTGTATTTCAAAATCAAGGTGCGCGGGAACAGCTGCCGTAGTCAGTCTAAAGGACATTCGTTCTAAAGTTAACTGCCTCATGTTCGACCTTTTGCCGGCTACAAACAGAGACATAGTTCGTCGGTCAGTCGTGCGTGCTCTTCATGCAGTCTTGGGTGTCGTCACAAAGGTTTTACAAGCACTGTGACCTTTAGTACGTGAAGCCAGTGGTTGCAACAGAAGGTTTCTTCGAGCGCCGCTGGACAGGCTTATGATGGGGTCTATGCAATGGCTCTTTGGGAATCCACGCTATGTCTTGACAAACCCGTATGGACTATTCACGTCTCATGTAGCTTGAAATGCACATGAAAGCATTTCGCCGGCACGCAGTTCGTTGCGATAAACATAAAAACGATAGAACTGAAGCGGAGTTGATCAGCAGAGCCGGGTGAAGACTTCTTGACCTACGGCTGACAGCTGACCAAAGGCGTACCTTTTTCGACGAATAGATGCTTAAGTGCCGCTCCGTGCGTAAGAACCGCGGTGGCCTGTGAGTTACGCCACTACCTAGGAGGACTAGTCCATTGGAAAGAAACACACAATGATCAACTTCAGCACGATGGTCTTTTCTTCATGCCCCTTATGGTCTCATCTTGAAATGTATAGCAAACTATTTCAGTTGAGTCGTCTTGCTTGCTTCACAACTGCTGACAAAAGTCAGCATGGCATAAAAGAGCAAGCAGAGGACATGTTCACTTAGAGGCTGGCCTTTATCTGACTTTTGCTCGCCTTTTGCGGTACGGTGGGGGGGGGGGGGGGGGGGGGGGCGATAGAGCAACTTCTTTGTGAATGCCTCGCGTTGAATACGAACGTTGTGATTTGTTCTGGGCTATCTCGGCTGTTGTCCACTTATGGAGAGATTTACTAGAGGAAAAAAGAAACGTGTATTCGGGAATATAATGGCAAAAACTTAACCCACCAGCCCTGAATGCCTAAAAGGCGTTGTTCCAGTTCCCCAGGGCATTGTAATTTAACGCCAGGTTGTGACTTTGCCGCAAGCACACTCTTAACTGACAACCCTGATCCTTTCTTCATACCCCTGTTTGCCTGTCTCCACCTCATGTTCTCTTTTTCCCTTTTCTGGTAGCTACCTGTGACAGTTCTTGTAAACAAGTTGTTGACCTCAGTAAAATGGCAATACCTACGCCGGGGGGGGGGGGGGGTACGATTGGCCAAGGTTTTGTGGTGAATGGCAAGGCCAATCGTATGGTATTAGTACGGAAAAGAATGGCATGAGGCATAGAAGTAGAATAGTGGAATGACTGGAATGACGATAACTGCAAAAAATAAGAACAATTAATTGAAAATTCAAATAAATAAAACAATTTTGAAGTAATCGAAACAGAAAAATACTTAATTTCAGACTTGCGGAAGATTTTGAATACAGTTAACAAAACACATTACCACTTGCGATAACGCAATCCTAAAGGTACCCGCAAGCTCAACATAAAGCGAATACCTTGGCGCTCGCATCGAACGAAGGTAGAAGTAGAACTGGAAGTACAGGAGCCCTAACCTCAAGAGACCTCCAGATATGCCTTTCGATGAAATGCGAGCCGGCGGCAATAGAGGTGAAAATGTTCAGTTGTTTCAACTTCCCCGCGAACCCGCATCTGCAAAAGTGGAAGATTAAGTGGGGGATTCTACATTGCAAAAGCGTCATTGACACTTCGCACAGCCGGGATTTTCATGACCGGAGATTCCAAGGTGTGGAAAATCCGTAGTATTTGTAACAGCCCTCTTCTTAATCTCCCCGCCTGTCTTCCTCCTCTTCCCATCCCCCTAACTTCAAATGAGTTACACAGCAAAAGTAACACCTCCGCTGATACGCTGTTGAATTCGTTGTGACGTCACAGTAAGCACCAACTACCATCAAACAACACTTGAAACAATTTCCTAATAAAAACTTGCCTGTGAAGAAACTCAGAAGCGCAGTCGAAAAGTTTCTGTACTGCCAATGACATTTATTCTACGCTGACAAGAAATGAACCAAAGCTGGAATACTTATTTCTTTAGTTTCAAACCCTAGTCGAAGTACAATCTCGTCTTATGGCCTCTTTCGCTATTTTGGAGAGACAAGCTAGCGGGTGATTTTCCAGAACTTTTGTACTCACACCAAATGCCGAAGAAGCGAGGCTCAATCACGGATTCCATTTTCTCAGCTTCATTTCACATTGCACAAAAAAAGCATTAGACTTTTGTTTCGACAAGCAAAGCCATAGCACGGCGACTGGAGTAACAAGAACACTTCTTAACATTCAGGAGAAAAAGCAAGCAGACACACTGTCTTCCATCTTCAGTTGCGTACCTACCAAGAGCGTTTGCAATATGTGCATATTCGTTGAGAATCTGGAAACGAAACCGCCCGCACCTAGGAGGCCGCCTACATAATTCATGATTGCCGGGATGCCGCGTATAGTCTGCTGCTTTCTCCTCGGTCGCGACGAATGCCCTGACAGAAAAAGCAAGCGAAGGATGAGACTCTGTGTCCTGGTATGTTTTCCGTACTTCCTTTGTACGGTCGTGTTCCTTTGGTTGTTGTATCCGCGATTACAGACGCGGGCGCTACGACGGTCGTTTCTTTAGCCGTTGCGACCAGTTGCGACCTTGCTCGCCCATTGCCATTTTTTCCTTTTCCCCGAGAGATGGCGTTTCCGTCCGTCCTTGACGCTGACGCCGTTCACCTTGTATTCCTCCAGGGTTAAAGACGATGTTTTATTCTTCCATAAGAATTAAAAGGGGGACGCTATAAAGAACCCCACGAAACAGGCCTCGCTGTGTCTAAAATAAATGAAAATTATTTCTGTGTATTCTCCGTATTTTGCTCGCGCTCACCAATACCCTAAAGGCTGTTTTTCCAACTAGCCCAAGTAGTAGCTCTTTTGAAAATTAAAACCACGCAGTTATTGCTAGAATAACGATAAAAAGGTCAAGAAAAAATCAACAAGTTCTGGTGCTTTTGAATATTGACCCACGAAAGCCTTCTCTTTTTTATTAGAGCACTCTCGTTCTATAAAACATGGATACATCTGTTGTTCGCGATGTTATTCTTTGTACCTGTATAGATCAACCACTCCCCTTCGAAGTTGTTAAGTGGTTCGGAGCTTAAAAATACTCTATATTTATTTTTCCCGCAAAGCAGGACGTTATCCAGAAGCGATAAAAAATGACCACCAGGCGCTCTTTCCTCCTTACAACTTTGAAGTGAAAGGAGGGAACATCAAGGCTCGCCTGTTTGAAATCGCTGTTCATTTTACCGCTGCTGGAGGGTCGACCATCAGAGTGATTATCTATCTATCTCGTAGTTCGATTTTCTTTTCCTTCCAGTTCCTTTTGTGTTCGGCGCACCATGTGAAAAGTCAAGTGGTCGCTGCCACCGCCGCTGGAGTGGATTAACTTCTTTGCGCAAATTCAGTGGCACTTCCATTAACAGAGATTGGCTGTTCTTTTTTCTTTGTAAAGACTGACTTCTTGCCTCTGCTTTACGTCCACTGTCCGGTTTATTTTATTATCTCTTTTTGACTTAAAGAGACAACAGCTTCGCCGGACAAGCAAGGAGAAAAAGAAAGCAGAAATGAAAATATTTAACAGCCTACATTTCTCAACAGACTGCCACTTAACATTAACAGTCACTTGTGGCGCTTGTTTTCTCATCTTGGATTGCTCTGAACACTGAGTTAGTTTTACAGCCAGAGAATTGGGCAAGCATCCATAAATCATACAGGCGTAAAAAAAAACGAGGTAGTCTTAATGCGTTTTACCGTGTTCATGGCGCTTGAGTAATGCTCGAAACCTTTATGCGCCACGTCCATTGGCCAGGATAAAAGAAAAAATAACACATCTTCTGTGATTACGACAAAAATGAAGGAATCAAATGTACTAAAAAAATGGCGCACACCAGCTAAGGGTGTGAGACTACATACTTTGTGAGTGGAATATTTGCAGACTGGCTGGTGGTCTGTCGAGCCTTTTACGCGCCTGATTCTTTCGCTTGAAATATTAAAAGTGCTAGTCAATTTATCTCGGAGTCTTTCCGAGAAGTGTGCTGCCATATTTCACAAGCAGTAGGGGAAATAAAACCGTATACTACTTGTCGTGACGTTATGCAAGTTCTGTACAACCGATTATAATATTTACATGCTCAGGAGATTGTCCTGAAATAACCTTCCTTGCCTGTTTTGTCGCCAGGTCCGCAATCTACAAGCGAATATGATGTAGTGTAATGTTCCCTTTGCAAAATCCTAATAGGGTCTTTAAGGCAACAATAAATTATGATTACTGTTATAAGGATGAACAGTTCATTTTGCAATGTTTTTACCACTACGCGCACTGTGCTCAACTGATTTCTGCTAGCGCGCCTAACAATTAATGATGCAGAGGCCATTTATTCATGAAAAATCTGTCCTGTTCCACGAACTTTAAGAGCTTATGCCACAGGGTAGGAGCTGAGTGACTGCGCGTTAAAATTTCGGTTTTTGAAGAACATATTAGAGACTACGAGCTGGGCAAATGTTGTTCCACGTGGTCCTGATTATTTGCGGCATGTATCGATTTCCTTCATTTTCGTTCATGCACTGAAACCAACGTCGTTCCTCAATGAAAGACACCGAATGCTGGCTATCTGTAAAGTTAGGCGGTTAGTTTTGAGGATCGCAAAGACTGTTTTCGCGGAAGTTCTAGAACTGCGCTTTCTCAGAAACGGAGCTCACTGCCTCATCTAATTACTTTTGCTTACTAAAAGCATGCACCATAGGAGCACCCAAACTCGTCCGCTCCTCATCGACCACGGCATGCAATTTGCCAGGACAACCAAGACTACGGTGCATAGCCACCTTCGGTGTGAATGCTCTGGGGGCTACCCTGATATAACTCGCACATTCCAAAGCTATGAAAGCCATCATGGCTTAGTCTCCACCTCTAATCAAAGCCTAAAACTATACCTTATCTCGGGGGCGCACTGCCTTCTATCACCACCAATTTCTTCAGGCTATCCTAGGAAGTTCAGATTTGGTGTAGCACATCTCAGCATATATATATATATATATATATATATATATATATATATATATATAGCACAATAAGGTAAACGTACTTGGTTGCTAGTTTAAAATAAGATGCGAAATTGAGAAACGCTTCGTTTATTGGGAGTCGACGTTTCGGACAGAGCCTGTCCTTTGAAAAAGGACAGGCTCTGTCCGAAACGTCGACTCCCAATAAACGAAGCGTTTCTCAATTTCGCATCTTATATATATATATATATATATATATATATATGTGCATGTATGTATGTATGTATGTATGTATGTATGTATGTATGTATTTGTCAGTCTGTCTATGAGGTAAGTTCCCCTAAGCCGTCACGCCATAATTCCTGGGATCACTTTTTTTCAATGCAGACACGTTTTGTTGAGGCTTAATGAGCATTCAATCGGCGAACACTGCGTCAATTAAAAACGCCGTAGAAACTGATAGTAACGTGAAAGCAAGAGAGAGAGGTCTGTTCCGGCATCACTGCTACCTCACGGGAAGCTACAGAACCTGCTGTGGACGGTGTATAATAGAATTTACTGATCCCAGTTTAAGACGGGCTGCACTGCAATAGGAACTTCTAAAGTCGCTCGTGCAAAAAAAAAACAGCAGTCTCAGCTGCACCGCAATTCAGTGTGGAGGGGCTCTGTATCGAAGTCTACTCGGGCTTAGACTGGCGACTGGAGATACGCAGTGGATAAAGGCACTGAATTTATCAGAAAGTTCGCAAAAGAAGGCTATTACAACGTCTGCAATGATAGAAACTCCTGTCGAAGAAGCACGCAACTAAGAAAGTGAAAAGTATGGTACACCGTAATATACCGGGTGTATAAACGCTGTAATTCATCGCCCTGGAATCTCTACTCAGCTGCCATGAAAGAAAGAAAGAAAGAAAGAAAGAAAGAAAGAAAGAAAGAAAGAAGGAAAGAAAGAAAGAAAGGTAGGTAGGTAGGTAGGTAGGTAGGTAGGTAGGTAGGTAGGCAGGCAGGCAGGCAGGCAGGCAGGCAGGCAGGCAGGCAGGCAGGTAGGTCGGTAGGTCGGTAGGTCGGTAGGTCGGTAGGTAGGTCGGTCGGTCGGTCGGTCGGTCGGTCGGTCGGTCGGTCGGTCGGTCGGTCGGTCGGTCGGTCGGTCGGTCGGTCGGTCGGTCGGTCGGTCGGTCGGTCGGTCGGTCGGTCGGTCGGTCGGTCGGTCGGTCGGTCGGTCGGTCGGTCGGTCGGTCGGTCGGTCGGTCGGTCGGTCGGTCGGTCGGTCGGTCGGTCGGTCGGTCGGTCGGTCGGTCGGTCGGTCGGTCGGTCGGTCGGTCGGTCGGTCGGTCGGTCGGTCGGTCGGTCGGTCGGTCGGTCGGTCGGTCGGTCGGTCGGTCGGTCGGTCGGTCGGTCGGTCGGTCGGTCGGTCGGTCGGTCGGTCGGTCGGTCGGTCGGTCGGTCGGTCGGTCGGTCGGTCGGTCGGTCGGTCGGTCGGTCGGTCGGTCGGTCGGTCGGTCGGTCGGTCGGTCGGTCGGTCGGTCGGTCGGTCGGTCGGTCGGTCGGTCGGTCGGTCGGTCGGTCGGTCGGTCGGTCGGTCGGTCGGTCGGTCGGTCGGTCGGTCGGTCGGTCGGTCGGTCGGTCGGTCGGTCGGTCGGTCGGTCGGTCGGTCGGTCGGTCGGTCGGTCGGTCGGTCGGTCGGTCGGTCGGTCGGTCGGTCGGTCGGTCGGTCGGTCGGTCGGTCGGTCGGTCGGTCGGTCGGTCGGTCGGTCGGTCGGTCGGTCGGTCGGTCGGTCGGTCGGTCGGTCGGTCGGTCGGTCGGTCGGTCGGTCGGTCGGTCGGTCGGTCGGTCGGTCGGTCGGTCGGTCGGTCGGTCGGTCGGTCGGTCGGTCGGTCGGTCGGTCGGTCGGTCGGTCGGTCGGTCGGTCGGTCGGTCGGTCGGTCGGTCGGTCGGTCGGTCGGTCGGTCGGTCGGTCGGTCGGTCGGTCGGTCGGTCGGTCGGTCGGTCGGTCGGTCGGTCGGTCGGTCGGTCGGTCGGTCGGTCGGTCGGTCGGTCGGTCGGTCGGTCGGTCGGTCGGTCGGTCGGTCGGTCGGTCGGTCGGTCGGTCGGTCGGTCGGTCGGTCGGTCGGTCGGTCGGTCGGTCGGTCGGTCGGTCGGTCGGTCGGTCGGTCGGTCGGTCGGTCGGTCGGTCGGTCGGTCGGTCGGTCGGTCGGTCGGTCGGTCGGTCGGTCGGTCGGTCGGTCGGTCGGTCGGTCGGTCGGTCGGTCGGTCGGTCGGTCGGTCGGTCGGTCGGTCGGTCGGTCGGTCGGTCGGTCGGTCGGTCGGTCGGTCGGTCGGTCGGTCGGTCGGTCGGTCGGTCGGTCGGTCGGTCGGTCGGTCGGTCGGTCGGTCGGTCGGTCGGTCGGTCGGTCGGTAAGGTAGGTAAGGTAGGTAAGGTAAGGTAAGGTAGGTAGGTAGGTAGGTAGGTAGGTAGGTAGGTAGGTAAGGTAGGTAGGTAGGTAGGTAAGGTAGGTAGGTAAGGTAGGTAAGGTAGGTAGGTAAGGTAGGTAGGTAGAAAGAAAGAAAGAAAGAAGGAAAGAAAGAGGAAGAAAGAAGGAAAGGTAACATATAACGGCATTTCTCGTATGTACCCGGAAGAACCCGTCCGCATTTCAACTCTGGCTATCCAGACTGTTGGAACTTAATTTTCCTCAACGTCTACGCCTCAGCTACTTCGGTATGTTTTTTTTCTTCATTCTATGCAACCTTTAATAAAATTTTCCCGGTATTCCAGGCCACCCGCGTTTCCACGTTTCCTACTTCTTACTGTTTTCAATTTCTTAGTTTTGTACATTATATACCAAAACCGCGCTGTTTGCTTTCGTTTCGGAGGATTAGAAGGCAAATCCGCGTTGAAATGTGGTCACGTGTGCGATGCAACAAGCATGGCGCAGCGCTGCAACTTCCTGTTCGGAAAAAAAGCAGACTCGGGTTTTGCACTGAATTGGATTACGCTGTCTCGCGTCGAGGGGATTAGCGGTCGGATTATCCAGCTCTCCTTCCCCAGCCATTCGGGCTTTTGTGCGTCATAAATTACGTCCAGGGCGGGCATGTTGTGCGTGGTTGGTTTGAGAACAGCATTTTTGTTTTTCTTTTTTTTCGCAGGAATGCGAGAACATTCTAGAATACGCGAACGTTCGAACATTGCTTGAACCGATCTAATGTCAAATTTGCTGACAAGGTAGGTTTATGTCTGAAAACCTCGGCTACGAGGTTTCAGTTTTTGTACGGCGTAGCAGAAAATCTAGCAGTGGAATCAGGTACAGTTTTAGTGGAGCTCAGAAAGACTTGTGTTGTATTTTGCGCGACAGACACTAGCAGTTCTTTTCTTTTTCTGAAAGGGTTCAAATGCTGTCGAAATCGAAACACTCGCGTTAATGCTGAGTTGGTTCGTATTTGGTAACTCTCACGCATCGTGTAGGCTGAGAATTCAAGCTAGGCCATGCGTTTGTCAGTGGAGATCGTCGTGAGCGACGCTGCTGTTTGTAAGCTTGTAATCGGATTGGTGTCGAAGGTAGTATTAGCGATGGCAGGTGCCAACTTCTGTAATGTTTTAAACATAGATCTGGAGTCACACTTTGGACATTAGGTTTTTCGCTCTTCAGGGAAAGAACAATAGCTACATTCAGAAATCAATTTGTTTAAAACATTACAGAAGTTGGCACCTGCCATCGCTAATACTACCTTCGACACCAAGTTCTTCCACAGGGCATGTGCGAGACACTTCCGGTAATTAAATACCTATGTCGAAAACTTTGAGTATGATAATTCTTCCTTGGAATGAGAATTTTTTCCAATCGTATAAAGCGACTATTCATGCCATCCATAAAAGGCGAACTTGAACCTGTTATTCTCAAACTTCCTGATATATCTCCTTCCAGAAGCTCAATTTCTCATAAATGTGCCTCTTTAGCTTATAATAAGCGCTTCATTGAAGCTATCCACATCAGAAGCAGCAACATAAAGTCTTGTATTGCTGAGCAAATGCCTCTCCCACTTATATCTAATGAACTATCTTCCTATGCCAGCGATGACTGCCTTAACCAAGCAAACCTTACAATCTAATCAACCAACCTCACTATCTGACGTTTCTTGCAACGCTTTCCTTAATCATTTGGAGCCCACTCCGTTACCCTAAGGGACATCGGTTGTCTTCTATACACAATGCATGCCAATGCACATGCTGCGAAACAAGCAAAGCTCATACGGAAATCAGCGGATCAATCCGTATAGGGTAACCAAGGCACACACTCCGCAGCGAAAGCACTCCTACCCCGGGCATCCCAACACATGGACAAGCAGAACTATTCAAACATGCTGACCGTATACGCAGATGTCCTATAACACTCTAGGCTCGATAAGAGGAAATACGAGCCCCGGGAAGAGGAACTAGAAAAGGAAGAGGAAATAACACTGAGAATAAACGAACGCATATTAAAGCCCAAAGAGGCTTCACGCAATCTACCAAGAATACTATAAGCCGCAATGCGCACACTGTAGCATAGAAGGGGATTTGTAGCACGTTGTATGGGCTGCCAAAAGAACTCAGTTATAGAAAGGATAAAAGAACCAACGATTGAGCAGCGGGAGGAAATGCTCTCCAGCTCTTACCCAAATTTGATCAGAGGTTGACCGATAGGGCAAGAGCAGTTGCAAGTACCAATGGCCTTCCGGAGTAGGGGGACCGACTACGAATATTAGTTTCAATTAAAATGTTTTCATAATCATCATCAATGCATATGCTCATTGTTTCTTCATCTAAGCAAGGATGCCATTATGTCACCTTCGTTTCCTTACCGACTTTGCTCTCTTCGTGTCTCTCAAGCCACCATAAGCCGTACTAAGTCACCATGAGCATCTGCTAACATGTCCAGTTTATTAGTGCTGCGCATAATGCCATAAATATAGCCAATCACTACAACAACTCTAACCTCTCACTCCTCATCGCCCTCGCACCGGTTCTCCTCCCATTGATGTATGATTACCAGGTTTCCGATGATTGCAGAGCCCATCATGCTGGCACACTGGTTGTACAGGCTACTGACCGTAATGAAATTAATTGTTCAGCGGTGACGTTGGTCTATTTTTCATTAACGTTACAGAAAACTGCTATGTTAATGACATCAGTTAGTGGCGTTGCAGATGTTTGTCAGCAAACATCGGTGGCGGACCGCTACTGTTGACGTATGCTTTGGGCAATCTCTTCAATATATCTACCGCTCAAAATGCCCCTCAACTAATTACCATGCAGCGATTGATCGAAACGTGTCTTGCTTTTTTGGAAATGACGTTACATTGGATTGCTTCGAAACAGAGGGGCTTCTCATCTGTCTGTTCCACTACTTTATTGAAGTCAGCTTCGTCCTATGTCATCCTGAGGGCCATGACCAAAAGGCTGATACGCGCCTAATTGACAATGCTAATCTAACACCAAGGAAATCTTTGCATTAAGGGACAAATTATTACTTTTAAAGAGGTATAATGTGAATATGTTAGTTATCTAACCGTACACGAAGATTTCAAATCAAATCAAACCAGGGTTGAACAGTTTCGTAATTAATACAGCACGTAAAGTGTAAGGCAAGATTCCAAATGAAGGGGCGACAAATTCGATACAAAGTTAATGAGATAATAATTTTTGCATCCCTGTGGACTGCTGCCTTCCATTACGCTATGAGAGCGCAACGACTTTTCAGACAGCCTTTTATAGCAAGTTTCTGGAATGCCTAAATTCTTTTAACATATATTATTGATCGCATATATAAACAAATTGGGAACATCTGGTTTGTACTTAAGCGGTCTCAAAAGCGCTTTAGCTTCTCGTAAAATCTAGCCGCACGAAACCCGCCGCGGTGGCTCAGTGGTTACGGCGCTCGGCTGCTGGCCCGAAAGACGCGGGTTCGATCCCGGCCGCGACGGCTGAATTTCGACGAAGGCGAAATTCTAGAGGCCCGTGTGCTGTGCAATGTCAGTGCTCGTTAAAGAACCCAGGTGGTTGAAATCTTCGGAGCCCTTCACTACGGCGTCCTTCATAGCCCGAGTCGCTTTGGGACGATAAACACCCTTAAACTAAACCAAACTAGGCGCACGAAAGTTTCTCATCGATGTTTTCGAACATTTTTACTCAGTTCTGAACGTTAGCAGCGCAGATTGCTGCACTGTTGTTCGGAGAGAGCCGTAAAGAGAAAATATTTCACATGAAAAGAAGCCACTATGTAGCGATAACCAAAGAAAGCTATCGAACAAAATAACGCATATTCCAATCTTTCTAACGTTATCCGCTTGCCTCCCCAAGGATTTCGAAACACGGCTTTCAATGCATGCCGTTCGAATCACGCTTCGAAGCGAACGAGGCCAATAATGTTGTTGCGGCGTAATAAGGAGCGTCGTTTTCGTTTTTACCCCTCATGATAATTTTTTCAGCGCTGTGAATTCAGAACAAAAGCTAGCCACGGCAGCATCTTCCCAGTAAATGCCGCGGGACAGAAAAGGAGCCAAGATCACGAATGATAGCGGTCTTGTTATCTTTTTCCCTCAAACCACGGCTTCTTTTCAAATATCGGGCAGCTAATTTGTCTTCGGGAAAAAGGCAAATCAAAAGCGCAACAACTTTCTAGGCACCTCGTTTTCTGTCTTCGAAAAAAGAAGTTTGAAAAGCAAAGCCATCTCCCTCGCTCAAAGCATCCGATCAGCAGCGCACCGCGGTTGAGCGCTTAATATTGCTGCTTTGCAGTCTGTGTTGGAGCTTATGAAATAGCTTAATACGTTCTCCCTGTTTGTTGTCATTCCTCGCCATAATAGAAGAAAGCGGGAATGCAAAATTTGATTTTTTGGTTCCAGAAAGTGAGGTTTCTTTTGTTTTTGACGCCGCCAGAGTTGTTCGCCTTGAGAAATTCACGATTAAGGAGACTTCCTTTGTGAGCGAAAAACACAGCGGCGAGCGCCTTAATCGCGATTGCAATCCGGAACGAGTAACGACGTATCGCAGTAGCTAGAGAAAGACTTGAAGCTCTTCTTCTTGTTGCATAGCCCGTTGCGTCAAACGGCGTTGCAGGAAGGACACTTTTCTTCTTTCTTTTTCCCGCGCTTTGTAAGTTATTTCCACGGCTGTGCGGCAACTAAAGAGACTTTTTTTTTCACTTTGATGTGTTGTGAAACCTCTAAGACGCAGACGCAGACGCGTGCGCAGTTCTCCGATTATTACATAGTACGACGCTCGTTTACGACTTTCAGAAAGTTTTTTTTTTTTTCAAATGCACTACGGCATTCTAGCCCACTGATACCACCACTTGATCCGTTTTAACGACTGAACTTCTGCGCTGGTCGGAATAATAATGAAAAATTCACGCCGTAATAAAAAAATTATCGACAGTTAGCAAACCGTTCTTGGTAGTTGTCTGTATAGAGAGCTTTAGAATAGGGGGCCCAAGCTAAGGGGGCCCCAAGCTTAGTGGGCCCCATGCAGTTTGGGGCATCGATGTGCGCATGCGCAGAACGCAAGGCACGCCTTGCGTCTTGGGTTAACCGGCGAACGTTCAGGCAACATGGCGGCTCCCGTCGAAGCGGGGTCTCTCGCTTCCCCACCGATTCGTCGTTGCCGCTACGCTGTGCCGCACGTTCACGACAATCTAATGGTGCAAGATGCTTTCGCTTTGTCTGAACTTGCCTGAACCACAAAATTTTAGCACTAAAACACCCCAAATTTTCAGACTGCTTCCGTGTTTACAAAGCGTCGGGGCTTAATGAGTACGCGTAGTTTGACGTCACAAAGGGCTCAAGGTTCAAACAGGCGTGCGCCCGAACGCGGCCCTACGTTCCGGCAACATGGCGGCGCCTGTCGAAGCGGGGCCTCTCACTTCACCACCGATTCGTTGTCGCCGCTACTCTGGCGCACGAAGCTTTTGCTTTGTCTGTAGATGGCCGCACCACAAAAGTTTAGCCATGCAATGGCCTAAATTTTCAGATTGCTTCCATGTTTATAGAGCTGCTAGGCTTTGCGAGTACTCAGTGTTTGGTCGCCATGGAGATAACTTTGCGGGAGGTTAGAATTTGGCTTCTCGCCTCAGTAGCTTTGCAGCACGAGGCAATTACCTTTTGTTAAATATTAAGGCGAAAGCCTTTAATGCCTCATACTGTCGTTATCAGACGCTGTCGGCAGCATGTCGACAAACGCGTCGGCAGCGATGTCGACAGACGCTGTCGGCAGCCGTGTCGACAGACGCGTCGGAAGATTTGTCCGCCTTTGGACGTCACTGCTTAAAAAGAAACTGCGCCGAGGATGGGAATCGAACCAGAGCCTTTGGCATTTGAAGCGGAGACGCTACCACTCCGCCACGAAGTCTCAAGGTTCGAGCATGAATAAAAGAGCATCTAGTGAATGCATGGGTTTCATAAATAAAATAAAAGGAATAAAGTGAAGGAACGGAAAAATAAAAATAAAAACAATAAAAATAAGAAAAATAAGAAAAAGAACAAACATAAAAATAAAAAACAAAATGTGAAAAATAAAAAATAACTAAAAACAAACAGTGCGCCAGGAAACGCTTTCGCCTTGCACCACTTTAGAGAGCCAAAGTGCCCCGTGAATTTTTTTACAGTTCATTACGAATTACGATTTGAATTAGAGATAAATAAGAGTTTTTCATTTACCTTCAGTAGTTGCTTCAGTTTTGAGCTGGTGCGGCGCAACGAACAAAATTGGCAGTGTCTTAGCTCGGCTATGTCAGGATATACGTATCGAAAGCTAAGGCATAACTTGGTTAGCCTTGGTTAATCTTGATTGCAAGCACAGGCTAGTCTGGTTGTCTAGCTATGTTGTTGTTGCATTAAACACGACAGCTCTCCTTTTCATTCCTCCAAGTTATCAGGCATGCGACACAGCTGGCGAAGCGAGTGGAGGCGAGCGCAACAACGAGGCAAGCGGTATGACGTCATACCAAACGGCGGCGGCGGCTCCGCGGTGAGGCGCGCGGTGTGACGTCATGCAAGATGGCGCGGCGAGCGCACGGCGTCCGCCAGCTGCGGCGGTGACGCAAATTCGTCTACCCAGGAATCCTCTAATAACGTTACTTACTGGGCATGGTAGATTTCCGTTCTATTTTAAAAGATTTGGCCTGTCTCCGTCTTCAACTTGTTCCTGTGGATTGTTATGTGAAAATATCCGTCATTACTTCCGGGACTGTTCCGTTACTGCTTCTTTAGTTTCTCGTTTAAAATCTCTTTGCTCATCGGACATCACACCATCTGTTTACCCCTCCTTTCTCCGAAACCCTGCTGCTTGTGCTCTTCTCCTTCAAATGGTTCACCTCATAAGTAGTACGAGGGGTGTTCAATAAAGATTTCCCCTGACTCACTTCTACTTATTGCAGGATGCTGATACTGCGCATGTGTGATGACTTAAGTCCCTATAGGGCACATGCTAATATGCAACTCTTAACTAATAACGGTCTTCCTTTCACAGGTGCTGAAGTGGTGTGAGGTGTGATAATGGATGCAGTGGAATACAAAGCAGTCATCAAGTTCCTGTACTTGAAAGGCCGCACTCCAAGGGAGATTTTCGATGAGACAAAACAAGTTTATGGGGAGGATTCCCCATCATATGGTGTAGTAAAGAACTGGCATCGTCAATTCAAATGTGGTCGGACATTGGTGGAAACAGCTCCGATTGCAGGCGACCTCACTCCATTATCGATGAACACACCATCCAGCAAGTAGAGGCCGCCATTTTAGAAATTTGCCGCGTAACCGTTCGAGACCTAGCCCAAAATATCAAGATTAGTGTGGGGTCCGTGGAAAAAATCATTCAGAACCATCTTCGCATGCGTAAGGTATCCTCTTGCTGGGTTCCCCGGCTGCTCACACCTTTCCGAAAGCAGGAACGAGTCCAATGCTCCCAGGCTCTTTTGACCATGTGCCATGGAAACCAGGAGGACTTTTTGAACAGACTGATTGCACAGTATGAAAGCTGAGTCCATTACTATGATCCGGAGACTAGTGTCCAGTCGGTGCAATCGAAGCACTTGGACTCACCGCCTACAAAGAAGGCACGCGCCCAGCCCTCGGCGGGCAAGGTCATGCTCAAAGTCTTTTGAGACCAGCACGGAGTATTCTTGATGGATTTCCTAGCAAATGGTGCCACGATTACTGGGGCATACTATGCTTCACTGCGGCGGAAATTGCGAGAGTCCATCAAAAGCAAGAGACGTGGCATGCTCACCAAAGGTGTCCGCCTTCTGCAAGACAATGCCTCAGTTCACAACTCTCATGTTGCCCAGATGGAAGCACGCTGCTGCGGCTTTGAAATTCTACCGCATCCCCCTTATTCACCCGACCTCGCACCATCGGACTGCCTCCTCTTTCGAACAATGAAGTCATATTTGAAGGGCAAGCATTTTCCAGATGATGAGACTCGATTTCCGAAGTCACAACATGGCTTTTGGAGCCACGTGTTCACTTCTACAAGCAAGGTGTTTACAGATGCATAAAAAAAATGGGAGAAGTGTGTGTCCCTGGGTGGCACCTATGTACAGAAGGACTAATAAATCTGCAAAGTTTCGTTGCTCTCCGTCCAAAGGAAGTGGGTCAGGGGAAATCTTTATTGAACGACCCTCGTACAATTCCAAATTATTCACGCTGATTTCTCTCTTTCCTCTAATCTCTCTTCCCCAAGCTTTGCACAGCGGAGCGCCCCGTGCTCCTTTATTGAGCATAGGTGGTTTTGTCGTGGCGTGACTGTGACTGTGACTACGTCCCTGACTGTGTGACTGTGTCCTTGACTGAGTGACTGTGACTTCGTTTTTTTTTCTTTTGTCTTGATTATGTTTTTATTTTTCTGATTTTTATTTTGTGGCCGGCGCTCAGTGCTTTCTTTGACTGTTACGGTGACAATGACTTTGCAGTGACTTGGGTTTTCTTTTTTTATTATTATTATTTATTTCGCGGACTGCACGCTGTGCTTTGGCTATCTGCCTGCGTCTAACTTATTATGACGAGACTTTTGTTTTCTTTTCTTATGAGTTTTTTTTTAATGCTCTGTTTTTCGCTTAATTTTTTTTTCTTCTTTGGAACATTTAGGTATTTTTGATTTATTTTGAATTGGCGTAGAGCCTGGCAAAACATTGCTGGTCCAGGCATCCTCTCTCTTTCTTTTATGTTTTTTTTTACCTCTTTTTTGAGAGGACCAATGAAAGGGTAAAAGGCAACGGCTCAAGGTTGGTCTCTGTGCCTCCTCGTAGTACCGAACATCGAAATCGCAAGTTTGTGGCCAACGCAGCTTTCGTTACTAAAGCGTGTCCATTCACGTGCAAAAGCATGTGCGTGTGCTGTAAAAACAAACAGTGCTCCTCTGAACACGAGGCGGGAATATATTCGGAGAAAGCAGCAGTAGCCCACGTGCGCGCCCGCTTAACAATAGAGGGCGAATTACATATATTAAGAGAAGTGTATGCGACTAACCCGTTTGAGGATCCCAGGAAATATGGGATCAAGTAGCGGTGCTAATTTCCCAGGGAACTTGGGAAAATGTTTAAAAAGGGGGCGTTCCGCGACCGGGTGGTAGCACAGTTCGAGCGAAACGACAGGGTCAACCTTGCAAAGTAAGTAACATCTAGTCTGTTTTTTTTTCGTTTGCTTTTACGATCATCACCCGAGGCGGCTGCTATTAATTTCATGCTTGCTGTGTTGCTCGTAATTCCAACTCCCGATGTTTCACTACCACATTGTGCTACCACAGGTCCGGAACTGAAGAAGAATATGACGCAAACTGTCACATGCTACAGGATGTACTTGACATGGCCAAGGAATTTGGTTATGCTGTAAAGAAAGTGGTGACAAATTAAGTCACCTTCTTCCCCCCCCCCCCAGACGTGGTCCGGAGTGGCATCTGAAAAAGCGCGGGCGTCCGCGTCCAGGGATGGAGCCGCGGCCGCTCACAGAGCGGACCAAGAAAGCCCCGTGCTGCCCCCCCCCCCCCCCCCCCTCCCTCTCCACAGATGCAGAGCTCGTGTAAGTGACCTGTGAACGGAATGACTCGGAAATATGCCTGTGCTAGCCGCACACTTTCTTTGTGGGACTCTAGAAATTGTTTGCTTGGCATTCATACACTGCTGCGGAGTAACCTCCGCTAGTTCAGAGTGGCAGCAAAGCCAGCGTGCTTGCAAATGCTTCATTCCTGCGTGAAGTACTAGTAACATTGCTCTCAGCAAATGCATTGCGAATGTAACTGTAAGCACTGTCGCTACTAAACACCAGCTGCACCGGGCTGCTTTACTTGATGAAGATTTCTCCCGTTTCAATGAACCCGACGTCATCTCGAAGAGGTTACTTATAGTGCCATGTCAGCATGTTAGAGCGCTAGGAAAAGCTCTTTCTTGCCGATGGGTGAATTGGATAGCAAACTCTAGCTGAAATGAAATTCAGTTTGCCTGTACCAATGCTCAGGTGTTTGTAAATTCTCCAGCATCAGTCTGTACGACGCGTGCACCCTTTAGCGTTAAGAAATGACAATGTTTCTATAACAATATGAACAAGAGAATGATGCAGTTGATCTTGTGCCTTCTTATTGTATACAAGCACCAGTGCTTATTCCTCTTAAAGTTCACAAGTAACACCTTATTGCCTGTCGCATTGTATTTACATTTTCCGAAACCTTTTTTGTTTCGCTTTAGGGCAGCAAGGAACACACGAAATGTTGGTGACGTAATTGAGGAAACGTGCTGTGCAGTTGAAGGCAATAAAAAAGTTGATGAAGCCTACATTGCTGACAGTACCAACAGCACAATGACTACCACTGGAGGCTGGTAAAACATCCAAGGCCCATCCAATGAGCAGGTCATGAACAGCGCCCAAGGAAAGAGCAACATGTCTGCAGCAATGATATGCACACAATGTGCCACAGCTAGCGCCTGTGTTGTCTTTCTCTACCCTGTCGTCCTTGTTTTTTTAAGCGCTACTACTATGTCCTCTCAATCCAAACACCAACTAGCCCAGCTTTCTGCCTTATATGTCCTCTCAAGCCACAGCTACAACAGACCCTGCTACAACAGCCCAGTCAGTAAGCAGTAAAGCTTCTTTGCGGTTATAAAGCTAGCTTTGTTGTTTATCAGTGCACACTTGAAAGAACACTTCTGTGGGAACTAGCAATGTCTACAGTTTCACAAACATTCAATGCTCAAGCATCAGTGCAGTTTGAAGAGCGGCGTGCAACTTCACCTCTGAAGTTGAAAAAACTATGAGGTTTGACTCACACTGCATGTGCAATACGTCACACTCGGATTTCAGTTATGCTTTGCCCTCAGCATCCTTGCAGTTTTAAACATACATAGAAAAGAGGTGCATTTACTTTACCCGAGTGTATAAAAGGCAGCGGTCACAGATATGAGCTTCAAACATTTTTGTCAAAAAGGTGCTGCTTGTAGGAAAGAAAAGTCGTATTTTCGTGAAATTGTTACATGCGCCATTGCAGGCACTACAATTTACACTCTGTACCTCATTATCAATGTGTTATGTTTCAGCAAAGATGGTAAAGATTGAATTTTGTTACTCAAGCATCATGCTGTGTGCCTGTGCGTTTCTCACATCGTCAGTGCCTGGTGGCTCGATGTCGAATTGCATACTACACATTTTTGGTGACGATAATACGTGTCATAACGGCATAGTGCACCTAACGTGAGTACGAAACAGTGCATCAGAATTTAAATGTGCTGCGCAACATTTTTTGTTACCATTGCGTATGTTCATTCAAAGTTCATTTATTTTCTTTTTATTGCGAATACGTCCCAGCCAAAGAACAGAGCTGGAGGACAACCTCGAGTTTTTTTCAATGGCGGCTCGATTACGGCATTACTTGGCGCCAAAGAGAACACGACTTGGAAAGAGAATGTCTCCATTTGAAAAACAAGCGCATAGAACTTGAAAAAAAAAAATTTTGAAAGAAAAAGAAAGGTAAGAATGGCTGGAGGACCAAAGAGAGAAAGACGAAGAAAGCCGCCTCAGAATGGAGCTGTTTGCCAGTCTTCAGCAGCATCTTCAACGCCAGTCCGAAGAGCGGGCAAAAGAGAGGCACATTTTTGGCGAGCAACAAAATGTGTCCTTAGAGTTGATAAAACCTCTCTTACAGCAACAAAATAAATAACACTGCACGCTGTTGTGCCAACTTCCGACGCAAGGAAGCAAACAAAACCAGACAGTGAGCTAAGTTTTTGCGCCTGTATTCTGTAAGGCACAAAGTCTCTCTGTGCACCTTTCTGCCACCATTCTTTCAGTTCACAACTGAATAGAAATCATTGCAGCTACTCGTGCAACGAAATGGGGGGCGCAACCCAAGAAACATTCCTACTTGGTTGCAATAGAAGCACGTGTGGCAGTTTGCACAGTTTGCAAGGATGGTTGCCACTCGATACATCTGAGGCACTTTCTGGAGCAGAAGCTTTTGATTTCTTTTTTTGCAGTCTAGAAATGCCCACAGACCCACAGTTTTCCCAAAACCCCATTCCACAGCTTGTCGAACTGTGCTCATTCCGGCATTAAATCGCTGCTGTTGCCAAGTTAAATATTATACCAGCGTATGGACGCATGCGCAAAGGCCGCAGAGGATATACAGGGTCCCTTATATGGTGTAGTCACCACCCTTCACCAGCCTGTCCAGTTTCTCATAGAGTGCATTGTCTCGCAGCATCCTTGTAAAAGACATGCATATGGTCATTAGGTCATGTGATTTAGGTTTGTGTGATTTTCAACGCGATTGCATCAGTTGGCACTGAAGTTGCAAAAAACGTTTTAGCCATCAGTGAAACATTTTTGCGACTACCACCGTGCAGGGCCGAAACGTACATTTCTTTTTTATTGCAAACTTCTGCCATTCATGCACATATGTGTACACAGCTTGAATGCTGTCGGCCAGTGTTTGCAATCGAGGCCTGTACTGTACATAATAATAGTATGAAGCCATACATACTTGGCTTAATGGACCAGCGCTAACAGACTGGATGGGAGAGAAGGGAGACAGGTGAGCTGTTGACTCGGAACGTAAGAAGAGCCCGGCACATGGCTGTAGCCAATAGGAAGACACGAACAACAGATGAACGAAGGCGGGAAACCTGTCCCATCTTTTAGTGCTGTTCCATCGTATCCGTTAAGATGAACGAACCAGACCAACTCCGCCCTCTTCCGAGTACTTGGCATACGTGTATAATAACAATGAACTTAATGTGATTTCCACAGTTTATGCCTATCAGCTTTGCTATCACTCATTACGAAATCTGAGGGTATCGCAATATATTAGTGCCTATTCAGGTCAACAATGAAGTGGATGCAGCTCGGACCCACCAGCATCATGCTTGTGCACAGGGAAGGGACCATCAAGCTCGCAGACGACGCCATTTGCGCACATGACGCCCTGGTACTTTACGGCATGCACTAGCTTGTGGCCCGAAAAGTACTATCGGGGACAAAAGTGGTATGCTACATGCGGCGGGAGCCGGAGCAACAGAAAACTGCGGCATTTTGGCGAGCTAAAACACGAAACATTGAAACGAGCCAAGAGACATGCCTGCTGATAATGAAGGTCACGCATTAGCTGCCTCGATCCCCGATGCCGCCTTAGATGGCGTTGCAACACAGTTTCCCGTTGCTCCGGCTCCTGCCGCGTGGTATATACCGCTTTTGTCCCCGATAATACATGCGCTGACTCATGGCCGGTCGACAAATTGGTCCTGCAGTTCCATCCACAAAACCCCATGTGAGCGGGGCACCCCTGCTGTGTACAGCCTGCATGAAAAGGAACATGCTTTGTGATGATACAACAAAATATAACAGTTTACAAGGATGGTACATAATATAAAAAAATTGCTAGAATGTCACTGAACCGCGGATATGGAGGTTATCTCTGTCAGGAGAATAGCTACAAATGCATAGTGGCAACAAGTTGTACTACCTTGATTTCGCACGCAACAAAACAAACAACCTTGTTTACTCTCAATGCGCTGCTACCTCGGCTACTTTTCAGTGAAAGAAACTGGTGGAAATGGCAGTTAACTCGCGATATCACAAAAACTCCTAAGAAATGTTCCACCGAACTCACGTTCGCGTATTCGTCGAGAGCATCCACGTTCAGCCATTCATGTGCACTCATGTCGTCATGGGCGTCCGGAGGGGGGGGGGGGGCAAGGGGGGGCGGCTGCACCCCCCTGGAAAATCACTCACTCGAACCGTGAGTGATGGCCGCACGCCAGGGGCGGTGGTGCGCTCAGCCAAAAGGGTAAAAGCAGCCCCGCTTCGACGCTTGGTCACATCTGCGAAATGCCGCGTCCGGGCGCGCGTCGTTCCGCCGTTTTCAAACCACGCCACCGCCAGCTCTGCTGAAGGACGACCTGTTGCAGACATGCAGCGGCACCGGCGAGCATGTGTTTCGAGCCGTCTTGAGATGGGTGTCTGTTTCTTTGTCTCTAGAGAGATAGCGACACGGAGGCAGACAGTGCACAGGGCACAGGTCGCTCGCTATAATCAGGATACGTTCGTACGCCGGCCACCGATGAATTCTTGAGGGGGGAAGGACAAATCAGCCGTGTCCACCCCCGCTTTGTCGGGCTGCTCAGGGGCAAGCGGGCGACGAGTTGGCGCCGCCGCCGCGCGCTGTCTCCTCCGATCCACGGGAGAGCTCGGTGCGGTAGAAGCGCCGCTTTCAGAACCTTCGGCAAAGGGGATTAGCTGCTTTTGTTCACGGCGACGCAGTCTCCAGAGGCGCCCCCACACCAGCGTTCCTTGCGTCTTCTCCGAAAACCAGCGCCTTTGGTCAACGCAGCCCGATGGCGCCTGCCTGGCTCGCCTGTCACCTCTGGCTGGGCCTCAAATCACAACAGCGCCCATGTACTGTGCGTGTCAGTGCATGGTAAAGAGACCCAGGTGGTCGACATTATCCGAAACTCTGTACTACTCCGTCCCTCATAGCCTGAGTCGTTTTGGGGCTCTGAACCCCATAAAAGCACAAAAACAAATTTTCCGGCCGAATTAGTTGCGGGTGTCCCTTCCCCTCGGAAGTCGCGCGGCGTTCCTTACACCCCAAAAGTGCGCATTCGTGGATATTGTGGCAAGTAAGCCCTTGCACGTGTGCGCGCCTCTGTGTTTGTGCTTCGGTGTTTTTAGTGGCGGGTTGTCAACGAAGGTGAGAACAACCAAGACAGCGGACGAGAAAACGACGAGCGGCGAGCAGTGTGTGTGCGGTTGCTCGACTGTGCAGATGCGCGAGCAAGATGGAGCGAGGTGTATGAAGCTGCGAGCGTGCATTTATCTTGTAAATAAGTTTTCGTTGTATATATAGTCATCTTTTGTTTTCAACGTACTCGTTCAACCATTTTTCCAATCAATATATATGATGACTGTGCACTGAGAGCGTGTAATGAAGCACAGAAATGAATTTATCACCCGTGTAACTACGCAATTCGCCCAGAAAAATCCGAGGCGCCTACAGTTGCTGTTCAAGGAAGACTGACTGAGTGACTGTAGTTGCGTGTTTGTGAACATATTGCGCTGTGTGCTGGTCATCAATTCGGGTGAGTCGAGAACCCGTATGCAGTAAGACTGAGCACTTCGAGTATTGATAGTATCTTTTTGCATTTTTATTAATTTTAATTGTTTCTTTGTTGATAAACTCCAATGTATCTCTACAATCCGCGCTTTAATTTGCTGCTTGTAATTTTCTTTCATTTGTGTATTTTACTTATTTTTTATTTATATATAAATAAATAAATTTACTCCGCAAATAGTGCCTTTTCGCTACGAATATACCCCCCCCCCCCCCCCCTCCGGCGCCAACAACCAATGGGCCCCCCCCCCTGCAAAAAATTCTGCGGACGCCCTTGCATGTCGTCAATGAGGCGACCGAAGTTCTACACCAAACACTACCTTCACAAAGTCGGAATAGTAACTAACCCAAATTGCGTACAGTGTCACGCTCCAGAGGCTATTGGACACCTTCTTTGCGAGTGCCCGAACTACACTGATGAGAGGAGAACATTGGAAGCGACCGTGAGACAACTGGACTCTCGCCCTCTGTCTGAAGAAACTCTTCTAAGCGCCAGGGCGAAACGTGCTGATTGGTGGCGTGTGACGAATGCCGTGCTCATGTTTTTATGTTAAACAGGATTGTATACCCGTCTGTCACCGCTTGTGCACTACCTACGGTTTACACAGTTTACACGGTTTACATCTGTGTTTTCATGGCGCCCCTATTCCAGTATGTGTGTGTCGGTGTGTGTGCTCAACAGAAGAGTTTCACGTGCGTCTGCTCACCGCGATGTGAGTGCCAGCCACTGTGTGTGTGTGTGTGGACATCTCCCATGAAACTCATTGCATTATGCCATCATCAACCTTCATTCGCACTCTCCCTTTCCTCCCCCCTGTGTGGAGTAACAGGCCAGGGCCATGTTACCACCGGCCGACCTCTTCTCCTTTTCCTCTCATTAAAATTCCTTTCTCTCTCTCTCTCTCATCGATGTGAGAGAAGAGTTTTGAAACAATACTGCACGTACACGGCAGAGCAGTGTCGGCTGAAGATTGGCTCCAGATCCCACCATCGGTTCGGGTAGGCAAGGCGCCGCAGTCCCATTAGAAGTGCTTCTTTCCCTGTGACGCGCACAGCTTGGCTGCTCTCAAGCAAGACTGGAATTCTTAAGGCACATTTCAAAATATCAACATGTTCCTTTTAGAAGCGGAAAATTCGTCGGAACTATTCTTCTTTTACAGCATCTGCACCCAGCAGCCGGCGCTCGATTTGTATCGTCGCGGCGCTCAGGCGTACCGCAGCCGACGTCCAAGAAAAAGATCTTCAAAGTACGGAGAGTTGAGCTAGCTGGTGCATGGCAGGATTGAACAGCGCACACAGGACGAGGACACACAAAAGAAGCGACAAGACACGAGCGCTGGTCACATGTAAATGGACCGAATATTTATTTTTTTTATTTATTTATTCATACTGTTAACCGTCTGCATGAGGGTCATTACAGGGAGGGAAACATATACAGACACAAGTGCAATTCTCTTCGCTAAAAAAAGAAACACTCAAATGCACAGAATTACAGATTTGCACAGCAATCTTCCAGGAACGCGTTCACACCTATCACAAATTTGTCTACATCTGTTTGGTCCAATATACTAGAAATGATCTTTAAAATTACGGAGAATTGAGCCAGTTGGTGCATGGCAGGGTCATGGTGCATGGCATGGAACAGATCTTCGAGCTCCGCCCACCTCAAGTCTAAATACAAAAGTTGGTCGCAGAGCACACTGGCGCTGCTTCAGGATAATTTCGGCATTATGTCGCCGGAGAACTAGCCCATACCACTACAACCGACGACTCGCAGAACGAAAAGACCTAGGCATGAGCTACGGTCGAGCTACGCTAGACTTGGGTTAAGACTGACTGATTTTACATTGGCTTTAAAACGAAATAAGGGCTGTGTAAAAACGCGCGCTTGTTATAATTTTTATTCTTAAATCGTATACCTGCGATAATAAGTTTCTGATGAAGCAAACGCATATTGTAAAATATTTTTTAAGAGCATCTTTTTGGTGTGCCGTAGTGGCACTGCGATCGATTAACGCAAGCCTGGCCCCGCTGCGTAGGGGAGGCCCCTATTCTAAAGCTTACCGGCGCCCTCGTACGTAGCGCCGGGGCCCGCTATTTCATTGCCCCCCCCCCCCCCAAGTCTTGGAGCTCCTTTTCTAAAGCTTTCTAATATCTGGACCCTTCCCTTTCTTCGTTATTTCTTACGAAACGGACAGACGGGTGCGAACACTGGCAGACTCCTAGCCATGGGACTGACGACGTATTTAAGACCTCATCCAAACGCCTTTTGCCAGCCACTGAGAACGCCTTGCCCTTACTCCCACTCGACGAACAGACCTGAGCTAACCACACCTCCCAATACCTACTACGAACCAAGTGATTACTAAAGCCCGCTAAAAACTTCTAGAGAGAATCCAAGTCATATCCATTCCGCGCAATATGCAAACCCACACCCACCAAGACCGCCGAGTCGCCCTTGGTGCCTGCGGTCCTGCCTGGGACACTGAACGAGCGTCTGGTCGACTCTGTACTTAGACAAAAACCTCTTCCTCACATTATTTCTGTCTCTCTCTCCCCCAGTCGGTCTGTACACTGCCAAGCGGCTCAGGTGATTAAGTGGCGGAAATATTTTCGAGTGTCCCCTCAGAGCTGCCTGCGTGGCATACACAAAGCAGACGCATGCTAACATGCCCACTACGTAGGTGTGTTCAATGAGGCGCGGCAATGCTCACAAATAGGCCAGAGGGGACTAGCATTGGAGTGCGCGGCGAATGAAGATGATGACAGGCGTTGATGAAATGCAGGGATTTGGTTGGTTTGCGATTTCGGACAACGAATGAAGATGGCGTTGTGATGTGTGGGCTAATCAGGACTTCCCTAGAGGGCGTAAATAAGTTGTGCGCGATCGGCGTGGGAGCCGAAGGCGGGAGCCCTCCTTTTTTTTGGGATGGAACCAGTGCCAGTGATTCTACGTGGGACGGCCTTTTTCGACACTGCGTGTCGTTACTGCTTTGAGCCAGAGTGCCGGTCACTACATCAGAAGAGAAGCAGCCGCCACTGTGGCAGGGTTTATTGTGGCCGTCTGGTGTGGCATGCCTTATGGCGTAGGAAGGCTTTCATGTTCCTTCCGGTAGGAGTTGTCAGCTTGGTTTTCGTCTCTGTCCTTTACTTCTGGTGGTTTTTCTTGGGTATATGACACCGAGAGGAGTCGTGGGAAGGGTGATTACGGCCGGAGCAGGGGGGACAGGAATAACAGCAGCAGCAGTACTACTACTGGTAGTAGTAGTAGTAGTAGTAGTAGTAGTAGTAGTAGTAGTAGTAGTAGTAGTAAGTAGTAGTAGTAGTAGTAGTAGTAGTAGTAGTAGAGTAGTAATACTACTAGTAATAGTAGTAGCAGTAACAGCAGTAGTAACAGTAGTAGTAGAGGTGGTGGTGGTGGTGGTGGTGGTGGTGGTGGTGGTGGTGGTGGTGGTGGTGGTGGTGGTGGTGGTGGTGGTGGTGGTGGTGGTGGTGGTGGTGGTGGTGGTGGTGGTGGTGGTGGTGGTGGTGGTGGTGGTGGTGGTGGTGGTGGTGGTGGTGGTGGTGGTGGTGGTGGTGGTGGTGGTGGTGGTGGTGGTGGTGGTGGTGGTGGTGGTGGTGGTGGTGGTGGTGGTGGTGGTGGTGGTGGTGGTGGTGGTGGTGGTGGTGGTGGTGGTGGTGGTGGTGGTGGTGGTGGTGGTGGTGGTGGTGGTGGTGGTGGTGGTGGTGGTGGTGGTGGTGGTGGTGGTGGTGGTGGTGGTGGTGGTGGTGGTGGTGGTGGTGGTGGTGGTGGTGGTGGTGGTGGTGGTGGTGGTGGTGGTGGTGGTGGTGGTGGTGGTGGTGGTGGTGGTGGTGGTGGTGGTGGTGGTGGTGGTGGTGGTGGTGGTGGTGGTGGTGGTGGTGGTGGTGGTGGTGGTGGTGGTGGTGGTGGTGGTGGTGGTGGTGGTGGTGGTGGTGGTGGTGGTGGTGGTGGTGGTGGTGGTGGTGGTGGTGGTGGTGGTGGTGGTGGTGGTGGTGGTGGTGGTGGTGGTGGTGGTGGTGGTGGTGGTGGTGGTGGTGGTGGTGGTGGTGGTGGTGGTGGTGGTGGTGGTGGTGGTGGTGGTGGTGGTGGTGGTGGTGGTGGTGGTGGTGGTGGTGGTGGTGGTGGTGGTGGTGGTGGTGGTGGTGGTGGTGGTGGTGGTGGTGGTGGTGGTGGTGGTGGTGGTGGTGGTGGTGGTGGTGGTGGTGGTGGTGGTGGTGGTGGTGGTGGTGGTGGTGGTGGTGGTGGTGGTGGTGGTGGTGGTGGTGGTGGTGGTGGTGGTGGTGGTGGTGGTGGTGGTGGTGGTGGTGGTGGTGGTGGTGGTGGTGGTGGTGGTGGTGGTGGTGGTGGTGGTGGTGGTGGTGGTGGTGGTGGTGGTGGTGGTGGTGGTGGTGGTGGTGGTGGTGGTGGTGGTGGTGGTGGTGGTGGTGGTGGTGGTGGTGGTGGTGGTGGTGGTGGTGGTGGTGGTGGTGGTGGTGGTGGTGGTGGTGGTGGTGGTGGTGGTGGTGGTGGTGGTGGTGGTGGTGGTGGTGGTGGTGGTGGTGGTGGTGGTGGTGGTGGTGGTGGTGGGGGTGGGGTGGTGGTGGTGGTGGTGGTGGTGGTGGTGGTGGTGGTGGTGGTGGTGGTGGTGGTGGTGGTGGTGGTGGTGGTGGTGGTGGTGGTGGTGGTGGTGGTGGTGGTGGTGGTGGTGGTGGTGGTGGTGGTGGTGGTGGTGGCGGCGGCGGTGGCGGCGGCGGCGGCGGCGGCGGCGGCGGCGGCGGCGGCGGCGGCGGTGGTGGTGGTGGTGGTGGTGGTGGTGGTGGTGGTGGTAGTAGTAGTAGTAGTAGTAGTAGTAGTAGTAGTAGTAGTAGTAGTAGTAGTAGTAGTAGTAGTAGTAGTAGTAAGATGGTATTGGTGGGCAGGTGTTTAACCTTCCGAAGGGACACATGGGCTATGAAGAATGGCTTTGTAGAGAGTTCCGGATAACTTTAGGCAACCGGTTGTTCTTTGCATACGTTGACATCGCACAGCACAAGAATGTTTCTGCATACCGCCCCCATCGAAATGATGCTGCCGCGGCCGGAATTCGTTCCTGGGACCTTCAAAAGAGCAGCCGAACGCCAAAGCAACTAACCGCGGCGGTTACAGAAGTAGTAGTAGTTATGATGGTAGTAGTAGTGATTGCTGGTGGCAGTGGAAATGGTAGTGGAGATAGTAGTAACAGTAGTTGAAGTAGTTGTTGCAATATCAATAGATGCAGTCATACCCAGCAATTCTGGACAAAAACATTTAGAATTTTCAAAACATTTGTCCGAAAACGTTGGACATGAGTTGTAGAATTAGTAGTTGTAGCAGTATTGGTAGGGGGCAGTGGTAGTGGCAGTGGCAAGGGTTGCAACTGTGCTATTTGCGATCGTAGTAGTTATACTTGTAGCTGCAGTACTGCTAGTTGTAAGTATTCAAGGCTAGTGATAGTTATAGTGGTAGTGGTAACAGTACTATTTCTGACTGTAGTAGCAACAGCTGCAGTACTTGCAGTCGTAGTGGTAAAGTTCAGGTTTTAGGTGCAGTACCTGTCAACGCTGCAACGTCCCAGACGCACAGTCATCGAAGTAGTACTTCTGCTGTCCGTGACGACACTGCAGCACTAGGAGTAATATCAACACTAGTAGAACAGTAGTACAGCCAGAAAGCCGTACAGTTAGTATTTCTGGTAGTAATACGAGAAGCATTAGTGCTAGGCTGTGCAGAGGAGTGCAAGAAAAGCATTCCCTCGCTGCCCCTTAGGTACCGATGTACTAAATTCGGGATCAACTAAGTAACGTGGTATCCCCTATCTTCTCCCTCCTATTCCTCCAGCCTTCTCGTGGACTGCCTGGCTGTCGTCCGCACCGCTTGAAGAGCAGCTAATCGTGGTCAGTGAGGCGCAGCTAGTTATACTTTCTGCCTCTCTAATAAAGTGGCACAATCTGTCTATCTCTTTCTGGCAGAAAATATGACTCAGTAACGGCTCCCGCTTTCATGTTTGCGTCGACGTAGCTTTTGGTCGTCAAGCAACGCATAACAGTGACATGCATGGGCAAGTAAACGAAACGCTCGGTTGGTTGTCTGTGACAGGGATGCCGTCCGCAGGGCATTACTGTCAGGCGGTAACTGGTGGTATGCGCTTCTCTGTCTGACAGGACGATGCTGGAATGACAACTTTGTGGGGCGTGCATACGGCAAGCATGTCTCTGGGGCAATAGAAGGTAGCGCCTGAGTGATGGCGCAAGGGGCACTTAGCCGATCAGAGTCGCGGCTCTCTGACGCGGAGCTCTCGACTCGTACCTATGGCTGTGGGCTGAATATCAAACCTCGGTACTCGGCCAGGCAGTGGAACCTGTGAGTTCCGCGTTTACGAATTTTTTTTTCTTCCGCCCGAAGACATGGCGGAAAGGAGACGCGTGACAAGATTAGAAGAAGCACTCGCACCGCAATATCAAGCGGCAGTGTGTGTATGCTTGTTCTTCGTCCACTTCTTTTTTGTTGTTGTTGTCTTATACCTCTCCTTGGCTGTGGTCTCTCCGCTGCCAGCTCCTGAAAATGTGACACTGGCCGTCACGTAGTTCAGGCGGACCTGAGAGGGAACACAACTAGGAAGTACTAGATCGGAGGGAAAGTGCCCGTATATAAATATTTTTAGAGTTTCTAGACAGTCCATAGACTTCTGTCTATAAAGTATATGGACTATCTATGCATAAATTCTATAGACAGTACAAAGACAATCTATAGATTTGGGGCCATACACTCTTAGTAAAATTTGTCTATAGACAGTCTGTAGACTATCAGTAGACAAAAGGGAATATCTGTAGGAAAAGGCAATAGAGTCCATAAGTAGTCGACAGAAAGTCTATAGGCCAGTTTTTATAATGGTGCGGAGGAACGGTACATCTTTTCTCCTCTGCACTGCGGACTAAAGAGAACAAGACGGGACTGATTTCTTTTTTAAATTTCCGCCTGGTTCTTGTTCACCTGAGAGTTGAATTCTGCCTTCCCTGTTTAGGCTGTACTTGTTAATAGCTGGCTGTTTTTCATTGCATTCACGCCCGAGCCATGATTATAGGAGCTTACTCAAGTAGGAATCATTAAAATCATAATAGTATACCTATTCACATAAAAACCTTAAAGCGATTTTAACTTCTCCCTTTTTCATGCTCAAATTTGATGGTGGACACAGAAGCAGGTGTAGTCGGACACAAGGCACGAAAGAAGCGGCAGGTGCTCCTCAAAGGATGCCCTCCAGCCAATGGCGGCGGCCGGTTTTCATCCAGTCAAACCACGGTTAATCTAATCAAACCGTGGTTATTCAGGTTTCATCTGCTACCCCGTTTAATTTCTTGCTAGCAGGTCCAAGGGAATCGGTCAACAAGGAGAACCGTCAGACGCCTTTGGCTGTAGCGGTTCCTTCGAGCGGCATTTGCCGCTTTGATCTTGAGTTGTACCTCACTATAGCTTCCTCCCCCGCGGTGCTGAAGAATGTCATGATGTAAAAATCTGCAGTGTTACAGGGCGCACAAATTGACCTTTATATACCTTGTGACAGAAGTAGAGGCAAGACTCATACGCAAAATAGAAAAGAAAGTTAGCGATTTTATAGGTGCTACGCCTAGATTACCACACTGCTGGGATGCATGCGTACTTTTCAGTGTTTCAGCACACTGTTTATAAATGTTTTATACACGCGACCAACTAGCAAGACGCACTAAATGTACGACACTCGAAGAGGAAAATGCGAACACCACAAGCAGATGCGAGAGTGGACAAGAGCATGAGTGAATAAGGCTACGAACTTAAGCTGGAACAGAACAGAGAGGCTATTGAGCTGGAGTTCCTGGGTTCGAACCCTGCCTCGGCGGCCGCGTTTCGATGGAAGCGAAACGCAAAAGCACTCGTGGGCTGTGCGATGTCAGTGCACGTTAAAGATCCCCAGGTGGTCGAAATTATTCCGGAGACCTCCACTACGGCACCACTTTCTTCTTTCACGCCCCCCCTCTTCCGTTCCCGTACGGCACGGTTCGGGTATCCACCGAGATGCGAGACGATCACTGCGCCATTTACTTTCCCCGAAAACCAAAAACCAAAGCAATGGCAAAGCAAGACACACTGCGCGTTCCAAAATCATAACAAGCTGCAATGTTTTCAAGATGGCTCTTTGGTCATCTCGTGAGAATATTGGGCTTTTATAAGCCCACAGTATTTATCTTGAACGGTGTTTTTCATATGATTCCCTGCTTTCCTCCGTGTGTTTCTTGCGTCCAACATTAGAGCAAGTTTTTAGCAGACTGTTGCTGTTATTGTCTCGTCGCATTTCGAGCAGGCTAACGAGTACATGAGAACGAGTTGTTTACAGAAGCTTGTATTAATTGCATGCAGGGACCCCGGAAGAGGGAGGGGGTGTCGCCTTCTACTAACATTTCTGCAGAGGGGGCAGCAACCCAGCAGTCTCCAAATATGTGAGCTCAGATCATATTCCAGATCATTTCGTTCCAGTAACCTAAACCAATCAAGTCCTAATAGAAATCGTTGATTGTCGGACTCCTGTTATGATTAGCAGAATTGAGAAAGACTATGGGCAAACTTTTTCATCGTAGCTGGTCACGTCTCGTTTGTTCATATTTATAAAGCGGCCCATTTCAAATTCAATTGGATTTTCAAATACACCTTCAACGGTGCAAAATAGAAAAAAATATACACAAGAAATCTATAATTCACGTTGTAGCCGCTGCGGTGGCTCAGTGGCTATGGTGCTCGGCTGCTGGCCCGAAAGACGCGGGTTCGATGCCGGCCGCGGCGGTTGAATTTCTTTGGAGGAGAAATTCGAGGCCCGTGTACTGTGCGATGTCAGTGCACGTTAAAGAACCCCAGGTGGTCGAAATTTCCGGAGCCCTCCACTACGGCGTCTCTCATAGCTTTAGTCGCTTTGGGACGTTAAACCCCATAAACCAAACTAAACCAATTCACGTTGTGAATAAAGCAAGGATTACGTAAATAAATTACACAACAAACATGAAGTCTTTTTGCACCCTCAAACAAACATTTCCGCAGTCCCCGCCTACATGCCAGACGACAGCGAGGTGCAGCGGCTATCTATTGTTGCATCACTTGCTTGAGCGGACATGGTTGCTGCGACGCACCTATCTTTTATTATTTGTTTTTTGTTGTTGAGGTTGCGGAGGAAGAAAGGAAGAATATAGAGTATCTGTTGTTGCAGCATAAACGAGGGTGGACGTGGCTGCTGCGAGGCGCCGGCCTTTCTCTTTGGCATCTATCAACTGTATTAACCCTTAATGATAGGGCAGAGTTGGAGATTTTCACTTTCTAGATACGTAGACGGACACCGGACGGACGGACAAAATTCTGCGCATAAAACAGATGTCAAAATGTAGCTGTTAAATGCACTTCTGAATTAAAACATCCGCATGCAGGGAAACTGTTATGACTGGCAGAGTAAAGAGCTCCCTCGGTAAGTGCCTGGGCGAGTCTGCTCTCTCTAGATCTCGCCAGATGAACCTTTAGCCACGCTGTGCATCAGTAACTTTCTGTGTGTTTCTGTTCGCAGTCATCACGTCAGCCTGGAAGGGGAAAGGCCTAGGGAGGGGAATCAAACTAGCTCGAGCAAAGGCGCCCGGCGGTTCTTATCAGCCTCTCGACTGTACGGCGCCGTAAAAGTTTCTGGATTTCAGGGCCTTACGCGCGTTGATCCGAGTTCTTTCCAGAATCGTGTTTTTCTTTATAGGGCTTGTCGAAAACGCGATATATTGATTCGAACGGCCTAACAAAGGGCGCGATGTGAAAGTTTTACTGATTATGTTGAAAATATACTGGAAGAAATCGGAATATTGTAAAATATTACGCGAATTTACTGGAGTGTTTCTCTTGTTTGGAACAATTGGAGTGTTCGTTTCTTTTTTTGCGCAGGTACTTCTATGTGGTGCCGGAATGCAACTGAGTCCTGCCGAAGTGGATAGTTTCGCCCAAATGTGTATTCCAGAACACAGAAAATCACAACCTGCAAAAGGAAAACTGTAGCTTTTACATAAATAGATGACGCTCTGAAAGGCTTCGATAGAATTGAATAAAGGCATTAAGTACTTCTACCGACCACATTTATTTTTTAATGTACGAACTGCGCGCGCTTTAATTCTCTTAAAGGACAGGCCAGGAGATATTCTGCCGTAGCTAGTTCTTCAGTGCAAAGTGCTTTCGCCATCTAAACCATTTGCCAGTACCATATCGTTTCTGTCAACTCAAAACCTACTGCCTTGTGCTAGTATATGTGTTTGCGGCTGTAATGTAGTGAACGTTGCTCGCGCCGCAGTCATCGAGCCAAAGCTGTTTACGTTTGAAATATATGAAAGCGCAAGAGGAATGGTAAGAAGCGGGAAGTAACAGAACACGAGAACAATGATAAGATGTGCAGAAATGAAATCTTTCACTGCTGACAAGATTGAGGACCAACTGATCGTGGTGACTAAAGAAGAAAGCCTACATACTCAACGCTAACTATACGTTTATTAAAATAAAGTTCTCTAAAAAAACAAATTTCTATTGCCTAATCATCCAGAGCGGGCTATATCTGCCGGAAGCAACGGACAAGGTGCTTTATGTTTTCTTGTATTGTATTTCTGTTTAATGGCTCAAGTTTAAGCCAACCATATGTTTTTCTTTGTGTATTAGGGCTGTGCCTGCCGCTCATCAAACAGTGTTTAGGGCCCGTCAACTTTCTATAAGCAACTTTCTTTTTAAATCCCACATAAATTGCATATTTAAAAGAAACAAAGGAAATTCAATTCAACCCAAAATTTATAACTGGCCAATGGCAATGGCCTTATGCGACTGCCACTTTAACCGACTCCGTTTTTGATGCCTCGCGCCTTCAAGCAACCGCATGCACAGACAAAAAATTTCCAGGGACACTTAGTCACGTTATGGGTTGGCAATACGATAGAAGTAGAAGCTGTTGATGCCTTTAACGGAAGTGACGTCATATCTAGTCTGGCGACCTAACTCTCTTCCACCCAATGGGACTTCTGCGACCCACGGATGTCGCTTTTTTTTTCCGGATGGGGCTTCTAATGGCATCACATTAATAATGGAAGCCGGATTGCTCGTTACACCAGCCTCACGTATACATTTTGCCATCTGCTGAGGATAAGTATTCTGGCTAAAATGAGAAAAAAGCTCAAGAAAGGAAAAAAGCTGAAAGAATCCCTTCGGCCTCACTGTCCCGAGTTGTGTGCTATTCGTGGCGCAAGAATGCTTGTTCTAACCGTGTTCCGACGATCTCAACCCAGAAACCTCTCCTTGCTATAACGGGTGAAGACAGCGAAAATAAACGAATCCCTTATTCACCGACGCAAACAGGAATACTGCAGAAAGAATAACTGCCATTTTACACAGCAAAGGCATTTTCTTCCAGAATAATGAAAAGTGTAATTTCTTGATCGTTTTTTGTTTGCTTGCGTAGCAATTTGAGAACAACTCCGCTATCTTGTATTCAGCGAGTGATCCCTCTCTTCAAAACTGAGGTTTCGTTCGTCGTTTCCTTTGATGTCGAAGTGAGAACATGCCGAGCGGAATCTAAGGAGGAAGCCGCGTTCTTGTGAAAGTCGGAAATTCCGGAGAACGTGAGCAGGAACGCAGACTTGAACGAAAAATGGATCGGTGTGACGATGGATGGCCAGTTGCGTAACAAGGATAGTTGGCACCTTTTTTCGAATGTTTATGCGCAGATTTTTCTGAGTTCGCTTTGTGGATATTTCGTTGCGGTAATATTGAGGCCAGCATCGTTCCATGGGAATTTGGTCTTTTCAACGAGAAGCGTGTTGCATCCCATGCATTCTTGCAGACGCGCTGTTTGCCTTCGGTAACATCTCTATCTTTCAAACATTTTCTTTTTATGCCATATTTTTTCCGGTATGCTATTGAAGTACATTTTAATGTTTCCATAGAACCAAGTAACTTCTTGGTTTCAGTCCTTTTGAATGCACATGCCAACCTTCAGCTGTAAATATTTTTATAGTATCCTCATCTACATTGCCCAATTATAATGCAAAGCTGGCGCAGCGGTAATTTGATAAATAAATAAGCATTTACTAGGCCCGAGTTTCTGGGAGCTTCGGGAGAATGGCAGGCACATTGTTGAGGGAGGTTTCGAAAAAAATCCCTACTGCAAGATAGGCCCAAACTCGACTAGCACATGTAAACTATATGAAAAGAGGTTGCATGACTCCACCTGTAACGCTGTCACAATTGCTTCACAATTTTGGTACGAATGTTGTAAAAGCTGGTGTCACATGGAGGTCGGCCAGTGGGGACTATATTATAGAGGAACGACATGTATAGGATCGTCTGAAGTGGCGGTGCTCAGCTTGCTGTGTGACGTCACATTGTGTTTCTAGTCATCGCTTGGGTTTTCGGTAACGTCTGCAAGTGCATGGGCGCACAGACACGCCACGGCTTTTCTCGTAATGGGACTAGGCAATGCTTTCGCATTGAAAGAAAAACTCACAGGACGACAGCCATCGTGTGAACCTAGACTCGGCGACCGCTGTTTGCGGCGGTGAATAAAATAGTATTTGTTTTTATTATTTTTCTTCGCTGGTTCAGTACGCTGAAGTCACTGTGTTGGCGCTCGTGACGTCACTGTGTTTTGACCACTAAGCATGCCACACTGCCTAGGCGCGTTGCAGCGACGTCATGTGTGAGGCCCACCGCTCCGCGTAGTTCGTTGCAGTGGCTAACTGTAGCGGTGTCAAGTGTGACATCTCTGCCCGCTTACCAATTAGCTGGTAGTGGTTTTACACAAACGCCTTCATCATATGAGCCGAAACGTGCCTCTCGCAGAGCAACATTCCGGTAGGGATGAAAACGTCTAGGCGTACCTTCGCTTCTTGTATCTAATGGCCTAACTGCACGGCAGAGTCACAGCGTATTTGACCGGCAGTCTGTTAGGAAGAGATCGGTTACATCCATCTAATTACCGTGCTAACTTGCGTAAAGCCAACTGGGGATATTCAAAATTCCGCAAGTGCGCTTTCCCGCATAAAAATGTTGCCCCTAACAAGATGGCCGACTTTGCTATAAAGGAACTACATGGGCTTCAGGACAGGCGCTAAAGGTGTGGATAGAATGTAAGAAACCTATTTTGGAAGAATCAAACAAAAAACCAGTCTTTCTTGCTTTGTTTCAGCTGGAAACGCATGGTCCGCCATCTTGTTGGGGGCAACATTGTTATGCGGGAAAGCGCACTTGCGGAATTTTGAATATCCCGTTAATCAAGGCGCTGATCAGGATACACACGCGGAAAAGAACGGTGTGAGCGGTACAAATGCAGGAAACGTTGCCCCCTGGCCGCCTTCGAGCCGGCACAGTGCGAAGCAATAGGTGACAGCGCAACTGCGCGGTTGCTGCAACCATTCATTCTTACCAAAAATTCCCTTCAGAACATTCTAAAACCAACATGGCGTTTAGTACCAAGCCCCACCTTGCTGACCACACGTATGATGCCCACAGCACCTCTGCTCCCGGCCTTAACCAAATTGCGAACAGTAATTGGAAGAAGCCTCGTTGATAAACGCGTTTCCAAAAGCTCACACACGCGGCGAGTGACGGAAAAAGCTATGGACCGCGTTTAAGCGACCTGCCATCTTAGGCGGGATGTGGGCAAAAAGTGTCGTATATTGGCGCTTGTCTAGATATGGCTTTTTTTTGTACGCATAGGCAACGGACAAGCTCGGTTTGGACTCGTGAAGGATTACCGTCGTTGCGACAGCGATGATACTGCCTGCACTGAGTAGAATGAAGGTGTTTGCATCACCTCTCGCGCGCTACTCGGTACAGAAGCATGGGCGAACTCCGCGTCGATGTAAGCCGTCAGTGGCGACGAGTTCCTTTAGATGCCGCCACAGCTCCAGTACGCGATAAGGTGTGCCGGTCACCTTTAGCGGAGGTTTACGGTTCGAATCTCGCGTTGGTCGAGCTACGAGGCATTCCAACTTGGCAAATTGGTGAATTGGTTTTTGAGGAAAGAAAATGTCGCAGTATCTGTCTATCATATCTAGGTGGACAACTGAACTACGCCGTAACGAAAGGGAGGAAGATGGGAGTGACAGAGGAAAGATAGAAATAGGTGCCTTTTTTCGGATCCGCCAGATAGTAAGTCGGTCTATACGACGTATAGAGCAGTATGCAAGCAACTGTGGCGAGTCTATCCCCGCTGTATCCATCCAGTGCTCTTCCTGTAGCGTCGAAACTTGGGGGCGATCGAAGAAGCTCGGGATTCCATTAAGAACAACGCAGCGAGCGAGGAAAATAAATCAAGAAGAGTTAAGGGATCCACAAAAACATAAAAGCAACAATAAAGGAACGAGCTTAAAACAATGATATCTCAGCAGAAATGAATGTGAAATGAACTGTAGCAGGACGAATTGCTCAGAATAAGTGTACTCAGTGGTTAGTCATGGGAATAACGCTGGATACGAAGACAAGGATGCTCAGCTGGGGGGGGGGGGGAGAGATTGTTTAGTGGAGGGATAGGACCGGTGGGACAGGATGGTTGGAGGCGGCGAGTGCTCTGTAATAGTTAGAGATCAATAGGTGGTGCATTTTTTCTTCCAATCCAAGTAACTAGCTGGTGGCAGTAGGGATAAAAGTAAAATATGGCATGAGTAAAGAGGAAAAACACGTGAAGGACTTCGTGTCTACAGTTTCTAGTCAGAAGCTTCTAGGCATAACCAATATTACTGTTTTGGTATGCACCGGAATATCCGCAGAGCCGGGCTGAAAGTGTGAATTCGTGTTTCTTCACCAGAACCGAGCTGCCCTTCAGTGCCGTAACGGGGAGGTATGCTCTTTATTCGGTGTCGGCCGGCTTAGCGAAACGAGGGTAGAAAGGCTTATTTTTAAGTGAACATGGGACAGCGCTAACACGGATGGTTTTTGCTTGCGTTGGGATGTGTTTCTATGTAACTTTGCGGCATTCCAAGCGCGAAACGTCGAGAAAACAACGATAACAGCTTGCGCAACATCAGCATGAGGTTTGACTTAAGGTGGCTTTTGCACAGTGAAAGAAAAAACAGGGTTAAAAATGCGGCGTAATAAAGCCAGGGATTGCCACGCCGTGTTGTCTACCTCGTCCCTAAGCGTAAGAGCTTCTTCAAAATTCTAAAAACTGACATGGACAATACTTACCGTGGGCTACATGCCTCTCAGTAATTAAGAATCCTATGAGTAACACTTGACAAGGTAACTATTCAATATTAGTTAACCAGCCTGCTAATTAGTACGTCTTATCTGTAATCTCATGTACTACAGCCCTGACAATGCTGTGCCGAAGTAAGCGAATAAGTTATCATGGCAGAGGCGTTTTTCAATATGCGCTAAAGAAACCTGAGTTTATACAAACAATGAGGGGCTGCTTATTTGACATTTACTTTGACAGTGATTTATCCTGGAACACGCACATGGCACACCTCAGTAAGAAGCTTAGAGGTGTCGCATGCTTGCTCTATGCTCTAAGGGCCTACCTGCCATTTGCCATAAGACGTTTAATTGCACAGTCTTTGGGGCATTCTGTGCTGAGATATGGCATGTGCTGTTTCTTCAAATGTTCTGCAACATGGAAAAATAGGATAAACCGTATTCTCAAGAATATGGCTAAGAGTGTCATCTATTCAATACCCCATAAACAGCAAAGTGTATTCCTTTCTTCAGGTCTGCCTTCCTTTGACATTGTGTTCAAACAAATCACTGTACTCAGATATTTCTGGAACTCTGAATTTCGGTTCCACAACGTTAAACCAATCCCATTAAGAAAAGTTTCTCGATATATTGTCCCTGCAGTGCGAACTCATTTTGGTATCTCTATGAGGTCATATTATATCCCATGTATATTCAATGAGATGCCTGATAATGTTTTCAACTTGAACACTCGCAGACAGTTACGTGATGCTATTGCCGAGCTTGAACAGCTCTAGTGCATATGTTTTAATGTACACAAAACAAAGAATTGATTTGGTAACAGAGGTTGTTGCTGCTGCCGGACGGCGCCCTACAAGCCCAATTGAGGCTTTGGCGCGTCCGCGTCTTGTATTGTTTCTTTGGTGTGAATAAAGTATTTATTATTATTATTATTATTAGTATTATTATTATTATTATTATTATGCATTGTCCGAACCACGGCATCCTATCAGTGCCGCGTCTTTCACACGTAGACAAGTTGATGTGGCAGGGAAACATTGTTGATTTTTAATACGTAGTGCTACGACGTAATGTTGCATCAGAGTGTCTCAGAGGGACATGATTCACATTAGCATGAGAATTCAGCAACTGCCTTCCACATTTTTAGTGCATTTCACTATTGTAGAGGAACTCGGAACAGAAGTAGTTACTTTTATTCATATTGTAGGAGGGGGTTGTGACTCAGCAGAACCTAGGTCGCTCTGCTACGTTTAGCAAAGGTTCAGCGAAACGTTCGGGCTGCGAGCGAGCTTCACACCTAAGGATCGTCGTCTTCGTTCACTACCACAGTTCGCCACAGTGAGAGAGCGCGGCTGCTATACTACAACATATTTAATGAAGTTTAGAGTAGGCACCTTATTACTATCCTAACTATAACGCTTGTCTTTCCGTGTGCGTTCCCTCCTGTCCACTTTCCTTCGCCTTTTGTTTCCCGTCAATTAGCAATGCACCGACTATCCCAGACAAGAGTACTGATTACAACGATCCGACAGGACGACAGAAGTAGTTCTTTAGAGCTGTTGCACCCGAAAACTTAGGCAAAGAAACGAGCACTGCGAACCACATACAACAAAAACATGCCGTACTATGTCGTCATCGTATAGTATATGGCGAACCAACCACGCGAGTCGCTGTGTTTTCTTAGAGTTGATTTTTCGGTCACAAGGAAAGAAGCCCTTATGATGCTAAGTCTAACTTCTAAAATTGGCTAAACTTCACTGAACATTAAAAGCATATCAAACTGGACCGATGTTCGCACTCATAGTATGTTAGTAGTGCGCGGTAATAAAATTATGGACTTCTCGTTACTGGAATGTTTCAGCATCGGCAAAATATAGTGTTTGTTACAGTGTCTTGCGCTCTTAACGTCTTGTGGGCTTATGCTGGGGTAGATGTGCATGTGTATGAGGAAAACCTACAGCGTCTGCAGAGTGAACATTTAAAAAAAGAGATAATGCGGCCTCAAAAACATGAGCTGCAGTCGAGGCTGAGACGGACTTCGACACAAGCGATATTTATATGAAACTTTCTTAGTAGAAATGCGATTTACTGTAGCATTAAATGTGTTCAAAAAACCCCTATTCTACCCCTATAAGTCAAAGATCTACCCGCGATACTTAATTGCAGTTTTTGTTTCATTTATCAGTGCTACGGCTTATGTATGCTGTTAGGTGCAGCTCATCATAAAAGGGAGTCTGTTAGGAAGTTCGCGCCTAGCACATTACAAATATGCTTGGCCAGATTGGGTGAGAGTAAAAAGGCGCACTTCTGAGAGCCGTTTCTTCCCTTCCAGAATTTTCCTCAGATTTCGTGATGACATATAGTATGGCCATGGCATTTCTCTTAACATTAATTGCTCGCTCCTGGTTTTGTGGCATGGACAGCAAAAGAGCATTTGGCCCTCGGTTTCTAAGTGTACCCAAATCATGGTTATCCAGTTATTCAAGCTCCTTTCGATTCTGCTTCACCCACACGTCAGGTGTGTACACGAAAAGCGCATGAGTCGAGTACGCCTATCACGTCGTGGGACACTGCTGTGTCGAGCCTTCTTAAAAGGGGTCAGAGCTGGACGGAAGACAACGCCCAGGGCGCTGCCTTCGCTCCAGACGGCGCTTCCACGCCAGAAATGGCAACACTGGCAACAAAACACCAACCGGAACAAGACTTGAAGGAAGGCCTCTACTTCTCGTCGCCTTCAGCTTTTCGCAGAACGTGCGATCAGTCTTCATTTTCAGCCCAGATACTCCACGATGTCGAAGCGGCTGCAAGAACAAAAACAACGGCATTCTCGAGAGAGCCCCCAGAAAACACTCTCCTCATCCATGCTCTCCACGTCGGACATGGCAAGCTTCCTTTCCGTCTAACGCCTGATTTTTCTTCTCCAGTCCCGAGGGTGACGTCACGGTCTCGGCAGCGTCACCCAGAAACGTCACATTTAGACTCCCACACATCTGCGAGAGCGCATGTGTGTTGTTTCAGACCCTCTGCTACACGAAACTGCCTTGGGAAAGAAGTTCATCCATTGCGCCGAATGCAAACCCACGGCTCGGACGAAGCTTGGTACAGAGAGGGAGAGGGCGAGGACAACAGGTTACAACCCGTTCCGAAGGCGGCCAGTGAGAGGGAAGAGATCGTTCAGAGCTAGACAGGGACGTAGGAGAAACAACGCAACAAGAGGCTCCCGCCCCGCTTCGGAAAGGCCCGGTATCGAACAGACTTTTCGCGCTCTTTTTACGTGGCGCCAGTTTCAGCTCTCGCGCCACCACCCTCTCCCCCGCTCAAACCGGCGCGCCGCCATGTTGCGCCTTCGCGCCATGCAGCGAACGCGCGCTCTGCGCGCTGATTGGTCGACTCGGCTCAGCGCGCATGCGCGCCTCTGCCCGGCGCGGGCGTTTTCCTCGCCCAAAAAGCGCCCCGCGCGAACGCGTGCGTCAGCGAGACCCGTCCCGGGGAGTTGGACTCTGCCGCAGACCGCCGACGCACCGCAGAGAAGCGCGCCCTCTTTCCCGGCGATCGAAAAGCAGCGCGGGCTGTCCCGACCGCCACTTTATCCGCGAAGGTCTCCCTCCGAGGCTCGTCGAAGCATCCGCGGGCGGCACAAAAAAAGGCGCAGAGAAGCGGGCTGGAAGAAGTGCAAACGGGTGTAATAAAAGCTTGACGCCCGCAACACCGTCGCCGTCGTCTTCTCTAGGTAACTGACAAACAGGAAGCCCCGACTACGCAGCATAGTCAGCCTGTAGAGTCCCGTAAGACTGGCCGTCATCTCCTGCGTTGTGGTGCATACAACGGTCCGGACTTTGCGCTACTTGTTGTAGTCGCGGTTTTGCTGTTACTGAGTGCCCCAGTCTCGAGGTGAGAGTCTTCTCTTGTGGAAGAGAGAAGAGACAGTCTAGAGAGCCGGCTCTTCCTTCGAGGTCGGGTATCCAAGGTGATGATGCTGATGAGGGCGACCCAGCATTTCATCCTGTGGGGAGTGGTTCTCGTCGGACTGGCGCAGGGTGCCTACTTGATCAACTTTTCACACGTGCTCAACAGGAACCTCGGAAACGTCAAGCGGGAAGGTAAGTGCAAAAAAAGAAGAATGAAATATACTGCATGCACCGTGATGTCTTGCAGCTTTTCTTTTCTGCCGCCTTACAGGCCAGAGGACCCACTGTTGCCTATTTATTGCAACTCGTTGCTTTATTATCTATCTTTTGCTGGTGGTGAAGAAGTTGTTAGGGCCCCGTTGATCACCTGTTCGGTGTATTGCAGCGGTTGAAGTTGTTCCCCGTAGTGGCTTGGGTGTTCGCGGCTCCGGTTTCAATGCACGTTGACTGCAATGCGGTAACGGCCCGTACGTCTTGTAGCGTCTCTGATAGAGCTTCGCAGTGCTATGCAATGAAGCGTATTTGTCAACTTGTGCACTGAGAGAAGCAATGCTTTAGTCAGAGAGATAGGCAGTTTCATCAAAATAGTTATAACAGTACTTTGTTCCTCGTACAGTGCGACTTGCTTTGGCACACACCCACATGGTTGCGCCTGTTTAGGTAGTTGTTAGGTACTCTCTGGAGAAGATTTGTATTATCTGTCCGGGAACTGCTTTGGAGTAGCGACACTGATGACAAAAAATGCAATAAGACCTCCCACTCGGGGAAAAGTTTTGCGTCTTGGAATAAATCCTACCAGTGACGTTGAGAACAGTTTGAAAGCTGGTCACCGGTTTGTGTGCTCACAGTACCTCTTCTGGGATGTTACTACTGAACGGTTATGAGATACGTCAAGAGCGATCACGATAAAAATAGTTTCAGAGGCTTTTGCTAGTAGCTGTAGTCAATGGGGCCATTACTTCAGAACTACTGACCAGAAGCATCATAAGATTCACCGGCAAAGACGTGACTTCTAGCATCTGCCTAATTAAATTCGATTTCTGAAAAAATGCAGGTGACCGTTTTATAAACGGTCGTTTGCGAGATATGAATGAACGCGTGTTGTTCATTCATATGAACATTTAAAGGAAATTAGACGAACGGAACTCCTGTTTGGTTTTTGTCTTCATGCAATTCAAGAAATATCGTCATTGCTAAACACCCTAAACGGATAATTCAATGGACTAGTTCACTGATTGTGGTGTTGGAATACTCAAATTGATCCCATCTCTAGTTTCTGAGATGGACGTGTAAATCTGCATTAATCTCCAACAAATACAACGCTGTCTGCGCTGTTCATCTGATAAGCTCTGAAAGATAAACTGCCGCACCGTTATCGCTGATGGAACCTGGGAGTATTCCCTCTGGAAAGCGTCCTGACGTGACAGGGAGAAGGCTCTAGAACTATCACGCATAACAAGTACGCGCGCTGCTGTGTGATAGTAAATGTTGGCTTTCCTAAGCGGTGCAACAAGTTCATTCACTTGCACCAGTACTAAGAACACAAGGAACAAACAAGTCTGATGTACTACACACCTGCGAAGAGCTTACATTTGGGTTAGACCACGTAGGGGCCAGGTAGACATCGCGTTATTGTTATTTCTCTGGAACGTTGGAAATTGGAGACAGACTTCCGCAAGTAGAGAAAGTTGATGTGCTGATGTTATTGTGAAAGAATGCAAGAATCACAAATATTCAAGACATATACATTCGACAGAATGCACTGCAACAAAAATATCTAGGCACCGTATCTTAGCTTTAAGCATAGATTTGTCGTCATTCGCGTACTTTACGTGAGCGGCCCTTATAGCACAAAAAGCTACATGCTACGTTTGTGCTTCCTGGTATTTTATTAACCACTGCCAGTAAAAAGCCGCGATATCTGCACTTCGAAACAAAAACTGATTTTGTCATGTCGGGAATCGACCATATAAGGCACTACACAGACATGGAGGCAATATATGATCAGTTGTGTTCATTTACTGTAAATTCTTTAAATACCTATATATCGGCAAAGGCAATTTAAACCGTATAGTACATGCGGAATATATGTAGCCTGCAGTTTCGTAAAATGAATTTCTAATATGACGCTTCGTTGAAGGTGCATTGGGTTACAGATAAGAAAAGCAGGTTATTAAAAAAAATACTTCTCAAAAGTATCATTACAGGCATCATCAGACTTGCATTTCCAGACATCTTACTTGGAGAGCTCAAACTTGCATTTCGAATTTGTTTTTCAGGCATTGAATTTTTGTGACCAGCACGAATCTTGTGCAGCGAAATTTACTAGGACTGTGCCGTTCAAAGAATTTCCCCACAAGGATACTTTTAAAGCAGACTACAAGAGTCTGTGGACATATGCCTCAATGAAAGCATCTATACTTGTTACTAGCCAGACAGATTGTGAGATCTGTCACGTTTTTTTCTTGTAATTTTTGTGACGGCACACTTCGTAATAAATTCTGCAAGTACCTTTCAGCTTGTGTCACAACAAATCTACTATAGTGAAAATGGCAAACCATTCATCAAAGCAACAGGAAGCATTTGCTGCAGCGTCTATAGAAGTGTTCGCGCAGAGAGCATGGACCAACCTGCCGAAAGGCCATTACGTATTACGGTATTTCAGAAGATTCGATTCAGGATGCGTGATGTAAACGTTGCACAGAACGAAAATAGAGTTCCCAATTTTTACAAAATTCAAAGCAGCGTGGTAGTGCCACTCTTCTTAAATTTTTTCTGCCTTAAACTGTTAAAAAACGCTGTAAAAAGTACTGGCTTTATGGAAAAGAAGCTAAATGGACAGGAAAAAAATATCGATAGTAATTTCATTTAGAAGTAAATTAAGTTTTCGCATCTTGAGCGAAAGGCCACATAACGAAGTTACTTCGCCACGCATACTTGCGAACATGCTGCCTTTAGACCAGAGGAGCTGCGCTCTGAAGAGGATGTCCGAGTGATTCTGTTCTTCACGCGCGAAAACGGGGAAGCTCGAATTGTTGCTTACCTTCTGTCTCTTTGAAACGCAATGGGTAGACGAGAAACGCACAAATTTCGACCAGAAAAAGTGCCCCGAAATCGTTTTTTTTTTGTTGTTGTTGTCTTTCACACTTCGCATCAAGAAATATCAGGGATAAAGAACAGCGCAGTTCTGGATGTTCAAAGAAAAATGCGGAAGTAAACTGACGTCCCAGTTTCTTTCATCACGCGGGAGTAGTGTCCTGGATAACAACTTCAGAGTCAGTAAAGTTCTCCAACATATTCATTTCACGTTTCAACGGCCTACTCGCTTCTGACAAACCGTACTCAGTTTTGTTAGCAACCATTACTAGTGTACAGTGTGATATCGCGTGAACTGTTGGTGGTGGTATAGCCCGCAGTTGCTATTCTGAGGTGGTATGTTTTGTTTCTTTTACACATGCCCAACATTCTCGACGCACCAAAAATTTTAAAAATTCAAAAATTGTAAGATACTCTCATGGAAATATCGAAGGTGATGCTCCATTTTTCTGATATTTAGCAAAATCTTTCTTTTATACTGTTTCCATCCAAACAGTTAAGAATACCATAGAAAACCAATGGGAAACGCTTTTGACGACAGCAAAACCGTTAATAGCAGAAAAAAAAAATGCAACACTGCTGTCAAGAGATATGCGGATGTATTATTTGTTATAGTGAAACCTGACATCATATGAAAAAATTGTGTTCATAAGCGATTTCCCGTTCAAAAATGGCTTTGTTCAGAATTTCTAGCCGTGTAAAATTGTCTACAAGCACTTGCAGTTCGCCTCCAGGGATTCCACCCCGTTTGTTTTTTTTTCGGATTGTAGCCCCTATTTAAGAATCTAATGACTCGTTCTCTCCTTGATTTGATTTACTGTCGCGGACAAAAGTTTGAGAGATGCCGTACGCGGAAAAAAATTTAATTTCTGTTTGGTAGGGCAAAGCAGGGTCAATTAAACGCACTGAATTATGAGGAAACTTGCTTGCGCCATTCACACGAAAATTATCAGCGGACTAACAGGGGAGGCCTCACAGAAGTAATTTTCCTTTTCGTGAATGCCCATCCCGCAAACATTTCTCCGTTACTCTAAGCGGCAGCGCTGCATAAAAGAACTCCGGCATTGCGGTGGTGGTCAGTAGTGTCATTGCAATAGGAAGAAAAAGAAAACAAAACAGAATAGTTGGATGATGTAGGTACAGATATGGACATTTTAGGGTCCAGTTCATTGTTCACGTCGTAACAGGCACAGGGTATCTTATGGCCCTTCTCCCTTGACATTGATTTTAAGAGTAAAAAAAAAAATGGCTGAGGCTTAACTTGGTTAAGCCTGGAGAATGCGAAGCATCATCGTGTCGCGTAATTTGGAGGCGCACAACCACAGCGACGGCGCGAGGTGGGCCCCTGTTTCTCCACTGTCGTGACGTCATTAGGTCACGTGGTGTGACGTCATGTATCACGTGATTTGGAGGCGCACAACCACAGCGACGGCGCGAGGTGGGCCCCCGTTTCTCCACTGTCGTGACGTCATCGTGTCACGTGGTGTGACGTCATGTGTCACGTGATTTGGAGGCGCACAACCACAGCGACGGCGCGAGGTGGGCCCCCGTTTCTCTACTGTCGTGACGTCATCGTTTCACGTGGTGTGACGTCATGTATCACGTGATTTGGAGGCGCATAACCACGGTGAAGGGCTGAAGTGGTAGCTAAAGTAGTATGCTTCACATAAAAAGAAAGCCAATATAGAGGATGTAAAATCTGCATAAAGAATATGCTGTTTATTTGTTCATAATATGTAGTACCATGAGACATGTTCGACTGTCAGTGTGGGCACCATCACCATCATCGTCATCAGCCTGACTACGCCTACTGCAGAACAAATGCCTTTCCTATATCTCTCCAATTAACCCTGTTCTGTGCCACCTCAGGCCACGTTATCCCCGGAAACTTCGTAATCTCATCGGCCCACACCACAAGAGAAATATAGCCTAGAATGACAAAGGTCAGCGTAGAGTGACTACTTAAAAAATTTAATCCATTATTCACCGTCGGCTGGAGCATGTAATTGGCTATTACTACGGGAAAAGACTTTCTTGTGCTTTAGGACTGAGCTCTCAACTGAAGGGCGTCATGAGACGAGGTAACTCTTACTGTGATTAACGGTTGGTTTAGTTTGGTTTATGGAATTTAACGTCACACAGGGACTCAAGCCATGAGGGACGCAGTAGTGGAATTCTCCGCGATATTTTGACCACTTTAGGTTCTTTAACTTGCACTGACATCGCACAGTACAAAGGCCTCTAGCATTTCGCCTTCATCGAAAATGCGACCGCCGCGGCCGGTATCGAACCCGGGTCTTTCGAGTCAGCAACCGAGCACCATAACTACTGAGCCACCGTGGCGGTTTGTGATTATCAGTTTTTTGAATTTCACTTTATTTCACATTTCGATTAAACAAAATACGAAAATACTTTTTGAACCCATAGCCGACGGCTAGACTGGGGTTGGCTAGCTCGGGAACAATGAAATATACGTTAACTGATGCATCAAAAGAGCCTTGATTGCATTTTTACCCCCTTTCTGTAGTGAGCCACGCTATCAGTTAAGCAAAAGGAGCAAATTTTTTGCTGCTTTTATACGTTTTCAGTAAGTGGCATACAGTGTAGGTGGCCTTTTGTTTAAGTGGCTCGGTGGCTATCGGACCCAAGTTCACTGGCCTCCTGATAAGTCCGACATTCTCATGTGGTACAAAAGTTCAATTTTTTTCTTTCCTCCTAAGGCGGACTCAAAGTATCCAAACCACCCCATTTCTATGCTTTTCTTGTAGAAACCTTCTAGGAAAATGTCACCTGTGCTTCCCACTCCAGGTTAGCTAGGCTTGGCCTTTCAATGCCTGGGAATCTTTGGTTTGCTCAGCTGATACTGCGACTACCTTACTATGATCGTTCTAAATGCCCAGAGCAACGTACCAGTTCGTGCCATTTATAAACTACGAGGACTAGAGAGGACTGTACACATCTCTTCTTTGTGGTCATACGACAGCGTTATTATGCGTACTCATCCTAAAATATTCCCTTCTTAGGACAGTCTGTGCTTGCATCAGACTCTACACAGGTTACCCTTGCTAGTTTTACCATCAGCGCGCGCTCTCAGTGCCTTGCGTACTATGCGCATACAGTGTTCTCTTCGACAATGCAAGCTAATAATTCTTTCGAGAGCCTAAAGCGGATTTGTACGGCTACTCGGTTCAAGGTTCAAACAGCTAGCCATTCCCGATCCGGAGTAACCTGAAGCAGCGTATAATATGCACGATAATCCGATACAGCACGGATCATCTAAGTGCGCTCTCTCGGTTGCATATTTCACATCGCGAAGCTTTTTTTGGCAGCGGATTAAGACAGCGCGGCGGATTCTCGCCACCTCGTTAAGCCCATAAGCGCATTGCTTGAGGAGACGAACTTCTGTGACCGTTGCTAGGTGGCGCCTGGTCAGGAGGCTTCTCTAGTTGAAAAGTGTAAATGTGGGAAAACTACGCGGGCCACAGAAACGTGAAATTAAGCTCTGAAAGTCTTAGCAGGTTTTTGCGGCGCCCGGCTCCATCCTTACCCAAATGGCATTCTCAGCAATCCATGAATACGTTCATGCAAATTAACTTCTGACGAGGTCAGTTGTTCTTGCGCTGAAATGAAGGCATTTAAACATGCAGCCTCATATTGGAGGCTGCTAACAAGAGAGGTATTATTTGCCTCTGAGCATGAGCCACTTCTGACTACAGCTTTAAAGGTAGAGTGAAAGGTTAAATGAATGGTTAAGTACTGAGTACAACAATGGAGCAACTAATAATACGGCCGTAAATTCCCAATGCTTTCACCAGTTCTAGAGTATATAACTAACGATAACCGAGATGAGCTTCTGTCTGGTTATTATATTCCGAGTTGCGCAGTATCCCTGATCACCTACTACTGCTACCTACTACTACTACTACTGCAAATACTATTGCTACTGCTATTACTATTACTGGTTTATAGTTGTTTAACGTCCAGAGCGACTCAAACTATGAGGGACGCCGTAGTGAAGGGCTCCGGAAATTTCGACCACCTGGGGTTCTTTAACGTACACTGATATCGCACAGTACACGGGCCTCTAGAATTTCGCCTTCATCGAAATACGACCGCCTCGGCCGGGTTCGAACCCTCCTCTTTCGGGTCAGCAGCCGAGCGCTATAACAACTGAGTCACCGCGGCGGCCTATTACTATTAGTAATACCATCGCACCTGGTTGAGAGATGACTGTGACAGGCGTATCGAAGTCCTTACGACGGCTCCCACATCGCACTCCGCCTAAACATTACGATGGTAGCTGGTATACATGGTCTGTTCTGAAAGTAGTAGGACTCATTTTTTAAAACGAAATTTATTCAAGAGAATAGTACAAACGATTACAATTTTTCAAGGTAGCACCCTTCCGCACCTACACGCTGCTGCCAATGAGTTTCCAGTTTTCGTACGCCTCCAAGAACGCCTGGACTGGAATGCTGTTTAGCTCCCTCGTCACGGCCTGTTGAACCACCTCTACCGATCCGTGATGTTTTCTCTCGAGCGTAGATTTTATTCTCGGGAATAGAAAAAAGTCTGGCGGGGCCAAGTCGGGGCTGTAGGGGGGCTGAGGCAGCGTTGCCGCCTTGTGCTGGGCAAAAAATCGGGGTCCTCATTCACATGATGAAGAAGATCCTACCGGTTGGCCTTTTCCTCCTCTGACAACACTCCCGGCACCAACTTCGCGCACGATTTCCTCATGGATAAGTTTTCTGTCACGATCTCAAAAACTTGGGTTTGAGGAATGCTGAAGTCATCAGCAATCTTCTGATACTCATTCTACGATCACTGTTAAGTAAATGTTTCACTCGCTACACATTCTCGTTGGTCTTGCTGGCAGAAGGGCGTCTGGAGCGGTCGTCTTCCTTCACTCTTTCCTTACCTTCTCGGAAAAGCTTGTGCCACTCAAAAAACACCTTATCTACCCATGGAAGCGTCACCGTAGGCCTCCTTAATCATGTTGTGAGTCTCTTTGCCCGGTTTAGAAAGATTTACTCAAAATTTGATCGCGTATCGCTGATCCAGTAAACGCTCGACGATTCTGCGTGACGAGACGTTTCGACAGGGGTTCACAGTGCAAGCAACCTCCTCTCTTCAACGGCCGAGAGCCGACTGCCGATTTTCCCCAGCATTCCCAATATCCCCCTTCAACGATCCTGCACACGCAGACCACCTCTCGTCCGCCCGTTCGCCCAGGAAAAAACCAGTCCTACTACTTTCAGAACAGATGCTGTATATCGCGCAAAGTCCACGAATTCCCCGGAAATCAAAGCCCCTAATTGCCCAGGTTACCATTGATAACACTGTATCACAGCAGCAGGTGAAGGTTTGAATTTTGGGTTACGACCGCCGCATGGCGATTCCTTATGCGCCATAAAAAAAATCGCTTGCAATGCTTTTAACTGTAAAAACCAGAACTACACAGACCAAGCGCCGTTCTCGCCAGATATTCAGCTGGAGCTCCGCAGCAGCAGCGACTGCTCGGCGTATATGCTATAGCGTGTTCGAAAGAAACGAGCGTCTAGAATTACCTCCGCCAGAGCAGCAGGTTGGTAACACGGCGAGCGCTGCAGCAGGCGCTCTTTCAGCGCAGGGCTTCAAGGGACATTGCGGCGTAATTTGTAGCCGGGGACGCCATCCAGCGGCGGCGCGTTAGGCAAAACAGCGCCGCCTGTGAACCAACGCCGGAACGCAGGCCGGGTTTTGCCGCCTTCTCCTCTTCTCTACTCATCCGGCACGGTCGTAAACGAGCCCCTCAGACAATGAAGATAAGTGACCGGCGGCTGCAGCGCCGGGAAAGGGCGTGCAATAAAAAGGGGATACGAGGGGGAGAGCTAAACGAACGACGTCGTCTTCGATGGCGCACTTGTTTGAGTGCGTTCGGAACGTACCAGACGCGAACGCAGCGCACTGTTCATTTTGTAGATCGGGCAGTTGTGATCGCATATCGGTGTCGGTACAAGCGACCGGTTCAAAGAGGTTAGCTAAAGGAACGACGGGCTCTCGATAGCTAATGTGTATGTGAAGGTGGCGAACGCATTCGGTGCTAAAGAAGCGTAGCGTTCTTTTTGTTCAAGGACGAAGTTTAGAGTTTATTCAGGTCAACGAAATTAATGAGTAAGAGGACGAGAAGTAAACGGATGATGTAATTTTTACCTCTTTTCGTCGTCTTCTCACTGAGAAGGATTTTTTGAGAATAAATAACTTTCAATGTCCAAAAAAAAAACACAAATAGCTTGCGTGCGTAAGAGCAACGCTCTGGAGCTATTCAAAGTGAGGGAAACATTTCTGCTGCTGCGTCATACTGCAGAGTGCGAAGCGGCTTCAGGGAGCCACAAATGTTTCATCCTTGTTGAGACCATGCAACTAAAGGCAGTCTGGAGAAATTGCTACAACGTTTGAGTATATAAAACGTAATTGTATCGTGTTTTTAAAGCTTGATTGTTATGGCGTTTAAATCCATGGCAGAGAACGGGCAGGCGAGTAAGTAATTCGGCATTATTTTGCACGTCCGCGAGGTAGTTTCCACGAGAGGGCATGCTCAAACTAAGACAAAGTCTTAGGTCGAAACGCTGGCTGGCGGCCTCCTTAAACTGGCAAAGCAAGTAGTTGATATGATGCTCTTCGTAATTTTGGGCGTTATGTTTATAAACGTTCTTTTACATCTTGTGAAAACCATTATGCGAATGCGCCTTGACATCTTCTTTGTGCAAGGCACCTGGATCGATTCAAGTGGTCCAAATGGTATACCCACAGCCTGTGCTTTCGTCTTGTCTCACTATGAAAGCTTTCTACACCGTTTATTTGTACAGCTTTTACATCCGGAAGAAGTCTAGCATGTAAGCACTCCGTCGCAATTTTCACGATTTTTTTTTTGCTTCGAGTCGATGTCTGGCCGTTTTCTAGAGCGTTTTCCCATTGCTTTCAGCCTTAGCCCCCATAGCGAAGTGTAGCTGGCAAGTCATTGAATTTTCACATAGGATACTCTTAATTCCAAATGCGTTCCGCATATGGTCGCTTCAGTTCTCAGCAGAATCTTTAAAAGGTTCCTGCAATCTTCCTGCAATTCTAGTGGGTTGTGAAATAGGAAAGCGCGAGATACTCAGTCGTTCACTGTGCTAGCAACATCGCTTTCAAAATTGCTTAAAACACAGGGCAGCCAGCGAAGTTCGGGGCGCGGGGCTCGTAGCCGGCGTGCTTGCCTCAATATACCATACCCAACAATTCTGGACAAAACTATTTTTGAACAGGAAACACTTTGTGAGCGCAGGTTTTTCATATATTGCCAGATTTCACTGTAAGAATCAATACGTCCGTGGATCTCCCGTCAGCAGGCCTGAATTGTTTTGCTGTTAACGTTTCTGCTATCGTCAAAAGCGTTCAACATTTGATTTCTATGGCAGCGTTTCTTCCTCGATGCGAGCGATGGAAACAATGTAAAAGAAGGATTTTGATACATACCGGGAGAATAGAACATTGTGTTCAATATTTTTATACCAGACCCTTACAGTTCTTCAATATTCAGAATTGTTGTCCAAAAATGCTGCGCATGCTAGCAATGCTTTTTTGAAGTAGTTGCGCCCCGCTTTTATTTCCAGCATATATCCGGTTAACAAATTCATAGAGCTCGATTTTAGCCGGTGTGAGGTGCACTTGCATTGCTGAAATCCTCAACTAGTGATAAAATAAATTCATGGAGGCTGAACTGCCGAAGATTTTTGTGCATTCATTTTCAATTTCCACTGTGAAACACCCATACAACACCAATCGTACTGCTCTAGTGGTTCACAGCCGCACCTTGACTGTCGATCCAGAGCCGCACCTTGACTGTCGATTCAGTGCCGCACCTTGACTGTTGATTCAAAACCGCACCTTGACTGTCGAGTATATGTTCCAGTTTTGGTTTAGAAGTTAATTATTGGCACCTAATTATCCATCCTATTAAAACGCTGAGGTACATTTTCAAGCAACGCAAGTGATTAAGTGCGAGAACAGCCTCTGAAGAGATTTATTGTTGCGGAAATTTGCATTGAAGACCAGACCTAGCAGCGAGTGATTTGCATATGACAGCAGGACATGTGAGTTAATACTTTGCTGTGGTGCAGTGGTCTCTAGGCTGCATAAAGCGAATAACACATTCTTTTCCATTCATGACGCCTGCGGAGGACAAAAAGCTAGCCGAGTTGGTTAGAATTGATGCTTCAACAGGGCGAGAGACGGCCGCGTTTTTCTTGCCTTGTTCTTGTCTCCCTCTTTCACGCTGTTGAAGTATCCATCCATGCGCTCTTTCCTCATAAGGCAAAGAAAATCAACCTTCGCAAACACGGGTACCGCATGTTAATTTATTAAAGCATACAGGCAGCCGTTCCTTCACTGTCCGCTGAAAAGTGTGCTGTAAAGCCCTCTGGGCCCTGGTTTGCTTGCATTCAACATAAAAGGTGCAAGTTCATAATTTCACCATTCAGTGACCAGCATTCGTGCCGTGCCCCACTGGCGTCAAATTCTAGCATGGTAGCATACAAATGCGCATAGACATCCACACGAACTACACCTTGTGTGCACGCCCAATAAGTTCTGCCGGCACTGAGTTACGGATCCACCAAGCAAATAGGACATGAAATTTGCAGGGAGAGAGATATCACGCGTGTTTCGCAATCCACAGACTGGACATATGCAAATGTCTTGCAAACAGCCAAGCCAAGCCAGCCTCAAAGTTGCAGTGCAATGCATAGCGTTCCCTCTGGAAATGTGCTGCCCGTGACGGCGCGCTTTGCGTGAGGGCAATATTAAGCCTATCAGCGAAGCGCCAACTACGCCTGACGCGACGTGATGCGGCGTCTAACAACGTTAGACCACCGCGTTCAGATAAGCCAACTTAGGCGGGGAGCTTTCGTCGTTCCTGTACCTACTGGCACTGCCCGAGGCGCTCAGATCTGGGCCGGCGTTTGCAGACTCCATTTAGCGCAACATGATTAGCATTGGAGAAGAGTAGCGTCAAACATTGCCGTGGGCGTCGGTGGCAGGTCAGTGCTCTGGAGACAACTGTGACGCAATGCACAGCGTCCGTAGATGCGGTGGACAATGAGATTATAGAGCAACTGAAGCTCACAGAAAAACTGTCTGCTCGACGGTGTGGGCCTGAGCTGAGACAGCACTGTGTTTGTTAAAGATAAGATAAGCTCGCCACGTAGAGCGGTTTCTATCCTTGAAGGGGTACGAATAAATGACTGATTATGACCCGAGGGAGATAGGTATAGTTAAATGATGCAAGACTAAGCAGCAATCAGCCGCCGCTTGAGCGTTCGCTAGCAAAGCTGTGCATAATTTGTCAGAAAAAGCGCCTAAACAACTAAAAAAGAAACGAGAAAATATGGGGGACACTTAAGTCCACCTTAGAGTATAACGCCATAGCATTAAAAGCCTAATATGGTGGCATGGGGGTCCACTGGCACGCCCTTTCGCATATATCGGCACGACTGTTACCATCACATACCTCTTTACTACACATCACTGTCTATATTATTTGGTGTCGATAATTACGGACCCTAATTAACTCAGCGTTACTTTAAAGTAATTCGTCTGCTGTGCAGTGTCAGATGCTCGTAAAAGGTCGCCCTTTATCCCATCGAACCACCGTTCCTCATCGGTGTAGAGGTATCCTGCCTGGCTTCCGACTCAGAGGATCGCCTTCAGATTCCACTTGTCCACCTTGTCGCTTTTAAGCGAAACTGCTTTTATATCCCACTACTCTCTCGACCAACCAGGTTTGTAATGTTTGTTCATGCTCAGAACTGCCGGCAGGCTGCTTTGTGAACTTGAGATTGTTTGTCAGGCTTTGAAGTCATACAAAACATGGTCGCCAGAAAAACGCAGTATATGTTGATGATTTTGAAGCGTCCAGAGTGCAAAAGAAGTTGGCTAGTTGGTACGGTGACATAATGAATAAACAGCACTAAAGACGAGGAGGAGGTGTTTTCATCAGTAAACGTTAGTTTCGAGTCAGCGCATGTCCTGTTTGCTCTTCGTCCTCGTCTTTAGCGCTGTTTATTCAGTACGCCCAGAGTAGCCTACCTGGTCCGTCGATGGGGTCACCGCATGCTGGACGTGAGCTAACTGAGGAACAACGTACCTGTGGGCAGCTTTTCGCCGAATGCTCGTGTGAAATGTTAGCATAGTGGACAGTAAGTTTGTTATCAATCTACATATCTCCGAGAACATTTATTTCGTGCATTTCGCAGAATTATCAAATTGCACAACCGTATATTGTTGAAGTCCACCTTTTTGTCATCACTGTTCATTGTGAGGCAGCTGTAGAAGATTGTAAGATAGTGTTGTGAACATATTAATGGGAATGGGAATGCTATTTTGGCAACAAACAGCATCAAAATACAGACATCTCGAGGAAGTATTTGCGGTTATATTGATTGTCAAGGTGCAACCTCACTATATGCGGAAACATTTTGTTCACAAATAACTTCTCGTTGAAAAGATGCTATTGTCCAGAATTTCTGCGTGATTGTTAGTCATTTATGTGTCACAATTCGAGCTGCTTTCACGAACGGCGACTGTGAAGATTGGGTGATTTTAGATGTTATTTCAATATCTCATGACACTCTGCAGCAATGGCAGCATCGCATATTCTTCATTAATGCTATCTTAAATTTCAGGCAACCTCGTCAGCTCCGGCGGTCCGCAGGTACTTTAGGTAATTTACATAATTTCATAAAAATGGATCTTAGGGAGGCAAGGTGAGGTGTTAGTCGTGTTACCAGGAACTTTTTGAGGATGGAATCTAAGGAAAAAAAATATCGTAAATAATGCAAACATGAAGGCCGCGATACCAGTAATGCAGGTCGCAATCAGAAGGTACTAAATAACTATACAACAGGCGTAAAATATCAGCGTAGGTTTCTTCACTTTACTAATATCGAGGCAAGCATGCAAGGTTGCTACTGATATTTTCTTTTATATTTTATATCAGCTTTTTCAAGCGGAGAACCAGCGAAACACAAGGCTGATATTGCACACACGACTGAGATTACTTTTACGGTGATGCACTCAATGCGCAAGGCGGCATGGTCAATTGCAAATGGCTGAAATTCGCTTCAGTCCAGTACATTGTGTCCGCTTAAGACTGTTTACGTGACCTGAAGAACGCAGCCAAGCTTGCCCAAGCAAGAGATTGCTTCAGTGAGTGTCCAGCATTGGCGCAACTCAAGCTCCGCCGGTTTACAACTTCCGACGTGTCCCTACGTATAGTCTCTGCATAAGTGCTGTTTTTTACCACGTCTCTCAAGAAGATGCGCTACCACCATTGGTTACGAAATCCGCCTTCTCATCACACTGCTGTATACAAAGTTCAGCGTCAACAGTAGTTGCCACGTACGAGGCTTCTAGCGACGCAGACCCTATATCTTGCTTACCGTGACAGTTGGAAGCCATTCAAGACTCTTGAGACCTGGAACGACAGGGGCCTTTTTGAAAAGACGAAAGAAACACTGGTGTCAACCAAGAAGGCTTACTGCAACGCTTGCGACGTCAGCAGCTCAGTAAAACGAAATCCCACACTTCTCTACAAAGAAAGGCTTTTCAACCAGAAGTCGAGGGAATGGTCGCCGAGAACATGGCGCCATAAATGTGAAGTTTGAAGAATCATTCGTAGGGGAAAAGCTGAAAATCGCAGTTAAAGAAACCAGGAGGAAAAGGGTGAGAAGGTCTTTGAAACTTTTCGCAGTGTTTCTTTGGCGAACCGCTTCACACCATCCACTTTTGTTGCTTTTTTCGTTCTCACTGTCGTCTATGCGAGCAAGTGTTGCTCCTCTTCACGATTATAAGGCTAAGACTAAAAGCAGCCTCGTTCCATGTCAGCAGGCGAAGCAGCGCATCAAATATACGCAGGTCTACTTGTCTGTTTTCTTTCTCGATGCCTTGTTCTTCGGGAGTACATGCACGGGACTTCAGCGAGAAAAAGTTCTCATCAAAGGCTTCCTAGAAAAGACAAGACGCGCAAATAAATAGTGCCGTTAGAGTAGGACATCTCGCCTGCTTTTTTCTTTGTTTCTTGCCTCTTTATGCCAGAAGCGGTGTTTTTAGCAAGGCCCAGTTTCTAGCAAGGACCATGTAGCGCTGCGGAATTGTTTCACGCAAAGATGTAGTTGCTCTGAGATCAATGCCCGTTGGTCAGTCAGTAAAAGACTAAATCAACTTAAAGTTCTGGAAAATACTGAGTTGTCTTCTTAGTCGGCCTTGTCGGTAGTCGACTTCTTCGCATGCTGCCATCGTATATTCTTTTTATCCAACGTCATCGCGGCGCTATTCAACGGTTGCTGGCATAAATTATGTGGCCATTAGAGCGAAAAATTCTGCTCACAAGATTTAAATAAACAGGCGTTAATCTGTGAGGAGGTAAGGAAGAACGCAAAATTTGAAAAAATCACTCAAATCTCCTGCCATCGTTATCCTCAAGATTTCTTTGAAGTAATTGTGCTGCATTATCGGCAAAAATGAATTGTTCATAACTTTGTGCTAGTGACCTTCACAGAGCATCAAAGTAATGCTACATTCATTTTGGTATGGCAGCTACCTTACCTAAGGATATTTTTGACCAGAGATTGCCACATCGGACGGCCACTCTGCAAACAATTTTTGAGCAGCTTGCCGAGAAAGGCACCCGTCTTCCTAGAAGTCGACTTTTTTTTCTTTTTTCCCTACTGCTACCACGTCTTGCGTTCAAGGGCGCATTACCCGCAAATGATGGGTGGGCGGTCAGTTGCAGGAATCCTCAACCAACTATGCCAACAAACACAGCGAAGAGTATCCCGGGTATGCTGAGCCCCTGGGTAAATGAAATATAAACGCGGGGTACCGAGGGCACCAGTATGCGCCTCAGCAACGTTAAGTGATGGCGCTAGCGTCACAACCACCGCTACCGAGCTTAGCCTAGGTCGGGAGGACGCTGGCCGAAACAACAGCGAAAAAACGGCTCGTGCACCATAAGCCACCTCGCGCAGCTGACGCCAAAATACCCGAGAGAGTGTTCCAGCGTAAACAACTTAGGGACTAACGACCCTCTTTTGCCGTAGGCATAGATTTTTCTCCTTGCTATTCAATGTGGACACGCTGCGTTTACGCGGCTATCTCGCATCGATAGTATAGTTAGGGCTGCATACATGCATTAATATCCGGTAAACGGTAAAGCATGCAGGAGATATTATACCTCTTACTGTCGTCTCAGCGCAAACATGAATTAGCGGAACCGTGGGCCCTAAACAGGAACTAGTACCTGAGCACGTACACAAAAACGCCGGTGCGGTCCTTTATGTGGTTTCTGCTAATAACGGGCCTTACTTCTCTGCCGCCTTCCTCGTACCTTAGTTCGCTATTCCCTCAGGCATACGCCATGTGTCGGATTCTATGTACACCTTTCGTCAGAAGTGATCAGGCCATATGTGATTTGGGTTTCAGCAGTGTCGTGGTGACCTTGTGGTACCCTTTAGTGTATAAATGTTTGCCATGGCGAGGAGAACCTTGGCCTTAACATTTTAAAGCCTTTTAATGTTGAACAGTGTCGTAAACGAGATCGAGAGGAAGACATATGACCCGAACTCTTTTGGCCGAGGCGCCTTTCTTTGGTTGCCACACACGAAAACGGCGTCGTTTACCGAACAAAAGAAATCCTGGTAGAACTGACATTGTAGATTTCTGGCTTCTGTGTCGTCAGGTGGTCGACAGAGGCTTATTTTGGGGAATCGTAGCGCGCATTAAAGCCGTTCGACCTCACTAGACCGATGTGTCTTTGGCACACACACACGATGCTTATTAGTGTATTAAAAGGTGTGGTTGGTTTGTTTTGGTTTATTGGGGTTTAACGTCCCAAAGCGACTGAGGCTATGAGGGACGCCGTAGTGAAGGGCTCCGGAAATTTCGACCACCTGGGGTTCTTTAACGTGCACTGACATCGCACAGCACCCGGGCCTCTAGAATTTCGCCTTCATCGAAATTCAGCCGCTGCGGCCGGGATCGAACCCGCGTCCTTGGGGTCAGCAGCCGAGCGGCGTAACCGCTGAGCCACCGCGACGGCCTTTGGTATGGTATGGTATGGTATGGTATGGTATGGTATGGTATGGTATGGTATGGTATGGTATGGTATGGTATGGTATGGTATGGTATGGTATGGTATGGTATGGTATGGTGCGGTACGGTACGGTATGGTATAGTGTCGTTGGGTATTCAGCGATTTAATGTTCCGGGAACTGAGAGACGTCATAGTGGAGGATTCTGGACTAACTTTGACCACCTGGCAGAACGAAGTCAATAAGGGAGAGAGAACTCTCAGGGTGCCTACGGAGCGTTTCGACGAGAGGAGTTGTCTTCGCCTGGACAAAGCATTCATCACTTGCATAGATTAAATGGGGGCCTTAACTCCGAGGAGAAAACCACGTTCAGTGGGAGGAGGGTGTGATGTGACGCTCTTAACCTCACACTGAACCTGCGTTGGCTAACACTGTATCTGTGCAGTGCAAACATTCTCAGTGTACGTGGAGTCAGGATCGTCTAGATGCACAGCGAGTATGCGCACAATTGCTTTTCAGTTCAACTCTGACGCACAGAGAGCCAAAGAACCTGGAAAAAAGAACATGGAAAAATGTGTACGTTATAGAATGCTATTTTCGTATTCCCCACCGGTCAGCATTAAGGCAAACTCAGTAGTTTATTATTCTGTTCATCGCGGTCCTCTCTTTTAGCTGGGGACATTCAATCGGATAATACGGCCGACCGCTCAGCTAAGTGCTATCGATGCAAAGTGAACAACCTACCTCACTTCCTTTCCGAAAGGGGCCGACAAAAAAACAAACAAACCAGTAACTAACTCCAACAAGAGTAACAGGAGCACTGTATTCCGATGAACGCACCAATCAAAACGCTCGTGTCAGGCAGCACCTTCGTGACAGTGCTTCGACATCAACGCCCCGGCTGTTTTTTTTTACCCCACCCTGCACGCCATACGCTTTTAATATTTCATTGCCCTGGCAACAACTACGCGCTTGTTCTTACGCAAGAGGCTGTATCAAGCTGTTCCTGTTTTCCACACTGTGTGCGTTTTTTTTCTTTTTGAGACGTGACCTAAATGACAGCTTCGATCGAACCTCAGCTTCCTTTTTTGTCTATTTGCGAATCGATACGAGGAATTAGTTGACGAGTGCCGTGCTATGGAAAATGCACCGGCGTGCTCCAACATCGATCACTTTTGAGTGGTCGGTGGAAGTGCGGCAGCAAGTTTGGAGCATATGTATGAAGGGTGATCAACAAGTTCGGCCCTCGGGGCTCTAAATGTTCGATTTTTTTTCGGGTGATGGAACAGAAAGAGGTAACACTAGAGCGAAAGTTTGCAATGTTGTCTTTTGCAAGCGCCACCATTTTTCATCGCAGTCGCCACGAGCGTAGATGCACTTTTGTTGCGGTTGCACTAGTCCTAGCGAGTTCTCGTAGAATAAAAAGGGAGGAGGTTGACGACTTTGAAAGCGCGCTACGCTGATTAGCTTTTGTTTGGCGCGAAGCGAATGCCCTCAATATGTTTCTTCACGTTGGCAAATGGCCAGAACCACTACGATGCACGATGCAGTCTGCAAGGGGCGCTGTACTGATGGTGTAATCAACAGTTGAGTGCGCTCTATTGCAAAGGAATGGAGAATTTCACTGAGCCGACGCCTGAAGCGCATCGCCGCCCAGCGGGACTGGTACGAAAAGTTCAAAGGGCGCTCGCATAATGTAACACGAGTTTTAACCTCATTTGTATTGTCCAAGTAGAATGTAGAAGAATGGAACAGGGTGATGTGCACGCACGGGGATCAGTCACATCATCTAGGACATGTGACACATGTTGATGTGAGCAAATGTTGCTGGTCATGTGGTCACGTGATTAAGTTACACATGTGTGGTGCGATATCACTATTGATGACGTTTTTGAGGCTGATGATGACCACGATATCTGGGAATGCGTGGCTTAATAGCTCGCACTTTAAAGGCGACGTGGTCCTGGTGGTGAGCGAATCGCACGTTCATGCCTAGCTTTCCCGGACATAACCAACTGGAGCCATCTGTCGACCGCTTATAGCGAACACCATGTAACTGAAGGGGAATATATTCATTTATATTTCAGTGAAAAGCAAAATATCCCGTGAAATAGTGCCCGAAGGTCTTAATAATAACGGTTGAACCTTCCTGCGTGCTGCAGAAGCTCATTTACAAAATGCTAATTGTTCTCTCACCAAAGAGTTCTGACAGTCATAGGAAACCAATGGGGTGTACCTAACTTTTAAAATTCCCGCGGTGGTTTTTGATGCTCAGCGCCATGCAGCATGTGGTGGAAGCTCTGGAAACTAAAATCCGCTGTTCTAATTTCTTGTGTGCTTGTATTTGAATTTAACAACTTTAAATTCTACCAACTACCAGGCAACAAAAACTAGTTGATTGGGCTCCTTCTCCCTTAAAGGGGCTGCGAAACATTTCCTGGGGGAATACCGGCTATACTTCAGGTGGGTTGTTTATGTCACACAGATGCTGACTTAAAAAGAATTACAGGAATCGATGCACAGGAACGGGAGTTATTCAGTGAAGAAATTTCAAAATACAAGCAAACAAAACGCTGCCCTCAACTCGATTTTGGCGGGGCTTTCCACTCCTATTTCGCTCTCCCAATGACGGCACCTGGCGCAACCAATCAAAACAGCCAGCCAGAGCACGTCGCGGAAGTTTGTACTCCATGGTTGCCTGCTCTCTGTAACTCGTTCTTGCTGGGACTGGCAGCGTTGTTTCCATGCCAGAGCGGCCCTGGTGGTGTATTTTTATTTTACTTGCTTTGCAGGGCTTTTATCTAAGACAAGCAAGTTGTGTTTGTTGATCTAATATAAAACGCAGACAGGTGACAAAATGTGTCTCTATTTATTCACACAATTTGCAGTATATTTACTGTTTGTCCGGTCATCAAGCTCGCGCCAGGTGATGTCATATCCGCTGCTAAAAACCCGCCACTGTGTGGCGACACCATCAGAGCCATGAGTTTGTTTTCGGGATGACATTAAAATATAAAAAAACGGAATGTACGCGGTATTACCGACGCTAATAGCACCATTATAACTCACTGTATGCAATCAACAGGCAAAACAGTTAACTAAGATTGTGTTTCTGGGCCCCTTTAATAAACTTCGTGGGTTTCATGAGGTGTGCTCAGCTTTAACCTGCGTGTCCAGCGCGGGAAAAATGCGTGCTGCAGTGAAATCACTGTGCCTTCAATAAATGAATAGCGAAAGTACTCAAGACATCTACAGAAAAAAAAGCTAAGCAGAGACAAGGAATTTTATTTACCACAGAAGCGTTGCATCACAGGCTTTAAGCAGTAAAGGGGCGAAGGAGATGTAGACAACGAAAGAAAGTAAAAAAAAAACGACAGAAATCAACGTGATCACACGCAAACATTCTTGTACTGTTGGCTAAATGCAAACCCAACAAGTTCACAATGCATAGCGCTGTATTTACAGCAGACCGCGCTTTCAGTCGACATCTAGAATTTTAGGGCACCTTCCGTTTTGAAGTGGAAAAAGTGGAAATTTTACTGTTCACTTTTGGCGCTCAGTAAAATCTGCGAAGCGTGAGAGGTCGAGTTAATAAGATCGGATCAGGAACCCTGAAATTCAAAAACAATACAAAGGGTGCAGTTTATGAATGAGCGCAGCTCCTCTGTGCTCAAGGTGATGCCTTGGGAGCTGATATTGATGCAGAGCTCGCATCAAGAAAACGTGTAAGCAAGAGAAAATTGCGAGGACACTTTGGCAGCTAAAATGTTGAGAGGCAAAAACCGAGGACACTATGCCGTGACGATATCCGCTGGATGTGACGTCCCACCGCTCCCGTGGCTATATTGATACCCAAATTATACATCTTTCGGGGATCATAAGTGTTAATTACTCTAAATTACGCATTCTTTCACCTAATCTGACACAAATCCGACGTTTTTCCGACCATTCTGTGACAATTTTCACTATGCCGTGACGATGTCTGGAGGATGTGACGTCACACCGTTCCCGTAGCTATATCGACGACCGCGTTATTTCGACGCAATTTTGACGTTTTTACCTATAATTAATTAATCAATTAATATACAGTCATCAAACTTTCTTCGAGGTTTATTTTTACCTCCTCTATCTGAAGCAACCATTGGTTTCTTCTACCTTTTTTAGTTCCGGAGTTAAACGCGTGTTACACGCTTTCTTAACGGACGACAGTATGAGCCCTTATAGGCTTTCGCCTTAAAAAGAATCGTGGAAATAAACGGAATCAAGATTCTGGAAACAGCAGACACAGCCATCGTTTTAGAGAGAACATAGACTACAAACGGGGGGGGGGGGGCGTTCTCTAAATCGACCCGGCGCTGGTATCGAGCTGAGAATCACTAACCTTTTGTCCATTTCTCTCAGTTTCGGGTCACGGTGCCGTATGAGCCAAATGACAAGCTTACACGCGATGTCATACGCACCACTGACCGAACGCACTTTCACGAAAAACACTTGCCGACGATACGGCGGCGATAAACTTTTTTTGAAAATAGACCTAAATAGGATGGGTAGAAAAAGGTCGGGATCTCTACTAAACATGTACGTTTTCTTTCTGAAAAACTTTTTAGGGTTTGTCTGTGCACCGCAGTTTGCTGGTTGCTATCGGAGGCGGAGTTTTCAGTTTAAATAGCGCCTGAAAACAAAAGAAAACAATGTTTTTGTTGTTGTTTTTTATGCAGCCGTTATAAGTTTCTCCACATTATCAAAGGAAAGCCTTTATTTCGTTCATTTAGCCGCAAGTACACAAAACGCATGCGTTCTTGTCTTTGATAGCCCGATTGTAAGTAAGCGCTCAGAAAAGGTAATAGGCGAAGTTTGGTAAAGTTGCAGAACACTGAGTAAATACAAAATCAGCACATACAATCTCCGATACACGCCATACATGCGTACCCAGTCTTAGGGGAATAGTCCTACAGTTCACAGCAGCGCTCGGAGCCCGGTATTCACCAGATAATCAGATATATAGAGCAGAGAGTTGCGAGGGATCGTTTCAGAGGCTAACCCAAGAACTCAAGAACCGAAGTTCCTACCATTGTCAAGAGTAGATAGTGCTTCCGAAAGCAGTTGACCTTACAGAACTGAAAGGTATGCCGCGCAAAGCTCTTACGAAAGATCATCGGGTGTGTCATTCTTTTAACAGTTCATTCTTAGAAGGAACTTTTATCCCCAAGTGTATGAACTACGAACAGTAGTGTGCAGGCCCACGACTTTCCCACTTGGCGAAAGTGCACTTGGATAGCGTGCGGCTGGCGCAACTCCGAGGCAGGAAACGTCCACTCCAATGAAGCCGAGTTCTTGAGCAGGCCTGAAGAAGGGCCTGATAGGAGATGACGGGGCTGCTGTTTATATCTTTGACGCCACCGCTCTTGCCGTCCGTCTTCTCCTCTGAACAAGGAACGCTACGTGCGAAGAATGTTCATTTCGATCCAGCTGAGTGGTGGTGTGAAGAATCCGGGATGCAGGAAGTGGTCGAATGAGATCTTAAGATGTCTTGACGCTTTCGGTCGGGACGCCGGCCGGACGCTAAATTAAATGTCCGCTTCGGTAGTGGGGTAGGCTGGCCGTGCAGGTTTCCGGTTCTTTTGAGATGCTCCAAGAGCGAGCTTTCGTAACTGCCTTCGAGAATCTTAGAATGGGAGGTGACAGTGCTCACTGCAGAGCAGCCATTACGTCACGAGAGGGAGGCGTAACCAAGGCGGTGCCGAAGTGTGAGCTGTTAATTTAAAGATGGGGCTTCAAAAGTCGAGATAGAGCAAATGCAAGTCTGGGAAGCTCTGGCGTCGTATATATTATTTCGAAACAAATTCCCCGAGGACTTCGACAGCAGCCATTTGCGCAACGCTGAGAGGAACCTGTATTGTAACGGCCTATGTCTTCACTGTCCTAAGATAAGACCGGTCCAAAGTCGGAACATCATCAACATCATCAGCCTGTCTACTGCCACTGGAGAGCAAATGTCTCTCCCATGTCTCTCCAATTAACCCTGTCCTTTGCCAGTTGGGGCCACCGTATCCCCGCAAACGTGTTAATCTCATCCGCCCACCTAACTTTCTCCGGCCCCCTGCTACACTTGCCTTCTCTTGGAATCACCTCCGTTAATCTTAAGGACCAGCGGTTATCTTGCCTTCGCATTACATGCCCTGCCCAAGCCCATTTCTGCCTCTTGATTTCAACTAGGATGTCATTAACCCGCGTTTGTTCTCTCACCCACTCCGTCCGCTTCCGATCTCTTAACGTTACACCTATCATTTTTCTTTCCATAGCTCGCTGCGTTGTCTTTAACATAAGCTGAACCCTCTTTGTTACCCTCCACGTTTCTGCCCCATAGGTGAGTACCGGTAAGATACAGCTGTTGTATACTTTTCTCTTGAGGGATATTGCTAAACTGCCATTCATGATCTGAGAGAATCTACCAAATGCGCTCCAGCCTATTCTTATTCTAGTTATTTCCCTCTCATGATCCGGATCAGCGGTCACTACCTACCCTAAGTAGACATATGCTTTTACTACTTCCAGCACCAGTCCATCTACTTCCAGTCGAAATAATTTAATCATACTGGAGCACTCTTCTAGACTCAGCGTGAAAGGAGGGTCTCTTGGACATCTCTGCCTACCTTTAAATGACGCTTCCTTCAAAGGCATCGCTATTCCGGCCGGAGCATTACATAAAGGAAACTGTGCTTCTCGCCAGATAAGCTTCATAAGCAGGGTATGACTTTGAGTGCACTTTTTCTGTAACCAAATCTTCCCAAAGAAAAGACAGAATCTCAGTAATCTAAGGTTACTGACGCTGTGGACGTCACGTCCACACGTAAGCTGGATGTTTTCTTCTTCTTCTTCTCTTTTTTTTTATTTACTCTGTCTTGAAGTGGAGCGAATACGGTCGGGGATAAATTAGGCCTGCGGGAAAACACAGGAAAGCACAGGAAAACATGGCGTCATGACTGCTGTCTAGTCTAAAAAACGTTTAGACCCAGGGCGCTGAGGTCAGGGCTGTAACGGCTTTTGGAGAGCGGCGCTGCGCGGAGTATACACCTCAGTCGCCGTTGAAACAGCAACTACTCATCCGACCGACCGAGCTGTAATAACAACCAAAACCTAAACCACACATGCTCAATTGCGTGCTCCCAAAAGACTCGGCACATCAATCCAAGTCCGTGGGTGCCTTGACCTATCAGCGCGCAGGTCGCGTCAGAAAGAGTGAGTGCGATTGATTGACCGCACCAAACTGCTAAATCTAGAAACGTGCACGACAGACTGATCGAGTCCGTTTACCCTTTTCGGAGTATACAGCAGTCCGTAGGGCGGATTTCAGCTACCTACAGAAAGAAAAGGCAATAAAAAAGGCATAGGAGTTCAGAGACAAGGCAATGAGGCTCACGGCTCGGGTCATCACGTAGCCTGTTCCGATCGTTTCGAAGCGTTTACAACGGTAGTCGGCACGTTCCGGTCCGTATTTACAAGCGAGGCGTTTGTGTGGGCCTGTGTTAGTTGGCGCAACCTTGACATTCAGGGCGGAGTAAGCAGACGGCGTGCCGAACTGCTAGACCGCCGCACTCTCGCTCCAGAGCGTAGCGCCGCCTAGTGGAGTAAACACGCTTCGCCTAGCGCATCGCGACGATGCTAGCAACACCGGGAGCCGTTTCTAGTCCCACCGGCCACACCGAAGCGGAGGCGGGCGCTTTTAATGACTCTGCAGCGATGTGGCCGATCACTCCCGCGGGAGAACGACCCCTCCCCTCAATTCCCCTTTTTCTCCGCCCATTGGCTACGCCGTCTCCGCCGTTGCGTACTGGTCGTCGGACTGCGGACGTGTGGTCGGTTCGGTCGCCGCAGCAGTTACACCCGAAACTGGGTTAATTGGTTAATTGCACTTGATGGCCTCTCGGTTCAAAAGGAAATGCTGCATAAGGGAATAGGGTCAGATGTTTTCTGCCGATTTTATGTGGCGGCTCCGTGCTAGGGTGAGAGGGTAAAATTGTTACTCTTTGGACGCTTTGTGGAAGCATTTGGTAAGTTTGTAGACGCTATCGCTATGCATGTAGCTGCGATTAAAAGTAATGTAGTGGCACTTCGTGACCAGGAGGGGGAACATCACGAACGAAGTTATCTTTACAGCTTTTGCTGATGATACGGAAAATGGCGCCCGCGCTTGGAGTCGGCCCCGATCATGCTACGTTCTGCGAGCAGCATTGATGGCAAGGAATCGCTTGCTGTAGCGGAGAGCACAGCTGGTGCGGGCTGATTAGATTACGGCGAGGGCCCTGTAGTATCACCGTAGTAATCGTTTTGTTAAGCATTAGTTGGTACACAAAACAGCGATGGTAGAATGAAATGACGTCCGCGGTATGCACTACATCGAGACGTTAGCTGATAAAGAATTAGATATCGCCCAGAAGACGGCCGAAATTTACCTTCACGTCCACTGCTGGAGTCGAAAGTGGCATACACGACAGTGTTGGTTGTTTTATATATAAAAAAAAAACCTGCATTTTTTTTTTCTATTCACACGACCTTTGTCTGCACTGGTGGCAAGATACGGTGGGTTTTAAGGCAATGCAAAACACACATATAAAGCACGCGCTGACACATTTTCTATAGTTACATTCCTGTGCGCTGCTGATCTTTACTTAATTAGTGTGAGGTAGTTTACAAAACTCCCTACTACTGTTCTTGAACCTAACGATCTTGACTAGACCAGCAAATATTGCAGTTCTCATCGAAGCGGCATTTTTTTTTTAGTTTCACGGCACCCAGCGTATCACAAACTCCTAGGCTCACATTAACACCTCCGGCGTTTGGTTAACGCTCGACATGATCCTATGGCTGTATCTGTAGACGTCGTATTCACAATGAGTCCCGCCGGGGTGGCTCAGTGGTTACGACGCTCGAGTGCTGACCCGAAAGACGCGGGCTCGATTCGGGCCGTGGAGGCCGAATTTCGATGGAGGCGAAATACTAGAGGCCCGTGTACTGTGCGGTGTCAGTGCACGTCAAAGAACCACAGGGGGTCGAAATTTCCGGAGCCCTTCACTACGGCGTCCCTTATAGCCTGAGTCGCTTTGGGACTTTAAACCCCATACAACAATACAACCTATTTACAATGAGTTTAAAGTATTACGCGTTTTTGTTTTCCTCATGCCAACATCGTGATTGAGCATGTACTCCCTTGACCACTGCGCTGTATTAAGAGGTGTGCAGAATATTCACTTCAATGTACCGTATATAGGGGAGCCAACTGGTGATCTCTAATGTGTGACCATGTTTAGCCAGAACAAAGAAGGAAGAACGCCTGATATGAAGCCATTTTCTTCAAATAATGATTATTACGTCATGTTGTATTCCACTGGTCTTTGGTAACCTTGTACTTCAAAGTCGTTGTTGCTGTACAGATTTGTATTATGTTGCATTGTAAACAGCCATGAATATACAGCATAACTCTCCGGGATTTCATTTTAGTAATACGAATCAAAACGCATGAAGCTGTGGTTTTGTTTCTGCTGCATCTGCAAAAGCCGTCGACAAAGGCGAGGAAACGAGAAACATCAATGTCTCAGTCGTGTTCAAGTGAATCGATAGCGCGAAAACTCAGTTATGAAACCTTTTTGTCATCCAAAGCTTCTGCTTACTGTAAACAAGAAGTGCTGACTTAGTCACCTTCCCCAGGAAGTGTTCTTCATGAACACTCCAGTTTCCGCTTTACACATTCATTTCAGTGCTTGTGAAAAGCGCGACCCGAGTCACGTTCAATGTAACAGTAGACAACAAGCAGCTTATTCAAGCAGGTATGGTTGCAGTCCGTCAATATTTTTTATATCGTCTTTTTTTTTGGTTGAGAAGGGATATACACAGCCACGTTGTCTTAAGGAGTGCACGGTCTCTATGGGAAGGGTAATTTAATTTATGACTGAATATAGTACCTGAATGAGGAACAGCGAAGTGCTGACGATATAGCTTTTCACCTTTGAGTACACGCCGTGAATATTTAAAAAGTCATGCACAGCGACGATCGCGCCGAACTGCAGCGCTCTGAACAAAAATTTGAGAAGAATCCCCCAGGCACCGAAGCAGCTAAGCAAGCCTGGAATCATTCTTCTTGTTTTCGCAAGAAAAATAAAAAGGTGTCCTCCTTTCCTTTTTGTTTATTTTTTTTATGAGTGAATGCAAACGAGAGTGAAGGGAAAGGCTTAGCAAGAGTTGCTCTGCTCAAATTTCTGAACGCGAACAATATGAAATGCAAGCCGTACTCATATGGATATGAGGTCAAAAAGCGCGGTATAGTTCCACTTGAATAATGAGCTGTACGCGGGATCCATGGAGCGGTTGTGGTTCCCGTCTAATCTAGCTCAAGCAAAGAGCCTTTCGGTGTTCGGGAGGGTCACATATTTTGTTTTGTTCGCGGAAAAGAAAAAAAAAAGCGGCTGCGGTGTTACTAAGGAAATCATTAAAAATGCGGGTCGCGTCTCCAGAGTACCACGCGTGAGGAATGAAAGAAAAGTATAGGTGAGAAACTGCCTTTTTCTTCGTTTTACTAGGATATTAAATATTCAAAAAGATCTTCCCACCCTTGCATGCTTAAAAACATACTCGTCGCCGGTAGCAACAAGGCGCCGTATACGTTTTTCAGATGACAACTGAGGGAACTTCATCGCGGGAATTCGTTTCGCCGCTATTAATAAAAAAAATATTAATATTGGTGACATTTAATAACGACACTACGTCAAAATTAACCTTGGTTTCCGCACTATATGCGTGTTTGACAGCATGAGGGGTTGGCTAAATGCAAACAAAGCACCCAGTAAAACTGTCAGATCTGCCTTTGAAGTGCTTCGCGGAAAGTGCGCCAAGACAGCAAACAGAGAGAGTAAAAGGGAGTAATTTCTACTCTACCACACTTAATTTTATAAAAGAAAGTGCGTTAAAAGACAGCTTACCTTATTTTCACTCCCATTTAGGCGTATTTTTGTTTAATGTGAAGGTAGTCTCTTCGCAGCGTATCAGAAAGGTCACAAAGTGCTCCGTCATGGGGGTATACACCTCAGAATATTCCCAAGAATAACTTCCTTCAAAATGGAAAAGTTTTGTGGCATTCTAACATCGCGCGGAACAGCAGAGTAGTGAGGAAATTTTCAGAAAAGCATTATTGAAGGGAAGAGCATGAAGACGGTAAACCTTGGCGCATTCCATGCAGCCACCGATTCTTGACGTTAGGGAGGCGTTAAACTTGAAGAAAAGAAAGAAAGTTGAAACATTAAATTTACAACTGAACCTAATAATAGAAAAGGAATATTTGGGTATTTGAGACTGAAATGGCATAGCGCTACAACAGGATGTACACAAGAAAGACTGATGCAGGACGTCTTGTGTACGTCTTGCTGTAGCGCTATTGTTATTTAGGTCTCAAAGAATGCAGCATCTAGCCCAAATTGACGTCCTTCTAAATTTGGGTATTGTAGGAGAGTTTCTCAACCATTACCTTAAACATCCTGGAAACCATTTAAGGAAAGCCGGGATGCCTGAATGAGCGAGTTTTTACGCGAAACGCTGAATTGAAGGTAAAAAAATAACTAAACATGAGTGTGGAATAAAAATAGTCCCCGGTCAAACAAATAAGCCTCGATTATCTCTGCTGAATAATTAATTTACGGTAAAACCGACCCTGTGGAATCTTTGCGAACGAGTACACTAGCAGCAGCACAGTTTTTTTACGGTGCAGAGAACGCGAATGCATTTATCAGATTTATGTCTTTAAGGATGACTAAAGAAACCAGTAAAGCAAAAACTAAGCTATTGCAGACACTGCCGCCCCTGGAGGGAATACGGCGACATCCATGAATAATTCAGGTTCGATGCCTCGGCAGACTGTTTTAGAGAGTAAGTAAGTTCAGAAGTTTTAACCAGACGCTGGTTGGATTTGCTTTTGAACATAATGCCGAAAACAGAAATGGAAGATCATATTTTTATGAGAGCAAAGAAATATGTACAATGCCCAGAAGAAATGCATACATAAAAACGATATCTGGTCAGATAGTAACCGTTCAGTGTACTTGAGCACCAAACCGGCTTTTATTTTCATTGAATGATGAAAAATTTACTTAAAGCCAGAAAAGTTCAGCAACTATCCCTTGCTGTAACCCAGAAGATGAACTGAAATGTCTAGCGAACTCTCCGTACCCTTCTGGTCTTGCATATCAGAAAAATAACGTGGGATGAAAGGTCACAAGGAACGTTAGCTTTATACGTATATTTTTGAGAATAGAACATGCAAGCATCAGGAGTCAGTCCCGAAAACTCATTTAACTTGCAAAATAAGTCCGTCGAAGAGCTTCTGAACATTTCGAAACGTTGCTATCGTTTCAGCACTCATGTTTAATGTGATAAGATTAAAAACCTAATCGAAAAAAAGTGCCGTTAGTTATGAAGTTCGCCCATTGGCTGAAAGGAAGTGGGATCACCAGAACGCCTAATTCCCATTGGTTAGAGAGAAGAGACGTCACCAGACATTAAATGACATAGCCAAGCCGCAGGTGACGTCATATTCAGTAAAGGCATCAGCAGCTTCTAATGCTATCGCGTTGTTAACATATAAGGTAACCAGCCGCGGTGGATCAGTGGTTATGGCATTCGGCTACTGTGCCGAAGTATTAGGGTTTGAACTCGGCCGCGGTGGCCTCGTTTTAATGGGAGCGAAATGCGAAAAGCGCCCCAAATTCAAAAAGGGCTCCCCAGGTGGTCGAAATTACTCCGGAGCCCTCCATTACGGCAGCTCTTTCTATCTTTCTTCTCCCCTACTTCCCCTGTCTTGCCCGCCGCGGTGGCTCAGTGGTTATAGCGTTCGGCTACTGTGCCGAAGTGTTAAGGTTCGAACTCGGCCGCGGTGGCCGCGTTTTAATGGGAGCGAAATGCGAAAAGCGCCCGAAACGCAAAAAGGGCTCCCCAGGTGGTCGAAATTACTCCGGAGCTCTCCGTTACGGCACTTCTTCCTATCTTTCTTCTCCCCTACTTCCCCTCTCTTGCCCGCCGCGGTGGCTCAGTGGTTATAGCGTTCGGCTACTGTGCCGAAGTGTTAAGGTTCGAACTCGGCCGCGGTGGCCGCGTTTTAATGGGAGCGAAATGCGAAAAGCGCCCGAAACGCAAAAAGGGCTCCCCAGGTGGTCGAAATTACTCCGGAGCTCTCCGTTACGGCACTTCTTTCTATCTTTCTTCTCCCCTACTTCCCCTCTCTTGCCCGCCGCGGTGGCTCAGTGGTTATAGCGTTCGGCTACTGTGCCGAAGTGTTAAGGTTCGAACTCGGCCGCGGTGGCCGCGTTTTAATGGGAGCGAAATGCGAAAAGCGCCCGCAACGCAAACAGCGCCGCCCAGGAGCCCGAAATTACTACGGAGCCCTCCGTTACGGCAGCTCTTTCTATCTTTCTTCCCCCTACTTCCCCTCACTTTCCCAGCGCGGTGGCTCAGTGGTTACGGCGCTCAGCTGCTGTCCCGAAAGACGCGGGTTCGATCCCGGCCGCGGCGGTCGAATTTCGATGGAGGCGAAATTCTAGAGGCCCGTGTGCTGTGCGATATCAGTGCACGTCTAATAACCCCAGGTGGTCGACATTTCCGGAGCCCTCCACTACGGCGTCCCTCATAGCCATAGTCGCTTTGGGACGTTAAACCCCAATAAACCAAACCAAACTTCCCCTCTCTTATCTGACGGCTAGAGAGTTACTAAGCCCTTTCCTTCAAAACAAAACAAAAAATTGGAGGGACACGTAAGCTTCGCCTTTAAGTGAAGGACACGATAACGTAATGGGTCTCTCATTTGGTTAGCGGCTCGTATCCAGATTCGTCTTCCTCGTGTGGTCCGCCATGAAAAGGTGACGCTGCTACAGCAGTTGCTCACATACTGAAGAGCAGTGCTGCACTGGTAGTAGTCGCAGTTGTATTATGCCGTTCATCAGATTGTCTGAGGCGTCAGTGTTCCCGAAGACCAGAGAAGGTTGTAGGAGGTCTAGTAGAATCTTGAACCCCAAGTTATCCTTTGTCATCTGCGATAGGGTGGCCATGTTGGCTACCCTATCGTGGTCCATTTTTCGACCATGGCGAGTTACGCGAGGCCGAGCAGAATGTTGTGCCTCAGGTCGGTCACAGGTTGATAACCCTGGGTGGGTGGTGTGGCCACCCTGTCCCGGCCGATGTTTCACTCAACGCCGATGACGACGCCCAATTTTTTGCAGAACGGGAGACGTAATGGCTAAACCAAATCACGTCATTAGGTTTCATTGCGAATATTTTCCTGCCGTTTCGAACATGCAGACCGCTGTTGTGAGTTTGCTTTAAACACGAACAGTCTAAAAACGTCAACTCGCGTGCGCTTACCGGAGTAACCTTTCTGCGTATGTGTCACAACGAGTGTTAGGACTGATAAAGCTTGGCACTGCTACTCGTTTTGCCTCAGTGCGGAAGGAGTCAAGCCTAACACTTCGTTCTGAGAGATTCCCCCTGTAATCACGTCTACATCCCAAAATACAAGGGTGATACTTCCCTTGTAACAAGTACTACCTCATGAAGCGCGCCCGAACCCTTGCACCCAGTGTACAAGAATCACACGTTTTGTGCTGCTTTGCTTCTATCATCGTACTAGTTGATCAGGTTGAATTCAACGACTCGTTGCGAGATAAAAATGGGGCATCAGGACGAACTAAAGTTCATCACAAGGCAACATATAAGGCTCAGTCGTATTTATTAGTGGCATGTGCCAAAACAGAATTACAATGAAAGCATCCCTGTAATGAAGGTAGTTTACATTCCATGTGTAAATTATATTACTGTACGTACTTATACTACGAACAGAGTAAATTGCTGGGCTAGTTGGTTCATAATACGCAAAGGTGCACAACGCACAACACCGCGGTGTTGTGTGTGTGCCTCCTTGGTCTTGTCCTGCGTGTGTTTCGTTGGTTCCTCCTTTGAGCATTATACTGCGAAGTGTGCAAGTAATATATGCCCACCGTAGAGTATGTTTGGCAGCGCATTTGTGCAACTGCAAGCTGCAAATAATAGAATTACATCTGCCCCCCTCCTTTCTTCGAGGCAAAGGGAAAAAAAAGTCGGTAAATGCGTATGCGCAGCAGTTTCTGCGCACTTGGGGCTTACCGTACAAATATATTTCTTTATTAATGTTGCTATCAGTGCAAAGCTGGTGCTAACCATCCTGACCACCCAGTCATCGCAGCTGGATTCTTACTTCTTCTCTAGGCCAGGAGTCTGGCAGAATGAAGACAAACGCTAATAGGGTACCACCAAAGCAAGTTCCAGCCCACAGCGTACCTACCCGCTACCCTTCTTTATGAACCGTTTACACATATAATCTGCGCATGGAGGCCCTAGACACCAAGTAGACGAAGAGCGTTTTTTCACTCAACCCATCTCCAGCGGTCGTTTACTCCACACCTAGTACAAGATGCAGAGTTATCCTCAGACAAGAAAGAAAGTCAGAATACTAGCGGCCGGCGAAGCACGCTAAAGCCCTTTGCGTCGTCAGGGATCCCAGCAGCGATGGAACACAGGGAACGCGGTGACGGGGTCCGAAATAATTGATGGCGCCGACTCTTGAATAAGGAACGATGCAGCCGCCACGTAGGACGATTTCCTCTGGGACCACGAGCTCAGGCTCGACGGATAGGCTTCCCTGCGTACAGCCTTCCCCTGCAGGCAACATGCATCCGTCGTCCTCAGCTCGCCGACGGTCGGTTTTCCGCTGTGCGGCGCTGCGTCCCTGTACGACCAACGCATCGCGCTAAGCACGCTGGACAAGCTTCTGTCGACCATTTCTGGTGAGAGGTAGAGAGAAAGAGGAGAGGACAGGTCCTGGAACATGGTCCAGGGCTTGAATGTATCAGGGACGCAGTTTTCTTGGCCCTGATGATGTCACTGGATCGGCTGAGCGTTTGTGAGGCCTATTCCCTCCATATCCTCTCTCTCTGTCCGGCGCACCCTCCCCCGCGGGACCTAGAGAACCTCAAGACCTGGGAGGACTGGGAGACCCTGCGGCGCTCGGAGGACCCGGCTGTGCAGACCATCGCCACCGGCCGGGCTGCCAGTGTTATGGACCATAGCAACATAAACACTCGAGTGCAGTGTGTGCAGGATTGGACACAGAGGCGTGCCACGAATTCCTTTCAAATAATAAAGTTTCTCTCTCTCTGCAAGGTATGCAAATCGTATCGCACTTCAGGGAGAACTAATTAAACAGACACTGAGGACAGTTCCGTCAAATTTTTGTTCTCAATAAGCATTGATTGTCTGGGTCAGTCTGGGTACGACAACGTTCGCCAGACTGCAAAAGAAAAGCATTTAGGGTTTAGGAAATGCACGCACTGAGAAAGATATGTTGCTGCCTTTTTGAGTGAATGGCAGTGTAGCATCCGTCTGGGATCTGCGCAAGTAAGTTCGGTGTCGACGAAAGTATTTTGATTGTCAAATCTCCCAACGGTGGCGACCCCTGTATTATATTTTTTCCTCTTTCCTTGCTTTCCTTGCTTTCCTTGGTGAGATTGAGTGTTTCGTTTTTTAATTTGTCGTACTCTATCCATACGGGCCGACTTCAATTTGTCCTCATTGTTCCTTTGATGTTAATGCATTTGGTCCATCCTGCAGTCTTTTCCGTAACCATGGGTAGCCAATGGAACTCTGAAAACTCACATTGCGAACAGTTTCTCACACGCTTTCTTGCAGACATCATGTTGTTGATCCCCATCACAATCACGTAGCTCACTGAGGATTGGGTGGAGACGCCTGTGTCCCGGAGTGAACTTAATGGGCTGGTGATGACTGAAGGATTAGTATGAAAAACAAATTTATGTGTAGAGATACCGTTTCTTTCTTCAGTGTTCACTTCTTGTTCTAAGAGCATGATTATTCAACTTACGTGAGGGACACATCGGTCAAGTCCCGACTGGTCTTCCGTGAACCCCACATGTAGCGTGCTATCACACCTGTAGTTTTGGTTATACTTCGTGCACTTCTTGCTATACATATGTTCCTGCAGTATTGACTACTGTTTTCATGACCACTATTTGCTTTCTGTGCAGAATGAAATGAACAGTCGTTGGCTGTGTGCTCAAGCATAAAACAATATTTGGTGCTGAGATCCTTGAAAATCATTAGAATTTTGTAAAACATCAAAAACTGCCTTACCTAGACCTCAAAGCGACGATGTTTTGGCGAAAAATTCGGCACGATTATACACCACAAACATGCAAGCAAGATAGAACGTCAGCCATTCAAGTGCAAAACAATGACTTAATATTTAATTACATTGCTGAACAGACCAAGTTCCTTATCTTACAACGCGAGCGCTTTCCGCCATCCTTGTCTTGTGGGCAGTGTTTTAGAAGGAGTACCTACCAACTCGCCCAAGCTTCTACTTTGGCTCCTAATCTTGAAAGCCAAGGAGTATAACATCACATGCAATGCAATCAAGCCAATGGGGCAAGGTTTTCCTCTTTTTTTTTTATGGATCTGAACTCACGGGGCCTATAAAAGACACAAAGAGGGAAATGCACCACCGAAGCAAACAAGTCTCTACGCGTGCTATATAAAGCTTTGCAACCATTCTCCTGTGGACAGCAGGCTAGCCAAGGTACTTCCTCTACGTTATCAACTAACAGTAGGGTGGACTTATTCGAGGAGGCTTACGTAATAAATCAGAACCATGAAAAGTTGGAAAGGTCAAGCTTGGAATGCGAAGCCATGGTCACTAAAACTCTCGCAGTTAAAGGCGGGAAGCTTTAAAAGTATCTGACGCAGGCATGGTTGGAGCGCAAATCAGTCCAGCTTTCCTTCACCGCCACTCGCTGAACTTGAGAGAAATAGAGCCGTATTCCCCGCACAAGAAACTGCATCTGTCAGCGGGTCCTTTCATAAAAAGCGATGACGAGTCGATGCGTTCGCTCGTGGCATTTCAGAACGAGAATGTCATCAGCACAGCAGTAGCAGCGAATCATTATTGCAGCTACCGTAATGGAGCCGACGGTTGTCCTGTTGTTTTTCTCTTATTTTTGCCAGAAACAGTTCGGTAATGAAGCTCTCACTTTTTTTTGTTCCACTCCCAAAACAGCACACCTGACCGTAGGCTATTCGTGCTCGATGTTTCCAATCAAATACACAGAGCCTCTGTGCTCATTTCGTACAGCACATCTCACTCGCCATTCGGCTTATTTTTTTTCTCTTTCCTTTTCGGTTAAAAGAAATGGAAGTTGGGATCATAAAATGAACCTCACGCGTCATTATGAGCTTGGCAAGATATGTAGTGACAGATTGGTTACCTATTTGATTAATTTTTTTGTCTCAAATCTGTAAGCACAAATGCTTGCTCTGTACAAAAGAAACAAATAAAAGTTAGAACAGGTCAGCTTTATATTTCCTTAGTTTTTTATCTACCTTATTATCTCAGAAATACATGAAAGGTGCATATGCTATACTGTGGCCTGAATTGAATTTTTCGGTTTCTTAATATGACGTCTGAAATTTTGGTCAATTGCTGAGCCATTTTCTCCCACTGCATTATGCAGTATTTTATACTTTTTATTTGGTTAGAGACAGGTGAGGAAATGCCTTGACCCACAATTAATATTGCCGTCAGGAGAAATGCTTAACGCAGTATATGAAGAAGAGCAAAAAAAAACGTTGGTGAACAACTACGGCATAAAAGTACACGGAAAAAGAAAGAAATTCGCTTTGGAGAAATTAAATGCGATGTGTAGTTTTGCTTCTATTTAGTAGGCCGCAATGTATGATGTCATAGACCACGCCTTCACCACAACATTTGGTCTCTCTCTCTCTCTCTCTCTCTCTATATATATATATATATATATATATATATATATATATACAGAGAGAGAGAGAGAGATTAAGCACCACATCTTCCTACCATTTTCTGCGCAAAAGTCCTAAACTACACAAAGCAACTAAGAAGCATCGTAGTGAAATTTCCGGAGCCTTTCACTACGGCGTCCCTCGTAGCCTGAGTCATTTTCAGACGTTAAACCCCATAAACTAACGAACCAACAATCTTTAGTGCGTCGTTCCAAAATATAAACAACTATAATATATTACGAAATGAATATAAATGAGCATCAGACCACGGTTTGAATCTGTAAATATACATGTACATGCAACATTTCTAGATAGGAACACTGCTTGTGCAGAACGTTTCCCATTTCTGTGAGTATAAATGGACGATTATGACACAAGTGTCACATGCATGCCTTTAGCTCGTAGTGGTGAAGAATATGTAATGCCTTATAAATGGTGATGAAGAGCCTTTATGTGGAACGATCAGTACAAAAGCATATAACTACTTGCCGAGACGAAGCTTTTAACGCAGTAATTATGTGAGTAGTCGCATCAATGTGTCACGCATAATGGCCATAATTCTCCGCTTATTGACCTACGTTGCGCGAAACAGATGGTTTAAGTTATTTATCCACGTGGGATTTCTCGGATACCATTAACGTTGTTTCGGCAAATGCATTTTTATTGCATAAGTAATGCAAGCAAACGCAAAGACGGCGGGAGCTTCCATCGCAGTCTATGGGTCAGCTACCGCTGAGGCTATTGTACTAATTGCGCAATTGCCAACGTCGTCTCCGAACAAACACTGATCGGATCTGGTAACTCCGAGATATATGCATCCGAATTTCACAGGCAAGCTTTTCCAGCACATGCTGCTGGCAGTTCTGTCAGAGGAGACTCCATTCAGTGTATTTCGAAGGGCGTCCTCGTTTTAGTCTTAACGTACAGTGGGTTAGAGTTACCAAATAGAGCTCATTTACTTTATTCCATGGCAGAAAAGAGCTCAGGACGAAATGCTCCCGGCTTGTGTTGCATTGTTGTTGGCAAGGACTCCGCATTAGAGCACTGGATGCGTATATATGAAGTTTCGAAACGCTTCTGAGATCACTTTTGGGAAAAAGACTAAGTACCGCTTACTATGGGTGCATTTCCAGGTCTGTTTCATACAAATGCAGGGGCTCTCGATGGCTTGTTCTGGGTCAGCTTAATTATGCACCATGGAGAGTGTCCAGTACGCGCATAGCTCTCTTCAGTCTAATGTAAGCTGTGCAATAAATGTACTGAAAGCTCTTAGTAGATGGGACGAAGTTTTTCGGTTCCTGGTTGATATTAGGGGCTCTCAAACTTTAACGCTTAACAATAGTAGATGGGAACTCATCAGGCACAAACATGCCATTCACGGGTCTCATAAACGGCTCGAAAGGCTATAAAAGCAAATGCGACTGTTGATGGTAGCAGGGAAGCGAAATTGGCTCTTAAACAAATTCAAATGAAAAGAAACATTGAACTACTTATATCTGTTGTGCCACTCCGCCGTTTGCCTTGCAGCAAAGCAATTAAAGGCAGAAATAATAAGCCCGGCCCGAAAATCCGCGTATTGCGTTTCCTCTTTTCGACTGAAGCCCCATTCGATACTGCACAAGTGTTCGCAGTGCGATCCTTTACCAAAGGGTGATCTTAGTAGGAAACAACTGTTAACAAATATGATGTTCGGGTCGGGCGGCTCAAGGCCTCTTGCTATGGGTCGACCAACGGCTAGCCTTGTGGGTTTAATTTATTGAAGCTATCTTCCCCGCCCCGTCCAAGATACACAGGCCGTTTCGTACTAACCTTCAAAAATTAAAAAAATAGTGTACTACTTGGTATGTCTAAGTAATTTCCACCAACTTGTCGCCAATAAAGGCGCATACGAAGTACTTTCAGGCTACATATTATGTGTTCTTAAAAGAAGCGCTGTTATTGAGCCATTTATGAATGCTCTTATATTAAGCGCAGCAGCCTGAGATGCTAGGAAAATGCGCTCTTCGAACCAGTACTATCATTAAAGCTGGACTCTTGGTTTGCATATGACATTTGCAAAAAGTCACGGAAATGTACGAAAACTTATTCTATGCATCTTTAAAAGGCATTCGTTTAGCCAAACTTACGTCATAATATTTTTTATTTCTTTAGTCTCCTGGCTATTCAACGGGCCTCTTCAAAACTGGCACAAGAAGTAAAGAAACAGGTAGAGACACTGCGCAGTAGAAGAGTCATTGCAGGCGGAGGGGCATTGTAAGAACATATGAAGATCCACAATGAAATAGTATTAAAATCATTGTTTCACATTTGGTTAAGAAGTTTGTGCTTCAAATAATCCCCCTATTATAGGAAGGAAGCAACAAAGGTGGCGCTGTTGGATGCTTGCCACATGCGAACCTCAAAATGGAGGTACCCAGTGTGTTCTGCTCCGGGATGTTCATTGCTTTGCATATAGATGAAAATAGAGCACTACGTTGGCGAACAGATTAAGCGCCGAAAGAAAAGAAAATAACAACAAAAGACTCGTGTCCATATTAGACCCAGTGGAAAAAAATGACAGAATCTGCCGAAAACACAAGATGTTTTGTTTTGAAGACAAACTTTTCTCTTCTGCTGTAATATTTTTTTCTAATGTCTCAGTATTTTTCTTCAGTACATTTTTTAGTTCGTTGGTCGGACAAGCACAGTTTTACAGAAATTTATGTCACTAAAATTTTGAGGCCAAAATTACTATAAAAAATCTGTTGTGACGACAAAAATTTTCTGTTAGGTTTTTGACTCTGAGGTTAGCCGGACAGCCTTGAAAAGAGATGAACAAAAATATGCCGACTGAAAACCTCCACAAAGCAAGACGCCTAAATACCAAGGTTTGTAAGGTCCCAGGCTAGTCAATGACACATCCTAAGACAAGCAAAAAGTGCCGAAATATTTAAAAAGCTTAGTTCAAAAACTTAGGAACATAAATTGTCGCATATTCCCTGAAAGAAGAGTCGAAGAAGTAGCTGGGATAAAGGAGCCGAGGGAATTCCCCTGATATTTCCAGAACTCTCTTCCAGTGAACAGCGCACGCTGCATTGCTGAAGTGCAAAGAGCGAATTCGAGAATCGCATTACATGCGGCAATATGAGACTATACTACTGCAAACTTATTCCTTAGATACGAAGAGCGCCGTAGCCAAATCTCCCCGGGGACATTCCTTTGGCATTTTGGTTACCTCGCTCTGCTGCCGCCGCTGCAACGTATGTTCGCAAGAATATCTCGTGGAAGTACCATTCTACACTCGTACCATGCCATCCTGTGCTATGCGAATATCTCGAGAGTGCCGCAATACATCGTGACATGAAAACGAAGTCGCGAAAGGCAAGCGGGAGCCTGTTGCCTTTGCAGACACAGCAACTTTCCCAATTCCAGACTCCATTTTTCGCCCGGCGAATCGCGTTTACTGTCTTACCGGGGCTGTTTGCGCGGAGACTCTCGCAAAGCTTCCGTGTTGCATCAGCACCTTTCGCCACGGACACGCTGATATCTTTTTGACTATTTCTTATCCTTTCTTTTTTATTTTTATTTGACTTTTTATTCCTCGAATAGCGCTCCCGACGGCTGATGCTAGCTTGAACGCCGCAGCTCAGCTTTGTATGAATTCTTATGTCAAACGCTGAGGTACTGAGGCTTTCTGGCAACGCGGGTCAGAAGAAACCGGCTTATTGGGCTCTCCTTTGGGACTATAGAAGGGAACGTGGAGGGGAACATGCCTATCGGTGAATGTAGTGTTTGCTTTGTCGGCACTAAGCACAAGTCATGTTGTTGCGACCGTTAATGCGTTCCTTGCAACCACAGTGTTGTCGCTTTATTTAATACAGCTGCAATATTTTTCATGCGGTAAGCAGTGCAAGCGTCAAGGAAAGCGAGGCGATGAAAGCGGTGCCTCTGCAGCTTTCAGGAGAGTAGGCCGACTGGTCTAGCCGTCAAAAAAAATTTCTTGAGACTGTCTATAGACTGTCCACAGTCTTTTTTCTAAAAAGTATATAAGATTTCTGTAGACAAGTCCTAGAGACTTGTTCATAGACAATACAAGTTCTATAGAAAGTCTATAGAGAGCCTGTGGATTTATGGCCATAGACTTCTATTTCACTTTTTTCTTTAGACAGTCTGTAGACTTTGAATAGACGAATGAAAATACCTACAGGAACGCGGTATTGTGTATTAGAAATCTATAGAAAGTCTACAGAACACTTTTATGTGAGAGTACATGGAGGCATAAATGGCACCGGTTGTTTTAACGAGACAGGTAGTATCACAGAACATTTATGTTGGGCTTATTAGGGCGCGCAAGAAACAGCGGCTACACTCCGTGAGATGAAGTTTTAAAACATTTTTGTTTGTCTAGAATAGAAATTGATGAAGTTTTCAAAAACGTTGTAGTAATGCATTAGTTGGAACTACCTGGTTAATGGTCAAAGACAACAGAGTCCGACTGAGCATGAGTGCACAGAAAGGCGCTGGTAAGAGCACCGGCCCTAATTTTTCGATGCATTCCTGCGTTCTACGTCTCGTTTTAGTCCGATGCTCTTTAAATATCATAGTTGTAGTATTAAACATGTGATATTCTTCAAAAATACTGCATTAACACTTCTTTTTGGGCGAGTTGGTGCACACTTGATTTGAAGAAAATAGCGCCTGAGCATGCAAACCATGAAAAGACTCGTCCCGCGTCTTGTCCTTGGCTTTTCGTGGTTTGCATGCTCTGGCGCTATTTTCTTCAAATCAAATTCTTCAAAAGTAGCCCATAATCCTTTGTTCAAATGCGCAAAATAAGGCTGTAAGGATAGAATACGTTTAATACAAATACTTACGGTATGTAGCTATAGTATAACTGCTTTGTGCCTCCTTATTGTAAATTTTCTAAAAAATGAAGAGATAAAATGTGTCTTTTCTTAGATGTAAACTATTAGAAAGCGGTTACGTAACGCACTTACAGTCTCTATGCAAACGCAGAAGCGTTACTTAGAGTATATATATTATCACGCACAGACACACAGGTACATTACAGTACATGTGCAGGTTCACGCATATATGGAGTCCGTTTATGAGCCATTACATGAAACGTACGAATACGCTAAGCACAAGGGATGAAAAGTCACGAAATGTAGCATTATGATACCAAGCTGTGTTCTTGTTTGAGGCATCTGGTGTTGTACAGGAGCTGTGCTATGTGCCACTTTAATCCTGCAAGAAAGTTTTTTCTATTTCAAAGCTTGCTCGGTGGCGCCACAGAGGTGGTTAAACTAAACCTATATATATCTGCCTTCAAGCATGAAATGTAACTCGAACGTCTCCTATGGAGTGAACATATTTCTTTCCTTTATAGTCAGTCTATGCGAGCAGTGATTGTTGTTATCACATGAAGGCTCCTGCAAAGTGTATATATTATGGAGCCGAACAAAAATTTAAGACGTGGTATACATTGAGGAAATTGTTCAATGGAGAGTTTCAGTTTGAAATCCTACCAGGTAGAGTGTGCCTCCGTGATTCAGCGCACCCACTTCCTGAGCCTATTATTTTGAGGAACGCCTTTTCAGTCGGCAACAGACTAAAATATCTCAAAGTAACAGTGTAAGAGTTAGTAATCTGAGTGTGACGCAATGCCATGGATGACGCATTCGAGCATCCGCACAAATGCGGATGCGCTGGAACTACTCAAGTGTTTGAGAATAGCTGCGCGTTACATTTACCTCACTGTCATGTAGGCAAGAAAGGGGGCTTCGGGCTCTTTTACGTCACCACAGGCGGTAATTAAGCATTCATTTTACAAACGTCGTTGAATGTTAACCACGAATCCGTCCTACCTACACCAGTGTAATCGCCATTATTGGCAGGCACCCATAAGTCCGCACCATTAAACGCTCTTGCTTATAAATAGCCGGATTACCGGGCCATTGCCGGTGTCCGAACAAAGGATGCATTAGCTGGACGTAAATATTCACGCTGTTGACGTCGGTTGGCCGGCGACGATAGAAGCGAGTGAGCTGCTGTGCCCTGTTTGTGCTTGAACGAAGAAAAGCCCGTAGCCAAGCACAACTGCGAAAATCTGTGTACGTATAGTTTGTAATGCCTTTTCGTTGTTTAAGTAATTTATACTTGACACAGCAGCCAACTGATTTTAGAGCACGTTCTTTAGCGCTGATAACGACCGCCTTATAGTCTAGACACGGAATAAACTTTTTATGCGCTTAGCGATTGCTATGAAGGATGCTGAGAAGCATCTAAAGGCGCGAAGTGACAAAGTAGCGCAAAGCCAACTTACAAAAGTGCTTATAACTATTAGCTTTAACACAGAGTGGATGGTGCAAGGCTTGCAGTTTATGGCTCGAAACCTCTTTCGGTTAGTACGACACCTTTGCTGGTTAGGCGTAGTGGAGTATATAATTTAAAAGCACACGCAACCTGAGATAAATTCACAAAAATAATTGCAAAATTCTTGACATGGTCACCGTCTGCAAATTCCGAAAGCTCATACAAAACTCAAAGTGGATTTCTCAGGCGAAGAAAGGTGAACGAAAAAAAGTGAATGATTCATTCCAACGCAGGTTTCCATGACGCAGGGTTATGTGTTATTGGACGTCAGGGTCGTAAAAATAGAAACTACTAAGCCACGATATTTTGGCGGATTGAAGCAACATATTTGTCTTCATAACGGGGTCATTCGAGCATTTTTAGGAATAATTCATGAGTACCTTCTGCCTTTCCTACCGGTTTATCAGGCAGGCTGAAGAATTTCTGTGATATTGCTCCGTCGGGCATCACATCTATTTTTCATTTATGAAGCTGCTAGGGAATGGCCGCTAGAGCGCCGCTGGTTATCAAAATCGATTCGGCTGTTTCGGGACATCATTCGTAATACTAGAAAAAAAAAAGAAATTTTCTTGCGACGGGAGGATAAGGCATTGCAAATACATCCGGAGCCAGCTATCAATTCTTAGAACAGACTGCGCAGAACGAGGTCAAAACTGCATAAATATACAGTGACGTTACTGTTTGGTCTGATATAAAAATTTTTTTCTCCCCTTTCTGAAGATGTAGTTTACAGTTCATGAGAACGCACCTGAACGTACTTGATCAGTATAATTTTCACATAGCCGTGATGAAGTTTTCATTCACAGTCTCAGTTAACTACACTTATCATTTGAACCAACCTGGACAAAAATGGAGCACAGCACGAAAAAAAAATATTTGTTACGGATATCATATCCCTGTGATGTTGTTGCACTGCGACTACCTATGGAAAAGCACGGAAGTTTGGGCCAGTTGGTATTGATCCATCTTGAAAACGTAGCAGCACGAAAAAACGGGGACGAAATCGACACTGGTACGACAGGACATATGCTGCTTTTTTTTGCAGCATATGTCCTGTCGTACCTGTGTCTTTTTTGTACCCGTTTTTTTGTGCTGCTAGGTTTTCAAGACTACCTATGTGACGGGGATTGCATTAGTCAGTGGTTAGAACATTAAGAACCTTTGGCAATAGATCGAAGAGTATATTAGCTGTGATATCTGCGAGGTGAGGTGGTTATATAGTGTCGTTTAAAGTGCTTGCGAACTCTGTATATATGACTATAATGGGTAGCTTCCACTCTCAATATCATTTTCCCTGCAGAAGATGTTACTGCAGCTGTTCCTAACCCGGCCGCAGTTAGTGAAGTCATTGTTGGTAGCTAGGTTGCTAGTTAGGTAGCTAGGTTTCTAAAGATGGTGCCAAGCTCCTTACACCATGAAAACAGGTGCCTTGTTATGCATAGGTATCCGCCTTGCTGCAGTCTACTGCTATACCTAAGTTCAGGATCCCCTAATGGCACATGTTTAGCACCACTCACCGTGAATCTCACATTCGCAGGCCAAGCACATTCATACAGGCTTGAGAACAGTTACCTCTGGGGTGTCGCTCTAAATATATGTTATCTGAATGGTCAGCGTGGTTTGTGAGTGAGCGCGTAAAGTGTTAATACCGGTTGAAGGACACGTAGTCGATGATACTACAGTGAATTCTTCGCGTTATTAGAGGTTAACCCATTTTTTAATGGCATTTAGTGCCATCAGCGCTCGCATTTAAAGCGTTTGAGGTATGCCTATTTTAGGCACTAATAAACTAAACTGGAATGCATAAAAGAGTTCTGAAGCTTAGAATTCAAGGGTGCCTCAGGAAAGCAGTTTGACTGCGATGAGTAGCAAACAGTAGAACATCTATCACGAATCGCAGCTCCCGTTTCCGGAAGGCTCTTAAGGTGAATAGGCAAAGTTGTTACTCCGCCTTTTCTTGGAAATCTATCGCGATCACTGGCGTCATGGACCTAATGGGATGCAGCAAGCTCATACTAACGCCGGCCGGGCAAGCACCCCCTTTATGCAACACTTGGAGCGACCCGACGCCTCGCACGGCAGCCACGCGTCTCCAGGCCGGTGATCCCCGCCTTGACGTCACAGCTCCGCGGTGTTAGAGCGTCGTGAAACTGACGTTCAAGACCGCGCTTCTACGCTGCTCTTGTGAAGAAGGGGGTAGCGAGTACCTTGACCTGTTCAGCGCTCTCGAGGTCAATGCCTAAAACTGCCTGGCGAGAGTCAGACTGCGGTCGTGAGCTGTGAAATTCGACGCTAGGGGCCAAAGGCGTATTCTCAATTCAGAATGTGCCCTGGAAGCCTAAACCACCAGAATTTTTTTTCCACTTCATGGCACACATCTTGAATGTCCTCGGTTAGTCGTGACCAATTTGTAGGTGTTTATTTCGTGCTCTCTTCCCAACTTTCTAACAGTGAAATTCGAACTGATCACGCCTAGGGCAGCATGGCGGTTAGGGTAACTTGAGCAATCAAAGCAACGGTTGACGCCCCTGCAATTTTCAGACGAAGGGCAGGCCGGTAACACATGCGGTAAGTTCATGAGCATGTACAGCCTTTGTCAAAAGTATTCAGCCCAAGACGTTTGCTTCTGAGCCCTACAGCGCGGCTCCTCTTGCCTACTCGGGGACCCTAACCCCACGAAGGCGGGAAGAACATAAGTCCTCAACACACCACATCTCAGGACTGTCAAATGTACTAAAGATTTCCGCTACACGGGTTGCAAGCAAACTCCTTGGGATGTATATTTTTTTATAAAGACATAAGACATAAAGACATTTTTTAAAGACATTTTTTATAAAGACATGGGGACACCTAGTTTTTCGGTGCTCAGAAAGATCTGACAAAGACACGTTCGCGACCAATACGAGGTGGCTGCTCATAGAAATCTCACGTTTGATCACTTCGTAATGCACGACACAACGCCAGTAAAGGATTGCATCATCGAGGTCGTCCGAGGTGGCGTGGCCCAAGTACTCAGAAAAGCATTCGTCGAGACTATGTACGCAGAGGATAGTTGCTAGAAGCACATGGGTCGCTCCTGTATGATAGGAAAAAGCGCGTTTGTGCATAAAGACCAATTTTGTCGTTATTTATTGTTTAAGAACGAATATGTCTTGTCATTAATATACGGGCAGGAAAAAGTAGCAAGGAAACGGGAAACACTATGTTTTTCACTCATGCGTGAGCAGGGGCCGTATTGCATAAGCTGTCCATTTCCGTTGTCACTTTTGCATCCATTCGGTCTTCTGTAATTGGTCACTCAGGTATACCCGCGGCTTTCAAGCGTCTCTGGCAAGCGACCCTGCTATTGGGTGGTTGGCGACCGGATGTCATCATTGGCTGCTGTTGGCTGCCATTTGCTGCCAGTTGTCAGGTCCACTAGCCTGCTACTGACATTCAGTTTCAGCCAATGGTGAAGAACAGTCGCCAACCAGCCAATGGCCAGGTCGCATGCTGCAGACGCTTGAAAGCCGCTGGCATACTTGAGTGACCGAATGGGCCAAATAAACCAGAGGACCAAATGGACGCGAAATGGATTAAGGAAAATGGACAGGCTATAGAACACGGCCCCGGTAAGTCATTCGTTGAATGCTTGCTCTGCGTTGCCTTTGATATTGCAGCTACCTGCAGATAACGAATGAGCTGGAGGTGGCCAGTAGCAGTATCGGGGAGATAAAGATATCAATTTTAGGTTCCTTTCAAATTATTACAAATAAAAAAAGCGAAAGGAATAACTAAACTCAAAACTGTGGTTCATGGTGAAAAAGAAAGAAGCAATGCCCACCAACAAAATGTCTCGCATGTGTGGGTCTCGTGTTGCTTCAAGACACGAGGAAAACAAATGTAAAAAACACCGCACCTTTTGCAATATTCTAGCATTGAAAGACACTCAGAAGCACAAATGCTATGACACGCTCCCTTTTTGGTTCCGTTCTGGAGATTATTCGATATGCCCGCGAGATGTCGCGTATATCACGAAGAAAAACATTTCTCGTCGAATCTAACATACGCAGTAGCAATACACAGAATCTGCCTCTAGCTGAAACCTTCCAGGCAGAGAGACGTAGCGTGTTCGCTGTAGCGGGTACATGCAATTCCCCTGTCGATGCCGTCGCAGGTAGTGAGTTTGTAGCGAAACCCCAAGACGCGAACGGCAAGAATTGTTTTCGCTTCAGACAAACCTCGATGAGTGGCGAAACAAAAAAATAAGGCTTAGGTACCGGAGCGAGGAGCAAGAAAAACTTGCGCTCTCCCGAAATGAGTCTGCTGTGGAATACGTAAAATGAGAGCATGGGACTGAAGAGAAGCAGCGGAGTATGTTATTATCTGGTATATTATTCGTAGTCTGCCATAAGCTTTTCCCTCGGGCCATTGCGTTCGAGTGCAAGAGCACGCTACTCAAGTATCAGTAGGCGCCGTTTCGTCTTATCTTGTTTGTGAGTGCTTGTTTCTGTTTGTGCTTGTGGGACGCGATGCGATGCGATGTTTACTCAGTTCAGGAGGAATGGACGGAATAACGAATTAAGGCATGAAAGATGAGATGAGTATCCAGTATGCAAATGGGAAGCGTAAGAAGATATAGAGAAAGGAGAAAACGTGATGAGAGACACAGAAGCAATAAGAAAAGTGAAAGGCAGAGATCGAAGGAGATGAACAGGACCGTAAAGCCGTACGAGACATGATAATGATGGTAATGCATGCAAGACGAGTGACAAAACAGAACAGCAAGCCCTGGAAACAAATATTATAGAAAGAAACATAAAACCAAAGAGTGAGCAAAGAATGGAGAAGTGCAGAAAAGTGGAGAAAACAAAGTAAACTCAAGTACCTTAAAAGGAAGCAGAAGAAAAACACCAAAATAGAAATCGAGAGTTAAGGAAACAAATTAATGACGATGCACGAAGAAAGTTTCTGAGGGAGAGTGAGGGAAGGAGGTGTAAACGAAGGAATTTGCGCAGAAAATCATGTTTGTATATTTATTCCTATGTACTGCACCCTCATTATTTTATTCCTGGTGTGGGTGTGAAAAGAACCAAGTCAAAACAGAGAGCTGCGGTAGCATAAGCGAAATGAACAAGGCAAGTAAGGGAAAGAAAGAGAATAAGAAGAACAGCATTTCGTGAAAGAACAATATAGTAACAGGAATGAGGAGGAGACAAAAAGGTAAGAGCAAGACAGGTAAGGATAGCCCGAAACTAGAAAAAAAAAATAAACTGGCTGTGGCTTAGCTTGGTTAAGCCTGGTAATTGCGAAGCAATACGATAGGTTCCGCTATTTTATTGGTTTCCCATGTACTGACACGGCTAATGACGCATAACCAAGAATGACGACACACACGTGCCGCTTGGAAAGTCGTTCTTCTCGTTCTTCTGCCGTCTCCGTCGCTCGCTGATGCTTCCTCTTTGCATTCTGCCGAAGTGTCTTGCTTGCTTGAGGCGGCATCTGACAGGCTTGACGAGAGGAGCCAACCGCCGTTGGTGCCTACCAGCCTCGGGCTGCGACGGCGCGAGATGGGGCCCCGTTTTTACACAGATGGTATGACGTCACTCTGCGCGCGGCGCCCCTGGTGAGAGGAGCGAGAGTTAGGCCGCCGTTGGTGCCTACCAGCCTCGCGCTGCGACGGCGCGAGATGGGGCCCCGTTTTTACGCAGATGGTATGACGTCATGCCAAAGGTCATGCCAAAGGTCAAGTGGTGCCTACCACCGCCTCGCGCTGGAACGGGCTGAGGTGGTAGCTAAAGTAGTATTGCTTCGCAATAAAAAATCATCCGTAACATTATGACGAAGTAAGTACATGTACTGAATGCTAAGACTATAAAAACGAGTTATACATCTCTTTCGTCATGGTGAGAGAAGGGCAGCAATTGCCAGTGTCAGCGGTTGGACGCAGTAGGCTCCTTGCGGTTCCTCGAGAAGCACAGGAGTATCGGCCCAGTATTGGAAATGTATTGATAAGGGCCGGTCCTACGAAGTACCAGAGTGAAACCATCCATTTGCAATATTGGGAAGATTACTTGTGCTGATTGCGTTAAGTCTGACCATGTTGTTCACAAACCCCTTTCCTCTTTGCCTTGTTGTTTTCTTCGGTACTAAAGCAAATAATATTACGCGGCACGGGAGCGAGCCCTACGGCATTTCGTAGCGAGCCGTCGTGCGAACGCTCCACCCTCAAGAGGGCGCCACACGACACCGGGCTTCGTGCTGTTGTTGAGAGAACACGATAGGTGCACCTGCCCTGCACCTCGCTCGTTCCCAGCGGTATAACGTGCAAGGAAACCGATCTCGCGCCAGCTAAAGCTGGCTTCCTTCGTAGGCAACTGTGCTGTCTCTGTTGTTGTGTTTCTCTAGTGCATACACGAACGCGATCGTCTTTGGGACGATTCCCTCCCATGTATTCCAATCAGCACCGAAGCTGCCTTCGTTTCAGGCGCTCGAGAATACTTCCTGATAAAAGTCTTTAGAAGGTCATTTGTTTGGAGTAAAGAGTAATGCTGCGAGTTTAAAGCAGCGTTTGCAGCCCACGAAATCTAGTGCTTACCATACAAGTGCACGTCTATGCTCCATTATTTTAGCAGGTCGATAGCGATGTCGTAGGAGGCCCGCTTGGTAGCTGCCTGATAGCCTTTAGCTAACACGAAAACAAGAACAGCAAAGACCATGTAAAACTAACAGTTTTTTTTTTGTCGTTTCTTCATCGTCTACTGGTGTAGACATCAGGAGAAGGCTTTTTGCTTTCAAGTTGCGCTCGAGCATGGAAGGGAATTATTTAGATGGAAGAAGGATTAATATGTCCAGATACGGTTTTAGTTGATTCCGATGTTGGTAGATGGCAAAAACAGTTAGCAGCACACACGGTGGCCTGGCTAAAATATGTTGGTGTTGATTCTGTATTTATTTATTTATCATCATACCCACAGCGCCATTGGCTGGCATTACAGTGGGGGGGTAGAAGAAAAAGTACACAAATGCCACCGCGTGCAGGTGGTTACAAAAAAAGAAGATAACAATGAGATAGAAAGAACACGGAATTATTATACACAAACAAATGTCACAGCATGGAAGAAAATGAATCATTTGATAATATGGACACTACTTCCTCAGGCAGCTTGTTCCATTCCGAAACCGTTTTGGGGAAAAAAGACATTTTAAAAAGGTCAGTCCGGCACCTGTATTCTTTAACTTTAAGTGAATGATCTCTACGTAAAGACACGTAATCAGGGTTGGCTATATATTTGGTTCTGTCTATTCCAGTTCTAGAATGAAATATATTATGAAATAATTTTAAACGCAGTACTTTCCTACGTTTTTGAAGTGAGTCCCAACCCAAAGATTTTTTCGCGCTCGTTACACTAAAATAACGCCCATAGTTATTGAAAACAAAACGAACGGCCAAATTCTGAACTCTTTCTAGCTTTTGAACGTCAAGCAAGGTAATGAAGAACTAGACAAATAAAAGAAAAATCGAAGATGAGAAGTTCCGCTTTTCGGTGCAAACTACATGGAATAGGAATCGTATGTTGCAGAGCTACTTGTAGAGTAATGGAGCGGTGGTGTACAGCCGGCCAAATCTTTAGCTGACGTGCGCGATGGCCGCGTTTTTCGTGCTCCTGCCCCTTGTGACGGAGAAAACTTGCGAAAATATCAACTCCAAGCACAGGCTCACTAAGCCCGTGCTTAATAAGGAGCTTTCCGAAAGTTTGTTTTGTCGTAAAGAGCAGGAGTGCAGAAAAAGGGGCCGTCGCGCACGCCAGCTGAAGATTTCGCCGGCTGTACTTCGTAAAAACACTTTAAGTATGCCCCTGCAGCTTTCCTTTTCAAATGCTATAAAGCAAAAGAAGATAAAGAAAGGAAATTTTCTCTACCTGAGAATTACAGTGAAGACCGACAGAGCTTTGCCCTTATTTTCTGATTATTACTTGTTCGATATGGATTATTGCGATTGGACAACACCGCTTTTTATGCGATACACTGATAAAGAAATGCGTGCTAGCTATCACCCTTGTTCTCTCCTGTATAAGAGGTGAATGATTTTGTACAGCAAAGTTATCGATAACGACTGCCACCCCTTGGGTGCTTTTAGAAGTGAATTGAATTGATTTTTGAGGAAAGGAAATGGCGCTGTATCTGTCTCACGTATCTCGGAGGACACCTGAACCGCGCCGTAGGAGAAAGGAGGAAGATGGGAGAGTGAAAGAGGAAAGAGAGAAAGAGGTGCCGTAGTGGAGATCTCCGGCAGAATTTCGACCACCTAAGGACCTTTAACGTGCACCTCATCAAGTTTTTGCTTGCGACTTATTTCGTAACCTGATTGTATCTGCTCCTTCATTACATGTCCGTAATAACCTATTGTAGTACCTGCTTCTCGATTACACACCCCTTGTGACCCACGAGAAAAAAAAGAATTGCCCATTTTGCCATATATTCCGCTGCTTTTTGTTATTTTCTTAGCATTCATTTATCAGGAGAACCTTTATAATGTCTTCTGACTACGACCTAGTGCGTATATTACTATGCATTTAATTATCGGTATGGCTTCCAATACAACTTTATTTGATTAATAAAGAGCTTAATTGGTACCCCAAGCATCTCTAGAACGTGTTCGTTTCTTCACTGTTATTAAGAGCCGGAAATGTTCCTTCTTTTTTTTGCATTCATGACATCTCTGTCACGAACCCAACGCTCCACCCTATGTCGTCAGCGTCGCCGAGTTCGCTTACACACTCAATCGCACACTTCCAAAGTCACCTGTACATCCACGTTGTGCAGCGCGTGCGCATAGGTTAGTGCACTCTCTAGCAATTACCCCGGTCGAAACGTACCATGCCACTAACCTGCTTTCGCATACCTGGCGGGCCTCGCATACTGGGAGATCAACGCACCGAAGGCAGACCGTTACATCACCATTGGATGTCGCCGACCGCAGGCTACCTGGCGTCAAGCGTTGTCTCCGTTTCTTTGTTCGGAGCAGAAACACCTAGCTGGAAATAAGATCACACCGCAGCATCGAGGAGCTCAGCTCGGTCCGACTAATACGGTGCAGTGCTGATAAAGAAGCTGGCGGCATCAGCTTACAGGGGATTTAATTCGCAGTTATGTTAGTACGTATTTTTTTGTCACTGGACTGTTGTGAACCGTATTAAATGGTTTTAAACTGGGTTTAATTGTTACCGCAGTGTTTAAATGATCGCGCTGCAGTAACGACAGCCTTTTTACTCCGGTATCTAGTTTTTTTCTGCTAATTTTAGTTTTTTCTGCTTTAAGGTTTCGTTTCTTTCATCCCAAGACAGGAATGTTAGTAGAAATTTATTTTAGGAAATAAAATAGCTCGTTAAGGGCAACCTGTATGCTCATACTGCCTCCATGTCCTTGGTGTCTATTACAAAGTCACCTAGGATATGTAATAAATCACTGGCTCTTGACGATGTTGAAGTACGAACTCTTACCATTCAGCCAAGAAGACATCTCAAACGTGCAAAGTCTGTGCAGTCTGACGTATGCTGTCTCTACCTTCTGAGACGCTGCACGGTTTTAGCAGGAGATAACACAGGTGTCGTACTGACCCCTTTCTAGCCGCCCTGGTGAGGCCTAGAAGTAGGCTGGGGTACAGTAGGCTGGGGTTCAGCAGGCTGGCTGTCTCGTAACGCGGTTTCGGTGAATACCGAGGTCGTCCCGCGAAGTCTTACGTGTACGGTTCGCCGCGTTAACACTAGCACGCATGGCCAATGTACTAGGTTCTTTGAAAGTGAATGACCCACGCGGTAGATGTGGGGCATTCACCTGAAGATATGCAGGTTTATTGGGGACACTTAGAAAATCAAATCATCGTTCGCTTCTTACGGTTGCGCGAACTTATGTCGTAATACAAACCTGTTAAACATGAAATTTATATTCGCTGCTGTGCTTTGCCGGAGAGGAATCAATGTGTTGCTAACGTGTAGCATCCACATAATGTTCGCATTTACTTTTCCTATGTGGTCTTGCACTTTATACCTTTTATGATTGCTTGCTATTTTCACATGCTTTCCGGATAAAGAGCAAAAAGTTAAAAATATAATTTTCGGTGCAAGACGTGCTATACACTCGTCACACCGGTAAATGTGTTCACCGCAGGGCTTAGTTTTGTCTGATGTACTAATAAAACAGCCCGTTACACTCACACTTCGCCTCCTTTTTCCCCAAGACTGCTGAGGAATGGAACCACCTTACCGCTTCCATCGCCTCCATTACAAACACCGATTTGTTTAAGAATGCTGTAATTGATTTTATATTGTAGTGCTGCGTTACCTGTTCTGTTTTTGTTGTGTATCACCCACTCCTCTCTCTAATGATTCGGCCTGAGAGTAAATGCATTAATAAATAAATAATGCTCTTCAGAAGTGATCTCATATGGGTGCCACTGCTATGATGGATCAGCAATATTTAACGCGCTAATAGAGCGAAACAGGCAAATGCTTTCCTGTTTGCTGTAGCAGGAAATGATTGCAAAGGTGCATGGTGAGTTTTTCTTTTTAAAGGGGAGGCACTTTACAGCATTTAAACAAGCTTATGTGTTTGCATGAAATTAACTGACGATATTAAATATAAGTTAGTGACCACTGTCAGAAAATTTCGTTTTTATATCCACAGAAAATTGTTTCCTAATATATCTTTTTTCCTCGGAATCTTGTGAGAAGGCAGCAGAGTTACGAAAATGTGCCAGAAGGCTGGTAAAACATTAATTGCGTTCATACTAGCGTGCTACAGGTCGAGACGTTTTCCCAAAGCACAAATTTTGGTCTCGAATTTCTACGGCGCATTGGCTGTTAACGTATCTAGAGTGAGAAAAAAGCTCCATACAAGAATTTCAAAATTCACAAATTTGGAAAACAAAAATAGTCTTGACATACATTGTGGTCCTAGAATAGCGACAAGAGAAAAAGGGTCAGAAGAGACAAGATGGTTGCGAAGAAGTGTAGAAAACCGCGGAGTAAAAACGATCATTTTTAGAACGTTTCCCCTCGATGTAGAGAAGCACGGTTCTCGAAACAGGTTTACTTAGAACAATTCTCTGTCAATTTCCGTGTGAAAAGTTGAGGACAATATAATAAACCAGGCATACAAGCGTATACGAGCATTATTAAAAAATCATTTTTCGACCACTTTTTTTTTAGGATTGCCAGACTGCGTCTCCCTTTAAGCAAACACAAAATGACGGCTGTAAGCCGTGTGATTTGCTCTGAGTGCAATCATTACAGAACTGAGCAGTTGTTCAGCTGCTTTGTGTGAAACTTCAAGGAAAATCACACACGGTCTCAGGAAAACTACCAGTGCAACTCACTGATGAAATTTTTCGTGATGAGTTACAACGCAGAGGAAGAAACCTTTCACGTCACAGATCAAGAACGACATTGTAGTGAAAAAAACTGACTCTCGGCTCCAAACATGTTGCGATAGATGTGGCGCATGAGTACACTAACGTCAGTTTTGCTCCAGACGCTGCCTTTCAAAAGATCCCTAGTGTAAGCTACCACATGGGAAAAGGTACCAACCTTCTTCAGCTCGTTCCATCCACTGTGCATCCACATTTGTCGCAACTAATCAGGCATACGCGTCTCAAGGCAAGTCAGCTTTAACTTTGAGATTAGGAGAGACGCCATTTAAAAGAAGCCATAGAACAATCAATGTTCACATTGATTGTTCTATGGCTTCACGGCATCAGGAAAAAAAAGAGCTTCGTAATTTTAGACAAGTTCCCCTCTCTGAGACTCGTTTCGCGAGTGCCCTTTCTTTCCTTTTTTCACAAAGTTTTCTTCAGGAAACTTTGAGAGGATTGCACCTGCCGTATGGAAAGCTTCGAGCCCTATACCCGAAGACTAACCTTTTAGAGGCTTCTGGTCATCCGCTTTAAGTTAAGGTCAAGGTGCGACTTTTCCCACGTATTGCACAAGGTTAGCAGACAAAAACCAGTTCCCTTATGCTGGCATAAGTATTGTTAAACGTCTATAATGATCGTTGCATTTCAAGGGCCTTTTCTCCAAAGAAAGATTGCGAAGCTTGTAAATATTTGAGGCCGCAAAATTAGAGAATACAGCTGCTGTCGAAACTCGGTAACGGATAGTTTAAAGGGAAGTTTATGCAGCGTTAAATGCCACAACTCTTTCTGCTGCCATGGTGAGGTTTTGCCGTCGTTGCTAAGGTCACTCCTGCAGAACCGTCTGCTGAAGGAGTGACGAGTGAAGACAAATGTTATTTCATCACTGAAAAAACACCCATCAGAATGAGCCTGGTAAGGCCATAGGATAATCTTGAAGGAGAAAGTTTTTCTCCTCTTGTGAAAACACCTCGTGTGAAAACATCTTTGATAATGCAGGTTCGTACTTGTATCAAATCTTTAGCCTCGAGATGGTTTTGAAAGTTCAAACTTTATCTCCTATTCGAAGCACATATTCTGGTTTTCCTAACCCGCAACACTCAGTACAGGCATCGAGGAATGCAGGCATAGAATTTTGTAAAGAGCTTGAATTCACCTAAATGTTACGCGAATACTGAATGCAATAACCTTTAGGTTTCCCGTAATTTTGATCAATTCATTGACCAATCCAGATACCTTGGCATAAGCGAAGAATACCTACGTGAGGGTGGCGATAAAGGTTATCGCCTGCGCGAAGCCTTTCCGCGCCCGCCATTACGCTGCGTGGTAGGAAGCCCTCGTAGTGAAAAGGCAGTGGTCGGTATGATGCATGCCTTTACGGGCAGGAAGAACCGTAACATTGATCAATAGAAGGTTATTGCAGGTCAGAGAGCAGTTTCTACGAGAAGAAATCCACTACGTTAAACTGTTTCAGCCCGCTTTTCAGAAGAGAACTATGTCCCGAACACACGAGCGCATTTCACATTTGTGTCTACGGGTTTCGCTCAAATATCTTCAGGAATTGGAAGCCTGGCTGGTGGTGTAGGTTCTTTCATTGCAGGTTTTATGTCACCTTTCTTCACTCGTTTCTGGGCAGAACTTAGTCTGTGACCTCATTGTGCATCACTGACGAGTAAAATAATTCAGTAGTCAACGTGGACTAAACAAATATGCTGCAATAATGAGCATGTGCACTTCGGATTACTTTGTACTCCTAATATGCTTTTGTTTTTTTATGACAATGTACTGATTCCAGAGCTATCAAAGCTGAGAATCGAGGTTGTCGTAAACCTTGCGTCCATCGCGATACATCAAAGCCTTCTTTTTGATCCAGTCTTGAAATTAAATGCTTCCTTCGATTCTACTGTGCAGCATAGGGTTTGTGTGAAATAAACACTGCAGAAAGTTCTTGAGTCTTGGCTAGTTAATGCTTTTTTGACCTTAACAGAATGCGGGATTGGCTGCTAGCACTAATCACTGGTTCCGTCAATCCAAGTTAACTTTCTCATTAAGCCTGCTCGTTTTCTGTATATAAGCGTACAAAGCTCTCTGCTAGACCTTTAACTACTCCGTTTTTGCTTTGGAAGTAAGCGTGCCCAGCAAAAAAACGAGTCTGAGCAACATCAGTGATTGCATGCAAAAAGGTTTTCCGTTGTTTCATATGCGCATTCATTAATTCTCTCATTAAGAATATAAGTGAGGTGCCAAAGCTAACAGCTTCAGACTGCAGGTCACAATCAGCACTTTTTCTGTTGTACGAGCAACCGGCTCGTCACGAAGTCGTTATTAGGCTCGCTGAACTTTATCGCCATCTATTTCAACTCAAACGAGAATAAAAAGAATCGTGCTCCCTAAGCGGCTTAATGGCCGAAACCTGTCGCCACTTTCGAAATCAACGTGACCTTTTCTTGTTGTTTTTTTTCCCCTCCACTGCTATCGCGTGCCCTTTTCATCGCTCTTACTGCAGCCTCCAATGCCTCATCAAAAGGCAAGCAGAAGTCACTTTCTGCATTCACCGCTGGGACGCACTTTGCACGCAAGTCTCATCTCGGAATAAATTATGACGCCGCCCTCATCAAGGCAAAGGAAAGAATAAAGTCGGCACAACATACACTATGAACGAAGAAGTAGTTTAGTTGCGTCTAGCCAATGAAAGTGCAGAGTAAAGTATAAAGATGTCACTAGTTTTGATTAAAATCACGCCTTCTCTCTGGTGCGTTCGTACAGTTTAAAAGCGTTTAAATTGTAAGACTTCCAAAGACAAAACCAAAATTGGCTCCTTATCACAAATAAACTTGTGATTACACGCACGGTACTTTTTATTTACTTTCGTTTCTTAGCATAATTAAACAACAAACTGTAGTTATTAATAATCGCCAATAAATTACGAGCCAGAGGCAGGAAAAGTTGCGGGCGGATCTTTTCCAGACTTGGAAAGCTGCAGGAATATATTTTCTCAGTGTCACTCTTGTCAGCCCTGGTGCCACCCTGGTGCTAATGCAACCATCCAGAGACACCGTAATTGAGTTGGTAAAGCAAAAGCAGCCAACGACAAGAAAAGGAATAGCAGAATAAAGGGTGCTAGTGGCACTCTTTCACAATAATCCGAGCAAATTACATTAGGGTGCCCGCCCTACACACGTTCGCTGTAACGGCCGAGATAACGACCGAAGGAAAGAAACGAAGCATTTCAGGGGAGGACACAGACTTTCTACATGCTGAAATGTTCACGAATACAAGTGTCTGAGTCGTTACGGGTTCGTCCCTAACGCAATCGAGCTATTTTACCCTAAACGGTAATTACACCTTCAGAGCGATTAAGGCGTCCTGTTGGCGCAGTGAATGGGAATTCTGTGTTTCGCATTTATTTTTCTCCTCGTGAGTAGTCGCATTTCGACCCATCTCGAGAAGGTAGAGAAGGTTGAATTTAGTGAACTCAGTTAACTTCTGCATTTAAGTGGTCCCAGATCACTTGCTTTTGCAATATGCCTTTTGCTTTGGTCTTGACCTTGATTTTGTAGCTAGGTGAACGAACCAGTTTAGTTCCCTGAAAAGTTAGCACGGCCCTCACCAACTAGTCAGGGGCTCACTCTCAGGATAATTGCTGGAATACCAGAGTGCACTTGGAAACCGAGTTCGCGATGATAAAAAAAAAAAAATTGCTATGTGTTTAAGCACAGGTGGAATTATTATTTTTCAGATTTTTTTTCTAATTCTGCTCCTAAAGTAATACTCCCCCGAGGGGTCTTCAAGGAAATAAAAAAAGATTAAGCAATGAGTGTGCTCATCACGTCAAGCAAAATGAGAATTTATTAATGTCTTCAAGTCTACGCCGGTCATAGCTATATTACGTTTGTTCTGAAAGTGTAACTGTAGCTCTCCATTGAAGATTTGAACTTTCATTCATTTGGTATGGAATCTCGAGCGTCCAAGGGGCAGTTAAAGACGCAATGCGTACGGAGTCTGGACTTTCACCGTTGACATAATACACACGGCAACGTGTGCCTTATTCTGTAAGTACCGAGTGTTTTAGACTTCGCGAAACAATCTTAAACCTGCCACTTCCAGTGTACATTCACTCTAACATGTCACGCTTATGTCCCCTCGTGTTCTGTGTCTCCAATGCTCAATTTATCGCCTTTGACACCAAGCAGGGAGCTGCAGATCTATTGATCAATTTCCTCAATGCTTTCTCAAGTGGTCTACGCGTTGCAGTGCGGTAGTTTTATTTCAAGAACTCGTCCTCACAACAGAAGTCCAGTGTGAATAAGCGTCAGTATTAGGCACTCACATTTCGTATGCACGCTTTGAACGTGTTCATAACCTTTTTTCGCCCACTAACTTCACTGAAACTGACAAGGCTGGTTAAATGAGGTTGCCCTGGCCTTTTGGTAACAGTCGCAAACGTACTGCTCCTCTCCAGTCACTCTAATAACCAGGGAGAGGTATTTTACTGATATTTATAACGGAACTGGTGAAATGGACTGCCGACATATGTAAGGGAAAGGACTAAAGACCATGCAAATTATGAGGCCGATCAAAGTAGTGTTAGGCACACAAATGTGATGCTGTGGCACCATTATTGATTGTAATATAAATAACCCCAGCCCATGCCTTACAGTTTAAAGGACTAAAAGGGATACTCCGGACAAATTGAAGTTCGTCAGCACCGATAGACAGTTTTTAACGCGGATCCGAAAGTCCAGCTAACACCGCCATTTAGTTTAAAAACTGTGATCACGGAGTCCTTTTGTTTTGTAAACGTACTATGAGAATAAAGGGATAGGAAATATTCAAATTCAATTTTATTCAGCCATGAATTTTCTTTTTTTGTCTCTCGACAAAGGCTAACATAGCCAGAAATAGCAAGTGAAATAGTTTCAGCTGATGACAACAAATGAATGTAGTTGTCCTCAAATTCATTTAAACCAACGGTGATTCTAAGTTAATCCACCAGAGTGAAGGAAAGCGGTAATGTGGTGGACTCGAGATTGGAAAATAAAATATTGAGGAAGAGAGCGATGATTCCACCGGCACAAAAAAAAAAAAAACACCTAAGCGTATTGCTAATGTTGTTTGCAACTCTTAGTGACTATTTACATTAATATTGCACAACTACTGCGTTCGCGTTAACCTGGTGAATTGATTATTTTTTCTTTGTTACGTACACCACATCAAACAGTGAAAACTGTGTAACTCCAACTCCAGAAAATGATCCAGGCATAATGCAATAGGCAAATCAGCATTAAAATTGCAGAATGCAGTGTAGCAGCTAACAATCCCGTAATGCAATAAAAACGATGTCATCATCATCAACGTCAGCCTCATTGCACCCACTGCAGGACAAATATATCTCCCAATATCTTGCCAATTAAATCTGTCCTCGAAGCGACGTACGCCATATTGCTAAATATAGACTAGACGATCAGATTCTTGCAGCCTATGTAACACAGACTCCCAGACGCGAAACAGCAAGAAGCAGAATACGAATGAGAGCGCCTAACTGGTCTCACCTGTTCACTACTCAAGCGCAGTTGGAGCTAGAAGAAAATAAATACCTTTTGTTCCCTCGTTACTGCAAGCAAAAGAAGCTACTTTATCCTCTAACTCAGTACAAAAGGCCAGCTCGGTGCATCACACGAGGCCGTGAAGCAAAGGATTTATCAGCGCACGTACACTCTCTGATGGCTTCATCTGAACGCCATACCCGCGACCTCGGAGCTCTCGGCTCAGACAGCGAGACAACTCGAGTCGCGTTGCCTAATAAATATGGATGGTTTCTTGCGAAGGCGGAGGCAGGCTCACCTCCTTGATGGGGCGTGCAGGCTTTGTGTTTTTGCATGCGTTAGACGGGCTCTAGTGGTTCTTCGTTTTCTTCTGAGGCCATCGAGAATAGCTCTCGGCTTTTGCCTGTGCGGAGAGAGACCAGCGTGACTCAGCTTTGTGCAAGCACGTTAGCTATCGATGTGCGCTGAAGCGGGCTATTTTATCACGAGTAGGCAGACACGGCTAACGTAGCGTAACGTAACAAGTAAAGAGAACTTTAGAGAGCGCAATACACTGTTTGTCGAAATGTCATAAAGATGCAATACGCTACGTTGCTGCCGTGCCGTATTTCGTTGATCTTTTGTGGCTCGCTTCCATGCGAGTTTCCTTTATATTGTCCTTACTGGCAGAACAAGGCCAGACGAGTAGCTCTGTTGGATGAGGTTTTGGATGAGCTGTTCTTCTGGCTCTAAGGACTTTACCGAGCTACGGCAATGAACTGACTACAACGCTGATGGGCCAATTTTGTTGGCATCGTCGCAGTATGCACATGCGGTATGGCACGAGTGTTGACCAAGCACGTGCCACGTGGGATTTCGATATTTGAGAGGCGTACGCACCATTGAAGTGTCGTTATGTATCACAAATGCCCCGAGAGAAAATATAATATAACGCATCCATTTGATAGAGCACATATTTGATAGAGCACATATATTCAAGTTCCAGACCGTACCATGTACAGGGTTGGTCAAGAGTTCCCAAGCCACAGGGCCCACTTTTCATCGGCGTATCCTAGTACTTAAGATGCCGATAAGGCTATCAAAGTTCTCAGAGTATATAATGATACTTCTTCTGCAATCTAAATATATTTTGAACTTCAGGGATGTCGCAACTGCATGATTAAACTGCTCAAAAGCAGACCCTGGGAACTATTTACCGACCCTGTACCTGCCATGTACAGTCTTTGTCAAAAGTAACCATGCTGCGTGTTTTCCTTCTCAGTCGCATATTAAAGCTATTATGCCTGCCCTCAAGCTCTAAATCTCTGTATGGTAAGAATTACCCCTGTCCTCACTTTCAAATAACTTTTGATCTTAAGGGAAGCCGTGAGGGCTCCGTGAGAAAGGTTCAACGCTTAATAGCACACTGCCATAGATACCATATTGGAAAACAAGTAAAAACACTGAAGGTAATTATGTCGGTGAGGCGCGGCAGAGAATTTTAGCACGCATTTGTTCCAGCACTGAAGAAAGAAAAAACTGATTTGAAGAAAGTGGACACGACAATAAATCGATTGCAAGCTCCTATTCTCAGAGCGGTCCAGCTCCTACAGGTACAGCTTCTTAAGACCAAGCGAACTCGATTTTTTCGTGGAGCTCAACAGATAAAAAACAACGATGCTATTTAAACACTGCACTGGGATAACCTGGATACAATCGTCGTTTCTGGTAGTGCTTTTCTTCAGCAAATATGAGCTAGGACGTAAACGCTAGGCGTGTAGTTTTAGCGAGTCTCGAAAAACAGTCCATGCCTCAGGCTTTTATTTCGAAACCTTTCCAATATACCTCTCGAGTCAGAACGCGCTTACTTTAGACAAGAAAAAAAAAGAAGCAAGACATTTTTGTCTCACACCGATAAAATCAGAGAGCTCAGACTGCACAACGCATTTGTGGACACAATAGTGTTCAAGTACGGTCCCATTCTTTTCGCGATCCGAAACTGCCACCGAAATTGGCCAGTGACTCCATCACGTTTCCATCCTCAACCCTTTTCCGAGAACCTTGCAACACGGTTTGCCATTGTAGCCTAAAGGCGACTACACCCATTCCGGGCCTCAACAGAGCCAGTTAGAGACATTCGCTTCGAGTACGTTGCAAAAAGTTTTGCACAGCGAAGCAGTGCCGAACATGGTTGTTCCACAAATACCCCTTGCCGGTCCCTACCATTCCTCTCCGATGAGGAAGAGAATGAAAAAAAAAGAAAAGAAAAGCTGCTTAAGCTTCAGGGCATCGTACGTTCTGACGCGGTTACATGTTTTTCTTTGCCTTGGCTTTGCTCGGTTTTCTTCGCTCTTAGTGGAAACATGGAGAACAAGAAAATAATCTTAGAAAGAAGAAATACGCTGAAGTAGAAGCGATAATCCAGCCTCTTACGATGTCACGTTCTCGAAGGAAAACCTGGACTCCAGAGCCGCCGGCGCTGCTACATAGACATCAAGAGAAGCCTGGCTACGAATAGCGGTGTGGGCAGTGAAACCTCGCAGCAAAAAAAAAAAAAAAATCAAGGAGATAGAGAGAGAGAGAACATTAAATGCCTCTCGAGATCAGTGGCGAAAACAGCATTGAAGAGACTGTGCCGAGAGTGTGAAGGGTAGAAAAAGTGGAGAAAAAATTGTGATGGAAAGCCCGATTTATGTTCAGAAAATAAAAGTGACGTAGGCTGAAAGCTGGAGGCTTCGTCCGGTCACGTATTCGGTTGTCGTTTCCTGCTTACTTCGCAGGAATGAACGTACCTCATGAGAATTCTGTCCGGGGTCGAAAACTCATCTCGAAGCTCGTGGGTGTGTGTATTTCTGCGATTATTTCGCTCATTTTATCTCTGCCTTTTGATTTAAAACAAACCCGCCACGAGTTCTGCGCTTTCGAAAAATTTATTTTGCAGTTAGTGATATCTCAAGTTTGTTTGTAGCCTTTCACTTTCATCAAAGACATTTGGTCGGTGCCCAATTCGTCTAGGTACGCATCGAGATGTCCGCAGGATTTGTTTAAAATATGATGAAAATATACGCTCAGAACTTGCATTTTCACAAAAATTCCCCGAAAGGCTGCCTCGAAAACCTCAATACGGCTCTGGCGGATCGCCAGAGAGCACAATGCATGCCGAAAAAATAAGCCTCATACGTCAACAATTGACCTACCCTTGGTGACTTCAATAATTTGAAGGATCTCACTTCTTCTAACTATGTTGTTCTATGGCCTGAAAAAAAAAGCGCATGTACTGGTGTCCTATTTAACAGAATCAAATAACCCATCCAGCTTCTTACATCGAAATTTTGCATTTAAATTTATATGTTAACAAAAAGCATGCAGCTATTCTTGATTTTGAGCTGATTGGACAATGACGCTATTAAAGATCTCAACTCAGATTTGCGTTTTTTTTTTAAATAATGCGACACCTTCATGCATAAACTCTAGTAACAAAGGCATTTTTTTTTACTAGCCTGTTACTCTCAAGCCGAACACCACATTAAACTGGTGCCACTGGGTACCATGAAATATGTTTCCTTAATTTATTTAAACGGTAACCAGTCCACTGGAGACCGTGTGCATTGAGGGGAGGATTTTTTTCGCCTCTGCTGAAATGTGGTCATTCTTCACATGGTTAAGAGAAGGTCACGCTAAAATTCATAAATTCAACGATGACGTTAGAAGCACTACTACCCTTACGCTTGTCTTGATCAACCGTAGAGACTGCCAGAATTCCTGTCACGTATGCTTTCGCTTCAAACAGTGGGTAAGTGTTGTCTTTGCGATCACGTACAAAGTACTACTGGCATCCATTATTGGTTTCTGCTGGACTTTTATACAAACAATATCAGACTATAAATTCTTTCATCATTTCCCCGGCAACAAAAACGATGCACTACAGGCCTAAAGTTATTTGCACGAAAGCTCTATTTCAGACAGGAAACTGAACGTGCGTTTCGGGTAGCTGGCTCGGGAAGTTAACCAAAAGTGACGCAACACGCACGACACGCTAGCGCCCCTCACGGGAAAAAAGCCTTGCTGGCCGGAACGCTAGTAGGATCGATGCTAACCTGGTTTGGCCCGCAGTGGGTAGAGGATGTGCGCTCCCATGAGGCGCACCTTTGACAAGAACTGGTGTTGGTAATTCACAAGCGGAAGCCACGTGCATTTCATTTAGTTTTTTTTTCTTTTCAAGCCTTTGCTGTGCTGCAGATTTGATGGGATAGCATTAGAGTTTTCCCACTAAAAACCCGCCGATATCCGAGACGAAATTCGCTGATTTCCGCTTTTCGATTTCTCCTTGACTGTCGGACTGCCGTCACGACTACGTGACAAAGCGTTGCTCAGCTATATTAATATTACATTCATTATTACAGCGCAAAGACGGCACAGAACAAGAAGGGGACACAACAGCGCTGTTGTGTCCCCTTCTAGTTCTGTGCCGTCTTTGCGCTGTAATAATGAATGTATGTAACCAACTCGCCCAAAATGTTGTATTATGTATTAATATTACGTGTAGCCATTTTGATGCCGAGTAACTACAGTAGAATAAAGCGTACCCCAACAACACATTTTCAAGGTTAAGGATCTAGTAGCGTATCGGCTACACTTAGGCCTACGTAAGGATCTACGTAAGGTGTCAGCTTTTTCAGTCCTGCAGATGCAGTGCCATGTAAACACTTTGTGAACAGAAACATATGCGTTGAAGCGTATTTAAGCAACGATTTCTTACAAGTGTGCGTTCACAACACCTTTATATCTGCGTTCGCTAAAGGAGTCTTAACTGAACGGCATACTATGAGGTGACGTAGATATAGCCAAGACGCTTTTCACCATTGCTTCCATTCGGTTCGTGCGTGTTTACACACTTGTCTATGGAACACTTTTCAGGGTAGTGTTAGACAGTTAAATTTAGCGCCCCGCCGCGGTGGCTCAGTGGTTACGGCGCTCGACTGCTGGCCCGAAAGACGCGGGTTCGAGTCCGGCCGCGGCGGCCAAATTTCGATGAAGGCGAAATTCTATAGGCCCGTGTACTGTGCGATGTCAGCGCTCGTTAAAGAACCCCACGTGGCCGAAATTTCCGGAGACCTTCACTACAGCGTCCCTCATAGCCTACGTTGCTTTGGGAAGTTAGACCCCAATAAACCAAACGAAACCAATAAAGTTAAATTTAGCAAAATGAAATGCGTTTTTAAGTCTCAAAACAAAACACCACTGGTTATAAAAGGCTTCTCTAATAACGGTAAACTATTGAGAGGTTTCAACCTGCATTAAAACTAAAGTACACTTAACTTAAGTCGCCTACTTCATGATACTCTGTCGTCAGTGCTGCGGAGTGTGTACTACCTAATCCCATCTCCTACACATATCTTATAAAGCAGTGAAGAATCGTCATCGATGCTCAGCCATGAAGGATGCGGCTGAAAGCTGAGTTCGGTGATTGAATTTGAAATTAAATAGTAGTATTCGAGGCACAAGAATAGGCGTAAAAATGAGAGAACAGAGGTTTAGTCAAATACGGAGGAAAAAAAAAACTTATCACCAGTTGCGCTGGCTTACGGGCTAGACATTCTGCTGCTGAACCTAGGACGTGGGTTGGAGTGCCTCACCACGGCTGCTGCAATGTGATGTGGCGAAATGCGAAAAACATTCGTGTAGTAAGCTGTTAATTCACGTTCAAGTGGCCCAGGTGATCAAAATTTATTTAGAGCCCCCCGCTACGGCCATGCAAGGCGATGACATGAAGACTAGACTTCTTTCTAGAGAGATACAAAACAAAAAGAAGAAAATTTTAAAATTCAAGAAGTAACAGTGAGATGTGAGGCAGCGATTGCCGCCGGTCACGTCGTTACACGCTCCGCCGCTAGGCGGCGTGAGTAGCTGTACGTCGTTTTTCAAGCAACGGCCGCAGCGGACAGGCGCGAAGATTGCGCGGCTTGGACGATCTTTGCGCGACGCTGTGTCCCGCATTGCAGGCCAAGCGTTTCGTGGCGCTGAACCGTATCCGAAAACCGGGCATCACAGCACAGCTGCGTGCGAAGTGAATAAGCGAGCGTGCATAGAGTGCCTACACCGGTTGTTGTTCCAGTGACGTCAATGCCGGACTCGTGACGCATACCTGCTGGGCGATGTGGAACACTCTAATTGCTCCTGCGTGCTATACTAACTCTGTGAAAAAAAAAGTTAAGAGTACAAAGTACAAAAGTAAGCAATCGGATGAAAATCGGATGAAAATCGCCGAAACAGGAAAGAACTATGTTTTATGCGCGCGGTGATTGCGCAATTCCTTAGCCGCAGGGCTGTCGCATTTGTGTCGACATTACCCATGACCTTGCGCCGCTTCTGGGACGCTTATAATTGCGTAATCAGGGTAATTAAGCACCTCAGTTCCTATCTCGAGAGAGGTATAGTGAACCTGTCTGTGTTCTCAATTCTTGCGGTCTTATTTATATTCCCCTTGTTCGATATAGAAATACGTTTTCTGCATATAAGGTGGCTAATTACCGTAATTGGTGGCGTGGATCGCTCTTAGAGTACAGGAGAAATGAAGGCTTATAAAAGCTTATTTTGTAGCACCTAATATGCGGTTGAGTACTATTGATAAGGAGAATACAAGTAGAAAGGCGGGGGCACACGAGTGCTTTCTTTTTTCTGCGAGGGGATTCAGAATCAGCGTCAAATCCGCTCTTAAGTTATTAATTGCTTTTGGTTTAATTTTGTGCTATTTTTACCAACCACAACGTTTATGGGTCATGGGCCTAACAAGAGCAAAGCGGCGCTGATGCGAGTGGAAGAGGGTGAACAAAAATAGGATGGATGCAGGTAGTTTTTTTTTTTTAATGCGATGTTTATTGCCTCAGGGCATAAAACGGCATGTAATGATAAATGAGGATGCCTAAATGAATGAGTAAAGGTTCGCTGATCTAATGAAATCGAGCAGTGAACGATGATGAGGTCCTTGTGTCCAAGCGGTGTATGACGCACTGTTCTCGGGCGAAAGACCCGCTGCCGCCAGGTGCCGAATTCTTGTAGGCTTCAGTGCCGGGCAAACCCACAGCAGGTGGTGAATGTCGGCCTCAAGATTTCTGTTCTTGCAGACTGGACACCCGGGGCGGGGAAATACACCTTCAAATTTAATACATTAATAACAGAGACCAATCCAGGTCCGTTAAAACGAACTACATGCGTTAGATTATTAATAGAGGCCGGATTTTTAGGCACTAAAAATTACGTTTTAGGCGCCATAAATAGGCGGCTAAAATTGCATTTTAGGCACCTAACGGAGAAAAATAGGCGCTATAAACTTTATCAAAAATGCACACAGTTCCGAAATTTAGCGCGCAATATCTGCCGTAAAATAAAACAAAAACACAGCAGGAATGATTTGGGACCTTAAGCAAGGTGCGAACATTAGAAGCCGTTTTTTTTTTAAGGCTGTCGCGCAACTTTTCGTACCATACACATGCTTCAGCAGAGCAAAAGGGACAGTTACCAACCCTTTTAAAACACTCTGTTTGGTATAACTCTAAACAATCAATTCGTTTGTCGTGTATAAAAGTAGAAACAATGAACACCTTAACAGCAAGTCATGTATATAGAAATTGATAGAGACATTGTCAATTCAAAGCATCTGACAAATGAGTTCAGTCTTCGCTCACACAGGAATTGAACTTATTTATTGCAGGCATACACGATGCTTTAACATTGATAAATATGTTGTCATTTGTGTAAACAGTGTTTTATAGTTTGTGGCTTCACGTGTCTGGAGCCACCTGACTATCAAATGGTGCTTGCCATTAGAAGGGTCTGGAAACCATTAATACGAGATGCTAGAAAATGTTACACTCAGTGCTGCTTCATGCGGAATATGCCGAAAAGAATCATAGTCCTGCACGGGCCTACGTTGAACTTCCACTAGGATCCATGGTAAAATAAACATCATGCATCCAGAAATCACTGTTAAAGCAATGGAAGCAGTCATTGAGTCATTTACTCTATGATTTGAGTGCACGAATGCGTTTTCGTATGCGCGCACGACTGCCAGCTATCTAGTCTGGCCTGCTCCAACAAGATTACCGCCAAATGCCATTTGATGAAGATGGCATGCGGCTGGGGCACAAGGAACGAAAATAATTCAGGTTACCCAGGTGAAAACTTTAACCAGTTAAACTTTCCAGCAGGTGTATGAAACATTTTACAGTTGGTTTCAATTGGAACCAACTGGGAATTATTTGGACGAACCTCTAACTTACTCCGTATGCTCTCCGAAATGTGGTGCCATCTGGTCAACTACCACTTTAACAGCCAAAGTCATTAAGAAGCTGCTACGATAAAATGGCAGAAAATAGGAAAAAGGTTGCTTCGATATTTTCGGCTGACGTCGTAGGTATTGTGTGCGCACCTGACGCAGGAGCAGTGTACACAGTAGGAGCACAGCCAACTGACACGGTCATCTAATGTTGCACGTGTGTGTTCTACTCAAAACCGCAATGGATTCGAAAGCAAACAGAATCTGAAAGCAAAACCACAGCGTATTTCAGGCCCCTTTTTCTGTAAAATAGGGCATTTTGAGGCACCGACTTCGGAAATAGGCATTTATAGGCACTATAAAAAGAGTATTAAACATATTGTCGGCACCTAATTCGTGCTCATACGTAAAAATGGTGCGCCTACGAAACGTTGAAAAAAATAGGCATTTGCCTAAAATCCGGTCTCTAATTATTAACTTAGCCTGAGTTACGGCATGTCTCATGTGCCATGACTGAGTTGTATTCTTGCACGGCAATTAATATGAACGCAAGTGCACGTTCAATGAAAGCTCTTGCAGTGCAACCTCCATGTCTGCGTAGGATTCACTGCCACTTTTCCCGGTTATCAAGATAGCTTTGGCATCGAGTGCTAACCGAATCTAATTGGCCACTTTGCCCTACGGGTGTAACTGTGATCTGTTATAAGATATGACGTCACAACCGCACGTTCCAGAACTGACAGTAAGAAAAGACAAGACAAAGTATGAACAATTTAGCTCGAAGATTGTTGCTAGTCACCACTTTTTGTGTTAATTGTCTTGTCCGTCGTTTATTTCTTGCTGTTCATATGAAAGTAGCGGAAGTTAAAAGTTCATGTGTAGAGAGAACTGTGTGTAGTTAAACCCATCTCGCTTTACTGTACAAACTGCGAGGTGTTTCCCGCTACTGGCATTCATCGTTTCTGCTAAGTGTCTTTGATGTTCCGGGGCTAGGCTCAAGGTTACGAATTCGACACCAGGGGATCAATTGATGACGGTTGAGTAATTCATAGACACCTACGTTCTGCGATCTCCATGAATAGCCAAGAACAGAGAATGACCATATTGATAACTGTGTACGTTGTGACAAGTAACGTACTTTTATGACAGATAACGCGATGTCTCTGCACCATTTGTTGGGAGGTGCATCAGAGCTAGCAACTGGAATTCTAGAGGCCCGTGTACTGGGCGATGTCAGTGCACGTTAAAGAACCCCAGGTTGTCGAATTTTTCGGAGCCCTCCACTATGGCGTCCCTCATAGCCTGAGTAGATTTGGGACGTTAAACCCCATAAACCAAACGAAACTAAACTTTCATGACTCGGGAAGCTAACCTTAGGTAGCACAATTAAGCTAATTTTTTTTTGCCATTGGGCAAATTATGCTGAACAGCAGTAAATTTTAGCGTTCAATTTTTTCACAGACCTTAAGGATAAAATAATGTAAAGTAGTATAGCTTCTTCTTTCGTGTCTAGTACACCTTTTTGGCAAGCAAATTTCCTTGTATCGCACATGTGACCATTCTGATATTTGGTGAGATATTTGAGATAGCTATTTTAGGCATCTTCTTAATATCATCTAACTAATATCACCGAAATGAAACTAAACACTTGAACCCTAACTATCTAAGCCTTCTGTAAAACTAACTTACACACGGGCTAAAACACTCGACGATAAACCTAAACAATAACCAAAGGACAGATGGCGACAGCAAGCCTAGAACATCCAATAAATGAGATAAATTTGTGACGCCTCATGGAAGGGTTCTTAATATAAAACAGCGGCAGTACGATGGGCAAGATCAAATAATGGGCAGGTAATGAACGCAGGCGTATTTTCGGGCCATGCATAAATTTGCAAATAGACAGGCCCACTACCGAGTGATTCCTTTAAAATTCGGCCAAAAGTCATCACCTTCTTTCAAATGCTAAACACCTTGTTGCACGTTTACCTGAAGCACAAAGCAGCGTATTCTGAAGAGGTTCTGAAAACGCCCGCCCGAGATTTTATTTTTGAGCATTAGTGCTTTTTATGATTATGATTTTCCTACGTTATTTGCATAGGAATGAGAAGTGAACATATATCACAGCATCAAAGTGGCGTTCTTTAAGCACTAAGCTCTAGATATTTTCGGTTGTTTTTATTCAGGTGAGATAATTGAAAAACATAGCATGCACATTTAACAGCAACATGTATGGCCATTGATAAAGCTACAACATCCATTATTCCACACTCTGAAATGCCTTGTAGAGCACCTGAACATTATTAACAAGGAACATAAGACTAGGAACCCTGACCAGAAGGAAGCTGTGTTTTGAGAAATAGTAATACATATTTTGTCCCGTAAGATATTCAACCGAATTTGTAATGAAGCGAAAAGCTTTCTTGAAATCTTGAAATGATGTATTTGCATTTCTGAGAAGTAAGGTGAGTGGTTTGATAAAGGGGTGCGTTTGACAGAAGCGCAAGCAAGCAAGATTAAACGCTGTGCTCGGCGAAGAGTTACGCACTCACTGAATTTCCACCGAAAAGAAAAAAAGAATTGTCGGTACCTGATTATAATGGCGTCGGTATTGCTATGCGCGCGAATATTGTTATCCTTTGTTGAAATACTTAAATTTGTATGCAAGCGTGCATGCAATAAAGCGAGAATTTTGGTAATGTGTTTTTAAAGCATAATTATGCGCCGCCGCAGTGGCTCAGTGCGTTTATGGTGCTCGGCTGCTGACCCGAAAGACGTGGGTTCGATCCCGGCCGCGGCGGTTAAACTTCTTTGGAGGAGAAATTCTAGAGGCCCGTGTACTGTGCGATGTCAGTGCACGTTAAAGAACCCCAGGTGGTCGAAATTTCCGGAGCCCTCCACTACGGCGTCTCTCATAGCGTTAGTCGCTTTGGGACGTTAAACCCCATAAACCTAAACCGACATAATTATGCTGGGAACTGCATTAGATATGGCGGATAAACGAGTCGAGTCTGCATCGAGGGTTAGAGTTAACGAGGCTGATGTTCAGATGTGTTCAGCTTTGTTGAGCTCTTGATGAGAAGCGGTTTTTTGGTTTATAGGAGTTTAGCGTCCCAAAGCGACTCAGGCTATGAGGGACGCCGTAGTGGAGGGCTCCAGAAATTTCGACCACCTGGGGTCTTTAACGTGCACTGCCTAACTAAGGCGACGACTATTAATACACATCATTAGTTTAATAACATAAACAATGGACGCTTTCCCCATTGTTAAGAGGCAATACTAAAGAACGCGGATGCCTTCGACTTTTGGCTTGACCTAGTGCCTTTCCCCCGTTGTGATCTTAAAACGGAACACTAAATTTCTAGCGCGTAATTTTTTTCGCCACAACGGAAAGTTGGTTGTCTAAGGTGCTCGATTCCGCAACGGTTTTGGTATAAGTATCGCAAAAAATTTTTAGCGAATATTTTTTGGTCGGTGCATGGGCCCGTTTTTATTCATCCCGATGCTGGAAACCATGCTCAGCTAGCGTAATGGCGATGGCGGGTTGGAGAAAGTGGTGTAGCATAATTTATTGTTAATCTCACCCGCCAGACGCTAAATATATATTTTTAGTATCGAGTAGCGCACATAATAGTTTACACACTCAAAACTGATACGGGAAAGTAATGAACGGTTCTTCAAAGAGAGTTCCCACCGTGGTCACGTGGTGGGTTACGCTGATAATTTCAGGGTATCACAGCAAGATGGCACTTCATTTCACTTTCCTTGATTTTCAATGAAACTTTTTGATTATATATACTGGCGTCTTCGGTACTGGAGCACCAAGTTCTTAAAATATAAGGCGTGATCTCTCAATTGCCCCCCAATTGTATGGCACGTTTTGGTCTGTGGTCGATCCCTTCAGTGTTTTTGTCTAGCACAAATATTGAATTTCCTCACACGCGGCTATTAACGCTCAAAGAATACGTTCAATCTGAGTGATCACCATGCAGTCAAGGTCACTGATAGTTTTATTTTATTCCAGTAGTAATGATATATACTGAGACATGGTTAGTATCAATAATTGTGACTCAGTCGCATGGCGGTATTGCGTGTTGTCAACGTAGGAGTAAATTGCTGGCACTAATACATCCTTTACTGTCGGGGGAAATGTTCTTGTTCCGAAAATGAGCCATGACCATCAAGAAGTAGTCAGAAATTAATAGTCGTATAACTCCATCCTTGTAAAAGTACAGTTTGATGTGGTGCACTTAGCTAGTTACAAGTCCTGCAACATGGTTTAATGATCCCGCGGAGGTTTTTGCAAAACTCGATCTCTGTATTTACCAAAAGATAGTTGGTCGCAACTGATGTCGATCGTGTTTGTAAGGAGACGAGAAGTCGCATCGGCCCACTGGCCTCTTTGGCAAGATCACAGTGTCCGCCCTGGTAATGGGATTTTAATGTGCCCAAATGCAGTCTTCATCTGCGGCATTAGGTAGGTGTTTTTTCGCGGCTATCTACTCGTCAGTAGCCGCAAAATGTGTCCGCTCTTTTGGAACAGAAATTTCGCATCAACCCATGCACAAAATCTTTAGAGCTTCGCGGCATCTAACAAAGATGGTTCAGCTTAAGTTAAGGACAACGCAGCGAGCTATGGAAAGGAAAATGATAGGTGTAACGTTAAGAGATCGGAAGCGGGTGGAGTGGGTGAGAGAACAAACGCGGGTTAATGAAATCCTAGTCGAAATCAAGATGAAGAAGTGGGCTTGGGCAGGGCATGTAATGCGAAGGCAAGATAACCGCTGGTCCTCAAGGGTAACGGAGTGGATTCCAGGGGAAGGCAAATGTTGCAGGGGGCCGATGAGATTAAGAAGTTTAAGGGGACACGGTGGCCGCAGCTGGCAAAGGACAGGGTTAATTGGAGAGACATGGGAGAGGCCTTTGCCCTGCAGTGGGCATAGTCAGGCTGATGATGATGATGATGATGATGAGGCATCTTTCAAGAAAAGCTGCAGCTCATTTTTTTTTACAAGTCACTCTCGCGCCAGGACGACCTGGTTTCGCGGACTGGTAGGCTTTCGCAGCTACATTGCTGCTGCAGTTGTGGCACAAGTTTCGCATCGCAGACAACCAATCAGCACAGGTAACTGGCCCAATACTGAAAATGGCTGGTTTCAATCTGATCCTTTGTAAGACCGGCTTTTTCCAAAACATTTCCAAAATTGGACTAATTAGCTATGCTGCTGGGCATAATTTCTTTGGCGAAAGCACACGTTTCTCACTAGAATGTTTCCTTGTCAGAGCCGTACTGAGACCCACCCTCCTCCCACTCTTATTACAGCCACTCTACACTGTAAAGGTGAATGACCCTATAAGAAAGCAAAAAGGGAGTAAGCAGAGCTCCAGCGCACCCTTCTTTAGGGGCAAGGTACACTGCCTAAGTTCGAAGTTAGAATTAAATCTCTAAATATACCGTATCCTTACTATTCGCAATCAAGGCTTATTCATGCCTGAAAACACGGTTAACTTGAAGCAGTTAGAATGAAAGGAAATTTTTGAACGCGGCCTCGGAGGCCTTTGGGTTAGCAAAAGTGGACATCGAAATCACAGTTGAAATCTTCGTGAATGCAATAACTTCGCATGTCTTGAAGAGGGAATCTATTTCCGATGCCGACCGCAGGTTGTTCGTATGCCTAGTGATAAAAATATACCCCAGATCATACGAAGCATACCCTACACCTATTAGAGAATATGCTTCGACACTGCTTACTCAATTTTCACTTCATTTTAGGATAATTCATGTTTAGAGGTCAGTTCCGCCTGGACCACGAGATTCTCGATGGCACATACTGGCAAGGCCAATACTGGGGTAAAGGTGACCTGGTTGGTACATGCACTGAAATGACAGCAGAAAAATAAAACTTTACAACAGGGAAGAGCGAATAGGAACTACAAACGCTTAAAGATATCGCTATTTCTGCCACATTCTTATACACAATTATGTGCCTCGTGTGCTAGCCGTCCCAGTTAGCTCAGTCTTTAGAGTGACTGTTGCGATGAAGCAGTCGTCCCGGGTTCGAACCCCGGGACAAGAAAAAATTCTATTTAACTCCGAAGTTTCTGTGAAAGCTGCATAACTTTTCTTTGTAGCCGTATGGCTGCGCTTGGGTGGATGCTTATGAGTATTGCTCCCGTCTTACAAATTCACTCCGTCTTGCGGGATTCTCCTAAAGACTGGACCAATTAGACGTCTTATAACTACAAGACTGGGATCTTTTTCTGCAGATATGAGCAAACAGGCATGATTCATAACCAGGTGAAAATGCATATTTCGACACTTACATAATCGTGCGTAGCATCGTTAACTGCACTATACCTAGCGGTATGAAGTGCTAGGGCGCTTGATGGGGTGTACAACAAACAATGTAGTCCTATAAACAACGAATTTGATGCGAACCAACCTTCTCATTCATTGTCTTGGTTTCTCAACCGAAACACTTGCAGCGTCTTGGGCCTCCATAGCGTTTCTACGGGGCGTTAGTATGCCTTCAGCAACATTTTCTGTAGCATCTGGTACACCGTTCTTTAAACGCTGCCTTCTTTGTACAGCATTTGGTTCAGTCAGTTGGTAACATAGGCTGGTTAGTTGAGTACAGTGTGAAGACTGCACCAAAAACACCAAGTGCCGAAAACCGGTGCTGTGCGTCGTGACACAAGACGCCATACCACCACATGCAGCTTTGGGCATCAGTGAGGAGCTACAAGTAGCAATGGACATAACAGATACCTAAAATCAGCGCCATGCGAGGTGCAACTAAGTTCTGAGTTTTTAATCATCTTTATCTTTCACCAAGCAATCATCCAACTATCGACCACGCTACGCAGTGGCCGCAAGACTGACTTCTACGCCTGCCGTCTTACCCACCGAATACAGAGACCGAGCAACGGAGATACCATCGGAAGTAGTCATTCAGGCAAGAGGATCTAGAACGTGGTTTGCGCATCAGTCTCAATCTAGGCAGACAGGGTATCGAGCCAGCCCTTGTCTTCGGAGCTCCCCTTATCGATTGTCCGGGCAACCATTTGACCGAGAAAGTCGCCAGACGAGGCCATACCTGAGTGCGAAACAGAGTGACCACCGCCGGGAAAAGGGTTGGCCGGCATTTGCGTGCGCGCATGCACTATCTGCAGGCGAGACACATCACGGATTCGATTACCGGGGCGCGTAGCATCGATCGGTAATGCAAATGCGAAGAAAAAAAAAAATCCCGCTACGTGAGCTCGGAGTTCCCCCCAGACTGCTCGCACATGTTAACGACGTTAGAGGACCTTTCAGCAGGTCTCCTGTCCATTTGGACTGGCCCTGTGCTGTTCGTGGTTCAATGAGGGAACGCTCGCCTTGCCTCTACTCTTTTTTTTTTTTTTTTCAGAGGAGCAAAACGTTGTGCGCATTGACCGAAAAAGCGCGTGTTGAGGCGACGCACTCTTTTGGATTTCGTGAATGGGCTTAAGAATCGCTAAGCACGGAATACTGGCGAGTCTTGAAAGGGTATTCATAGATGCATTTTTAATGCTGTTCTGTGTGATGTTTTAAGATAAAAGCTTTAAGAATGGTTCTTGCACGAGTAAACGGTGCTGTCGCCAGTGTCGTAGTATGTCGAAACAAGAAACTGCAGCTTTTACCTGCTGCGCCAAAAATTACATGACTCTTAAGTTTTTCCCTAGGAATACACAGCACAGCATTATAAAGATCTCTCCCAAGCCTACACTTCTCTTTTTCAGGTTCTGCCTACGCTCCCAAATGTGTAGAGTTGCTTATTCTCTTTTTTTTTAATTTTAGTTAGCTTACTGACCGGGAACACCTAGAAGTTCTCAAACTAAAATCGTGAAGCCGAGGAGTCGGTAGGCGGAGCACGTAAATAATGGAAAAATGACACATCCAGTGAGTGTGCCTGTACTGGCTAAGATTGGCACTAACTTTCATAAAGAAGACAGATGGCTCGTTTTCTAGACACTGCGTTTACACAACTCGCTATCTCGTTTTGTATTTTATCTTTTCTCCCGGGCCAAACATAGCTGCTCCTTCAAGAGAAGCCTATTGTAATTCAGGGCAAGAATCTTTGTGAACAATGTGAAGCATTTCGCGAACTCTTCATATTGGGCGAACCGCGTCGTAACGGCTGCACCACATCAGATCCTTACTGATCCTGGTGTTCGTACTAAATCATGGAGCTTTTCTTCCACCGTTCAATGCATCATTATATTGGAGAAAATATACTTCCGAGCCAGGTCACGTCTTTCATACTGCCTGGGCCTGGATGCTTATTATAGCATTATTTGACGTCGTGTATTGGCTCCAAGCTTGACACCGCTATCGTACGATAGCAACTAAGAGTAGATGATGAAATATTCCTACTGGACATACTTGAAGCATGTCACGTGAGCAGACATCGTCGTCACAAACAAATTCATATTTTCTGTAGTGGACCACAGACAAAAACTATCCATCAGCCTGGATACTAGGACGTCCAATTCGTGGACGTGATGGGTTAACACAAAGTGCTAGGTGTACTAGATGCTTCATAGCGAAGCCTAAAAATTTTATTTCGATAGCACCTCACAAATTGGGCAAGCTTCAGAAAGTCCCTGTATGAAGAAATTCTCTTCCCGCTCGAAAAACCAAACCGGACCCAGAGAGACCATGAAAAAGCAAATACACGAAGCGCTGAAAATTAAGTTTCCTGGTTCGGACTTTAATGCTGAGCATGCGGCTAAGAAAACATTGCTGTAATTATTGATTTTAATTGCAGCGATGATGGCGAGCAATGATTACAACGATCTATCATTTCAGAGCATGGGGGCACTATGCTACCGTCGCAGCCGCTCATGCCTCGCATCGACTTTCAAGATGATGATGATGATGATGTCCTCAGGCTTAATGGCACATGCCCACGGCGGGGGATTGGCCAGGGTGCACAGCGGATAAAAACGCACTCATGTACAAGGAATGGAGTATTTTGATAATTTTGGGACGTATAGCTAGAATTTGTACAAAACAAAAAATGCGAAATGGAAAAGCAGTGAATTCACATTCTAGCAGAGGAATCTACCAGATTAAGTTACATAATCGTGAATATAATCGCAGACTGGTTTCAGGGGCTATCCCTTGGCGCTTGCTCCGAAGGATAGGAGAATTGGAATAGAGAGAGGATCCCGAGGAATCCAAGTAAATTTAACGGAGAGCAGCGAACCGCCGGCAGGAGAGGAAAAAGTGTTCTATGGGCTCAATTTCGCCACAAGACTCGCAAAGATTGGTTATCGAAAACCCTGATCGGCATATATAAAGATTTAGCCGCAGTATCACACTCTAGCGCTGTGTCGTCTTCATCAGATCGTCGTCTTCATCAACTACCATCTGCGGTGTGAACAGATCTGATCAGCTTAACCTTGATTACTGCTTAACCTGAGTCTAATATCATCGCCAGATGTGCCGGCGACCCAAGAAAGCACAACCATGAGACAAGGAAGCTAACAGACATGCTTCGCACGCCTACTCGGCTTAACTGCGTTGAAACCCTAGCACGTTTTTGACCTTCCATCGGCTGCCTAATTAAGCAGCTTAATTTCAGTCCATTCAATTCAGGCACACCTGCGAAAGGAAGCGTCGAAAGTACTGGAGTAGGCGCTCAATATTTTTCTACGCACCTCAGTACTTTACTTCGAAGCGTATTTAATGCAGACAAACCAACACTAATGAATAGGACGCTTGATTAATCTGCGAGCGTGTGTTAAATGGAACCAGGGAAAAACTTTTCCAAACTTCGTCCTTTCCTCCTCCGGCTACAAAGAGGAACGCTTCCAAAAACCTACAGGCACTCGAAATTCGCTCGCCGTCCGCTAGAGGCGCCACCAAAGCGCGGCGCTGCAAGGTCGCCTACTTTGCTTGGTCGTGCGCCGAGTTCGAGATGTGCTCTCAGTCAGACCGAAATCGACTAAAATACAGACAGAAAACGGCGCCAGCAACTTCGACATCGCAAGCAGTAAACTCCTGGCCCCGGATCCCAACTCACTTTTCACTTCCTCGCCAGTGCAAACACTTCGAAGCCCGAGCGGCGGACCCTTTGATCCCTGGAGGGACCTTGTCGGCGTTCTCCCGAAGCTCGTGGCCTGGTCCCTTTATCGCCCAGGCCATTAATTCTGTGTGCCGCCGGCGTGATGACGGGCAAAGAAAGAAACATTCCGCTCTTTTTTACCCTCGAAGCAGGTCATGAAATAAATAAACAAAAACAAAAAGACAATCAGGCCGCGTAATTAACTCGACCCGTTTATGAGTTATCTCGGAAAGGGCTTGGAAGCTCACCTAGTGCGTATACCCGTATGTAGATGCGCGCTCGTAATGAAAGTGGAGCCCTCTAGTGGCTGGCGCAGCTTGAAGAAGTCTCGGATGTTTGGGGTTCGTTTGGTGGATGGTTTTATGACGTAAAATTTTCGCTCATCGCTGATATGTCAAAACTTCTGGCCGTTTGAGTTTTTTATTATCCCGCTCCGGTTAGTTCGTTGTCAGTGGCCTCTTTAGGTTACTCAGGAGGAAAAATTTGATAATTGTGTTGTTAATACGGATTCAAAAACCGTCGCTCACGCCCTGAGTAAGATTAGGACAAACGCATCTCAAAAAATATACGATTTTAGGCATGGAATTGTTGCAGGGACTTGTTGCTCTCAGCATCGGTACTGAGGCAAAGTGGAATATGTTTTCAGCAAATTATCCTTGCAGAAGTGTTGCAATGTGACAAAAACAAAAAACTCGGTCGTCCACCAACCAACCATCACCCGAGTCACAGTAAATAATCTGTAACGCCGGTTCTACCTTTAATTATGCGTACCATTGTAAACTGGTGCCAACATGCGCTACAAAATTTTTCATTTCTGAACTCAAGACTACAAAATTTCGCCGCTTTTCGTAACAATTAGCCTCTAACTAAATTTCTAGCACTTATTCTGGGTAGTTTTTGTGCGTTTTCTAGGTTTCATGCGTGAAAGAATGTCGGCTATGAGTCATAAAAAATAAAGTTTAAAGTTGTTTTATCCACGCTATGGTTTTCCTCGTATGCCTTTGTAGTTAAGAATCGGCAATTTAACTCTGTGAATGAAGGGTAAACATTGCCTACTTACACGTTTGTAGAGCATATCCAGCATTTCAGTCCAACAAAAGCTCGGCCCGCCTGCCGGTAGCTCCCATTTGCATCTTATATCCTACGGTAATTAGTGACAGTGTCCTAAATTTCAACTTCGGCCTCGCTCAGATGAGCTGAAAAGCGGAGAAATTCGTTTCTGCCGATAGACTAAGGTTTTAAAATGCCACCGAGATGCAGGTTGTTAGTGTACACTCAAGCAAAACTGTTTTTTTTTTCTCCTTCTGCAGCTCTTAAGCATGACAAGGAGTGTTAAGCATTGCACATTGCACGCAGCTTTATGTAACATAGATAACAAACATCAGATAACAAAGCCGGAAAAACACGGAATCTTTTAGGACGGTCAGTATCGATACTGATCTGCATCAATCTGTCTTCTGTGCACGCTGCGAATATGAAAGCATTAGTGCCACAAATCTCCCAAATCGAAAAGAGGCCAAATAACTTGAGTTTCTTAAAAGCCATTTAAATGACTTGGCGCAAGCGCTTTCCTTCTAGAATTATTAGAAATATTGAAAAAGAAGCCCAATGTCTATTTTTGTAACGCAGGCGTCATCGCAAGAGAAGAAAAGATTCAGTGAAAATAGTGCTTTGATTGATAAAGAGTAGCCCTTACATATCGATTTTACTTTTTTACTTTTATATTTTTATATTTTTTTTTATTTTGTGCCTCCGTCAGACGCTGTGCTTCCTGCTCTGAAACCTTATTAAAAGTGCGAAGAAACGAAAACTGCCTCAGTGTAGCGCCGCAGCCTTCATGCATCAATTTTGCATGGAATAATTCTGACGCATCATTCGAGGAAAAGATAGAACAAGGTCTTTTAAAAATCTTGGCCGAACTTTCTTCAGTGATGAATAATTCTTCACCACACTTCCATCTACCGGCCTGCAATGATGGATTGTGCCACTCTAGGCGCCTTCTCTAGTACGTCTGGTGTTATGTTGAAATATATGGTCTTGGCTCCTGTTTGAAAATGCTTCGGAGTTTGCTGCCTAAAAATGGTAATCAGCAGAGCGTGCGAAGATTTACAGTGGCCTATTTCTGCACACATAAACACAAACACGAATTATATTTCCGGTGGTCTAGTTTCATACGTTTCCCGCTTCGTCTTTATATGCCTTGGACATTAGAAATGTCGAACGCAATGTAATATTAGCTAATTTCAATGAATGTAGCCATGCGAACTTTTGAGTGACTGGATTCTTTTTTTCTTTATATTGATGTACTTATGCGTACACCTTCCGTTAACCGCTTAGCCGGACCCTCGAAACATGTGTTATACTTTCCAGAAATGCTATTGATTTTAGTTCTCAACAACATTCATGAACTAAAAGAGAACAAACGCATAACTTGGTATAAAAGTATTTAAATTTAAAAAATACAGTTGTCTAAGAGAAGTGATTGAATGGATTACCTGCCCGTGCACTATTAGCAGACTCTCTCTCTCTCTCTCTCTCTCTCTATATATATATATATATATATATATATATATATATATATATATATATTTTGTCCTCCACCGAAATATATGCGTGAGAGCGATGACTTCCGTAACGAGCTACGTTGCTTCCTGTCTCCGACCCAAGTGCAGGTAACCGGTCGAAGTCTTGCAGAAAACACATTTGGACCACATTGCCATGTATGGCTCAATCTTGACTCAGATATATTGAATACAGTGATCATTCCTTGTCATTTCTTACGAGGTGATCAGGCGAGCTCGTAGGGAGCACGTCTCCAACTTCGCAGTTACGACACATGCACGAAGCGAGAACAACGATGACATGAAACACCCATACAAGCTTCTTACTAGAGCTCCAGAAAAAGTTGATTTCTTTTCATTTCATTCGAGCATGCCATCAACTCGCTGAAAGACGCCTTGTTATACACCTGAGTCCCGCAACTCTTTTGATAAAAGTATTCGAAGAGGAAGAAAGGTGTTGATGAAACTAAAAACATGTGCACAACAAAAGGTGAGTAATCCAGATAAAAGACCACACGCAATTTTTTTTTAATTTTTTCATAGTCTACGCCACTTCAGTTAGGGCACGTCACATGGAACAGGCTATGAAGACAAAAAAATGACGCGTGACTTTTTATTCAGTTTATATGTATTTAATGACCTGTGGACCAAGCCACCCTATTTACGTAATGCAAGTTGTCATGGCCACTTCATTACTCATGCAGACATCACCTGTACTGTGAAAGTGCTAGCGTTAATCGACGAAAAGTGTTTGGAACCACAAGTTGCGGGAGGCCGAAATTTTTTTGCATCGTTGATTACGCCTCGCACCTTTTTGCCCTAAAGAAAGCCCCAATGAAAAAAAAAGGCAAATAAAGTGTTCTGAACGAAGCAGCACCATCCCTTTCCTACCGTCCGAGTTTCCATGTTGCGACTTGCATCAAAATCAGTTTTGTTTGTTGATGTCGACCTGGCGTCGTCCACAACGCAGATGCGAGCAGAGTGGCGCGGAAGAAGTGCCATCTAGTTGTTTTTTTTTTCTCGGGCGTTTCGCCGAATGCCGACGGGTGTCACCGCTAGGGCGGCGTCCTTGTCGCCGGTGAAGAATGGCCTGTTAATCAGCTTAATGGAAAAGCCCGTCCGGTGCCTCATAGAGGACAGGCTTCCGCCTGGAGCCTAGCCACGTTTTCCCCCTTTCTCCCTCAGTCGAAGCAGGAGGGTCGCTAGCGCCTCCAACGGAGTGTGGAGGCGTGAGGAAAATGCAAATAAATAACAAAGATGCTGTTGCGGCTGCCCGGCCGTTGAGTCCCGTTTTTGCAGTGCTGTTGCTAGCACTTTTTTTCGTGCTTTTCGTCCATATGGCGTAAAGAATTGGCTTGTAGATGTGGTTCGTGTTTCCTTTTTTTCCATTTTTTTTTTGCCGCACATAGCTCCTCACTGCGGACGGCAAGAAACCTGCAGGGTCGGTACGACCCACTCAATCGCGACAGGTTAGGTGACTGCCAGCAACAGGGGCTCCGCTAGACGCTTGCCTCGTACAGGTTTGTTGACACTGGCGCTGTCCTTAGTTGGGACAATCCCAGAATTACGTAGATCCTTCGGCTTAACAGCCCGGTGCTCAGAACTGACAAGCAATGCCGGCTGTCTCTCGCGGAGCTCTGGCAACCATAACGAATGCATGACGCTGGCTAATGCTCCAATTTGTCGTTTCCGTTTAGCAAATGGAGCAGGCCAGAAACGTCGCTCTACGATGCCGTGAGTTATGTTCCTCACCACTCTACTAAGATATTAACCGACCCTTTCCGCCCAACTAATATGATTAGTCCTTGATGAAAGTTAGGATGGTTTAAAAGATCACGGATGCGCTGTTACTGCGGAATGGAGGACAAGGTAGTCAAGGTGGCCATGCGCATAAGTAAAGGCATTTCTATTTTTTTTTTGCATTTACGCAATTAAGCAGGAACAGTGACAGCACTTATATGTCAACAAGTCACGCCGAACATCCTATATTTGCGTCCGCCTCCATCAATCCTTCATTTTTGTAGCTAATGGTTCGACATCTAAATGTTGACACCTTACCACACACCTTCATTATATTTGTTCTATGGCATTTGGAAACGGGTATGAAACCGAAACTAACGACATATTTCTGAAAATACAGTTCATCCTTCAATTCAATTCTACTCAGTGTTTATAACTCGTCAAATAGTAACGCCCGGTCTTTTTGCTATTCATAGGGGTTAACTATTGCCTCCTCCCCTTCTTTCATCAGCTGCCAAGTTGACCTGGCGTTGTATATGGTAAATTTATATTTTACGCCCCCGCTTTTCATCAATTCGGGCAACCTGTGACGTAATTTTTTATGCGAAAAAGCGACTTCATTTGCAGGCTCTAGTATCAAAGTAAAGGATAAACAGTTAAAATAAGGCAAAACTAATTGCTAAATAAACCATTACCAAATAAGGCATCAGAGTAGCAAAGCCGCCGACGGTAAATTCTGAAGCACTGCGTCTACCTCATGGCGGCGCTAACGCCTTGAGAGCCATGTGAGTTTAAATCCGTAACAGACAGGTTTTTTTCTTTCAAAAATTTTAGCAAAATGCTCTTTTAGTACCCGTGCAGCCATCTGTCGGCGAGCCGAAGAATGCTTTAAAAGAGCCCTACATGCCGTAAACACAAGAGTGTCAGAAAACACATGACGTGCAGGACTCGTCACGGGCCAGGAGTGCCAGTCGACTTATGGCGAATCTGGCTCGTCCAAGTCCGTAAGGGCGTTAAAAGGTTTACATGGTCCATGTGGGGTAAAACGCAACTAATGCTCAGGCGATCAATGCGATAGTTGTGGCAGTATGCGTAAGCATTAGTGTTCATATCGGACTGAGCAGCCATTGACGGGTTCGGGCCGTGCGAGACGGTGACGTGATCCAGTTCGTCATTCACCATAAGACACCGCATACTCCTCTCCACTGTCCTCCACCCTCCTTTCGTCTACCTCCTCACACACCCTCCTCCTCATTCCTCCGAAAGTAGAGAGGGGGTGTTGTCTTTCTATTAACGTTGCCCTCTCGCTACTTTGCCACCCGTCTTTGTCACGCCCTCCATTCGTAGACTTTTACCAAATTTCCCTCTCTTTCTTTCCACTTGACTCCCTGGCAACCGCGGCTTCTCCAAGTGATCGAAATTATTCCGGAGTCATCCACTACGGCACCTCTTTCTCTCTGTCTTCTTTCACTCCTACATTAATCCCTTCCCTCACGGCGTGGCTCAATTGTCCAGCGAGAAGGAAGAGATTTACTGCGCCCCTTCCTTTGTCAAAACCGATTGCCGTTTTCACATTGAACGAAATATTTTTCAGACACGGGATTCTAATGTAAAATGCATAGGACTCTGGAGACAGGGAAGGCTAACGCCTCTCACCTGGTCATAAACTCCACACGTAAACACCGCTGCGAATACGAGGACATAGGGAGAGAGACGACATCAACAGAGCTTAGACTCGCAACTGCTCAGATGGAGTTTAACGTTGCCCACTTTTCCGTGGCGTAGTTTTACGGGCATGCTGCATAAAAGTGGGAAATCTACGGGCATGTTTGTGTCTCCCGATTTTCCATTTCTCCTCAGTCTCGCTGCGCAGTTTAACCGTCATTATGCCATTAGCGAATTTGCCTGCGAAAATGTTGTGCTTGCCGTCGTTATCCCATGTTTATGTCTCCAGCGTCTCTTCCAACGCTATTAAAAACAGGTTCGACCCCACCAACAAGTCAACACCTTTGTCTTGATAGCTGATAGAAACAAAAAATAAAGAAGTACGTCAGCTCCTACAGAAATATCGCCCGGAGCTGTTGACATGTCACGTTGATTATTTCCCAGAACGCCGCCTAGCGTCGCACATAAAAATCACACAGCGTGGCCGACACCCCTCTCCTCAGCATACTCTGCCGTTAGGGGGTGCTGGCCGCAAGCGCCGTGTAGCGCCATCCGCCTCGTCACACACTGTTACAGTCTCCCGGCAGTAACGTATTCACGGTGCTTTAATATGCGGCACGTGGCGCCCTCTATCTCGCTCGGAGCTGGAAACACGGTCGTTTTACCGTTGGTGCGTTTTTCTCTGACCGCACTTTTTTTCCTTCCCTCTTCGACAAATGATAATCAGGCGCAGTGCTCCATTCCGGACAAGTACAAAATACGACGTACCGTACTCGTCTATGCTCAATAGAGCGATAAGCTTATTGAACTGCGGGTTTAAACGCCCCCAGCTCGTCGGATTTCTTCGTGCTCTCTTTTTTGTTAATAACTAATACGTGTGCGTTCGCTTAGTTATTCTTTTCTTGGTTTCGCGGTCTCAAACCTGGAGTCTATAGTTTGTTCGGCTGGGTGCCCTAGGCCATCAGCCATTGCTATATCTTCACAGGGCACAGGGATCAATCGTGCTTCACAGAACGCACTATGCATGATGTACGTCATTATGTGGTACGTGTAGTTAGCAGTACGGGTTCTGACTTTACCGGTTTTTGTGGCTGAACCATTTACTAACGAGTTTATTTGAGCTATTTTTCTGATCATATATTACATTTCCTGGTGGATGCTCCGTGGTTTCGGGCTATACCGAAATGGATTAGAGCTTAATGACTTTCCCTTCATACAAAATGCGCAGAACTGATTTGGAAACTAAGGCGTGCTTGAAACGCTCTTTTTGTAACGAGAACCGTCCATGTAGGCTGAAATGCTCTGGCCAGGTCCGTTAAAAATACAAACAAAATAACAAAACTCTAGGCGAGTAAAATGGAAGTAAATAACTGGCAAGTACTTTTAGTTAATATTCAGGCCTGGTAGTTAGTAGAATTGATCTTTATCGCCGCCTGGAAGATAAGAAAGCCCACTCGTTAAAGCATCTCACAAACACAACTTTAGAATAATGTGCCTTGATTTTTTCAGTTGTTTTTTTTAGCAGGAAATCATTAAAAGAACATTAAGTGGCCAAATTGAGGAATGGGTGCTGGTCATGTCATGTTAAAAACTAGTTTTCTGCTGTGAGTGTAAGCTGAATATCAAAGTCACGAACTTCGTACTATTTGAGCCCATGAGTAAGCGTTATTACCTTAAGCGTCTAACCGAAGGTAGATACGTACGCACAAACTTACCGATCAGCCCCTTGACTGTTAAAAAGCCATCTCGAAAGACATTTACCTCTAACTCGTGCCCGTTAAAGGCACACTTATTTACGCCGTCTTATTACCAGGGATATCACTTCAAATACATGCGGACACCATTTTCAGTGGTGCAGACCTGAAATTGTGGGCTTTTCTGAAGAGCTCCTTCGTTACCGTCGCTACGTGGATGCATGCATTTGCATCGACATGCGATGCGCCGGCCCGTACCTGTGTGCCGGCAAATTTAACATTGTACACGAAATGTCTTCAAATGCCATCTAGGCAGTTCCTTGCTGAAGGCGTTTGCACTTACTGTAAAGTACGTGTTTGTGAGCACGTTCAGCCTACTGGGTTTCTGAAGGCTGGCGCACAACTAAAAAAAAGTGTTTGTCGAAAGCTTGTTCCTACGTTTCTTAGAAAACCGCAGGTGCGAAAATACGCATTCCTTTGAGACGAACCAAACACTAAACGAACACGATATGTGTTCATCAAACCTTGTAGAGTCCTAACGCGTTCGTGATGTTCTGTAAAACACAATTAGACTACATAAAATAGTCTCCATGACGACTGAGACTCAACACCATACCCTTTCGTAACAAGTCAAGCTTAGTGGGAATTCATTTTTATCATTTGTTTGCAGAACCGCTGAAGTCAGCGCAGTAGCGGTGCGAAATATGTACGCCCTAAAAAGCGAATTCACACTTCAGAGGACACGGCACCGTTGACGACGTTTGTATTAAAAAAAAAAAAACACAGCAGGCGAGTTCTCCTTGCAGACGACGGCGACAGACTTTACGAAATCTTGTTTGTCGCATGTGTATTCGGGTGCGCTCCGACGAGCACAGATCGCGGTCGTCTCAGTCGCTCTTTCAACACGTGCGTATGCATACGCCTTCTAAGTTCTCACTCTTTCTTTTTTTTCGTTTTCGCGTATTTCTAGTCTCCGGACCTTTAAAAAAAGAAAACGAGAAACGCTCACTCACCAACTAGATTCTTTTTGGTTAGTTTTTGTTTGTTTTCGCCCTGAAGATCTGCGCACACTTTTCATCTTAAGAGCCTCTGTTGACTCGGACAACCAATGCACCGACGCTTTGGGAATAGCCTCCAATCGACGGAGCTTTTAAGGTGATGGCGTTAAAGGTCTCGTGCTGCGAACAACAGGTGTCGGCGTCGCAGTGGCTGGAAAATCGTGATTGGCTGAGAGGTTGGTGACTCACGAAAGCGATCCAACCGCTGCCCTTTGGGCCGGGATCCGGGCATGCTACTTTAAGAGTATTGAGGAGAGTTAGTTCAGAGGGATAAATGGCGACCTTGTACGAGCAGCTCACAACGCACAGTACGCAAATTATGTTGGAGGACCAGTTATTTAATTACGGCAACTAATTATATCCACCAATTAACACGGACCATGAGGTGTATTAAAGCAGTACGGGTTGACTAGAAGCATGTCGATGTCTGCAAAAGGATGCGTCAGGGGACCCCCAAACGACCGTAGGGACCCTGCAATGCTGTAGCGTCACGAGAAATTTTTGAATAGGGAGATCCTATCGCTTAGGGGATAAGGAAACAGCGGAGCGCCTGTGTACAGTCTTTGTCAAAAGTTTAGAGCCCAGGGGGTTTGCTTCAAAGCCTCGCAGTGGGACTCCTATAACATTCGTGGTAGTCCTACCCATTGTAGGAGGCAGGACCAGAAATCTTCGTACCTTCAGCAAATTTGGAGCGCGGGAGATGCATTACAAACCAGACAGTCTGCTTCAGAAGCAAACCCCCTGGGCTCCAAACTTTTGACAAAGGCTGTACATACGCAGAACAATAACTCCCGCTTTTCTCATCAACCATTCTGACCGATAAAGTCCGCCTATATTAAAACTCTCTATACTCTTAAGGTTGACTTAAATCGCCCCCAAGTTGTTCGTGATACAATGGGGCGCTGTTGACATGGCGGATGGCCATGCGCTTTCGCTAAATTAGGAAAATAAGACAACATAATTTCTGTTTTCTGCTTTGTAATCTTTGTCTCTAGCACCGACCTCCACCACTTTCTTCTCCTTCATGTGAATAATTTCGGCCATATATCCATTCTCATAGCCAACGTGTATGCAATGGGCTCTACAGGCAGCTTTCTTTTTGTCTTTAAATTGTTTGCATTAACTCTAAGTGAAATTGAGTCAGTCTTTCGAGGCACTAAGATAATGTATTGTGTGCTGCTTGGCCGCACTGTACAGCGACAGAGTCATAATATTAGAAGGACAGCACGTCTTCGCCTGTCAGCCAAAACTGACACCATCGCTTTTAGTTTGCCTGCCGACATCAGTCACTCAATCAACCACAGGAGATAATTTAGAAGGCGGCTTAAGGCTGCAGAGAAAGATAAGATCTGGCCCGACAGGATGCAATACATTTGGGCTCTGTAGGATGGTGCGTAGCTGTGGTCGGCCGATGAATCTAAAGCCACAGCTCTCAGTTCACGGTTTCGAATTAACAGTAAGGTTTCTTGGTGCTCTAGCCAAGTTTACTTTGTCTCGACCCTCAGCTTTTACTTTAGTAGGTTCGCCTTTTATAGTTATTAACCACTGGCACCATCTGTTGGGAGCCAGTCGCCAACACCGCGTAACAAAATAGGGGTATATTTAACTTGTAATTTTCACAAAACCTGAGGATGCGGTTAGATACTGCGCGGGTATGGTAGTTATAATGGCCGACTCACAATGAAGGCCACACAAAGCAATAGAATGTAGTGAACATTCGAAGTTCCCGCGAAGAATTTCAGTGTTCAACGCCACGTGGCGCGTAGTGGCGGTCCTAAAAACTAAAAGCCTTTGTCCAGATTTCCTTGCTTTGCTCTGTTAGCACTGCGACAGGCAGTAACGCGGAGAATATTCTGTCTAAATTTTATGGCACTGGTTATTCTAATGGGCGTACTCTCTACAAAAATTTTCTGCTCAACCTAAAGTTTTCCAAGGATGCTGATACGTAGTGGTTCCATATGTTCAAATTATGTGGTCATTTATTTCTCGGCCAACCCTTACCCCAGCTTTATTGTGGCAATGTCTTTAGACAACCCTAAAGATTGGCCCACATTTAAACACAATTTACTTGCAGTAAATCGTTGCTAAATACTCTTCTTTGAGTACTAAAAGTTGCTTTGCCTCTTTCCTTCACTTGATTTATGTACTCTACGTATTGATGGTGAAGAAGCTTCAAAATTAAGATGAAGGAGGGACCAAGGTGCCACTTCTCTCCAGCCTGCTTTTTCGTTTTGCTTTGTGTGTTTGTTCTTAGAGGTCCCAGGGGGGTGCTTAAAACCATGAATGACTACGAGCTTCTCAAATGCAGACATTTGTTCTGACTTCAAGCATCGTTCTTGGAGCCATCGGAAGCTCCTGATCCCACCTCTAATTTTCGAATAGACTTCATTCTATAGAATTCGGTTTGTACTTTGTGCACTCTGCGAGGGCCGAGCATTGAGTGGAAGCAATTGAAAACAAAAAAAAATAAATTGGGAGAAATGACACATCAACGCCCTAAGTTGCACTGAAGGAAGGCATGCCGCAGCGTTGGCTCAAATATTCTCTTCAGTAAATTCCTTCTAGTTGTGCAGTTTTATCTGCACCTGTCTTTGCTCTTAGAACCAAAGACAGCCACAGGACGCCCCTCTTCCTGGCTTTGTACATCAATCCCCTTTCCTTCTTATATTTGTCCGTGAACCTTCTCAAAAAAATCAGTCCAAGACAACTTATTGGTTTCATTTCTCCCTCATCTATATTCTCTTTTTCAAGAAATGTTACTTCTAGAAAGTGAAAAGTACAAACAATTTTTACAATTTGTGTTTCATTTCCTAAAGCATAAAAAACTTTCGAGCAGAACTTCTCAGCAGTCAAGCTGAACTTGTCTTTTCCTGTCCCTTGAAGTACCTCTTTGAAAACATAGCGCAAAAAGGACACGGACGACACAGAAGTGAACAGGACAGGACAGAAGTGGAAGTCCCAGCGCAGCAAAGAAAGATTTCGTCATCGCCGACTAACTTTTCGTCCATTTCGACAGAACCGGAAGAGTATGAGCAACTACAACACATTTCACTTATTTTGCTGGTATATTTCTACTTTCTGCATGAAATTCGAACTGGCATGGTCCAGTCGCTTGGAACGCCTGACGCAGCCCCAAGAGATTTAGTACTCGTTGTAATTCGTCTAATCAATGAATCCTTCCCCTAGCGATAAGAAAAGCTACAAGAAAGCCGGAAATTGTGTCCAAGTCCAATATAGACGCTTGTCAGAAACTTGGTTAACGCTCTGTGGCTAGCTACTGTGTGCTCATGGTGCAAGTACTGCAAAATATAAAAAAAAACAATATGCGTCTACAAGTTGAGGAGAGTTTGTGAACATATATTTTCATTTCGGTATATTGATCCAAATGCATTTGTTATTGTCTTGAAGAATTCGACTCAAGGAAGACTTGCTCAGCTGGATGGAACCCAATGATCGTGAAGAAAACAACTAAAAAAGTAAAATAAATACTAAGAACGACTTAGAAAGACCAACTTGGCGTATTGATGAGCACATAACCTATACATCGAACGTAGTTCTAGGCTTAGGATGAAAGGGCGTTTCGGTCGAAACACACGTGTCCAGATTGACGCATGCTACACAAGTTTCTGTCGCCAGGAGAGTTTCCGACCTCGGAATTAATTAATCGGGGCTAGCTGCGCAAAGCAGATTAAAGATTAGGCGCGTGCTTCCCCTACAGCACATGGCCTAAGGGAGGCTTAAGCTCTGAGCGTATGGGACCAAAGTCGACGAATTTCGTGAGCGTGCCCTCGGGTGAATTGCAATTCTCATCTCATTTGTAACTTTGGGAAGCAGGCGTGGTGGCAATATGGATTTGCTTTGAGGATACTATGTTGGATGCGAAATCCAGAGCTCGCCCATTGGGCCATGCATACTTGACACCACACAGTAGGACACAATAGGCATTGAATTGTCTCCATCTTAGCGAATTGTTATCACAAGGTAACATATGCAGTAACAATCCCTATTCGTTACCCGTCGTAAGATTTAAAGCATTCTTTCAAACACAATTCGTCTTTAATAACAGGAAAAATGACAGATGCCCTGATCTGTAAATATGCGTGATTTAGAAGTATGTTCGCTTTAAGTGTAATCATCTAATTAAAATAAGCTAAATGTGCAGTGCATGCGTTCATCTCTTATTAAAGTCGCAATCGGCCCCAGACGCTTCATTGTACAGAGGGTGTTTCACATCAGATTTTCATACTTTTTACAAATAGGGCCTTTACTTAGAAGAGCGATTTTTTTTCGGCGTAACATGGTCAGCGGTGTAGTACATCAGAATACAGCTAATACGTGTTATCTAACAGGCTGGTTAACAAATACTGAATAGTTTGGTGTATGGTATCTGATGTTTACGTCCCAAAGCAACTGAGGCTATGACGCACGCCATAGTGAAGGGCTCCGGAAATTTCGGCCACCTGGGGTTCTTTAACGTGCACTGACATCGCACAGTACACGGGCCTCTAGAATTTCGCCTCCATCTAAATTGTTACGAAAATTGTTACGCTGATGACAGATGTTAGCGTTGACCTAGACAAAGGTAAGTGGCGAGCAACAGGGAAATGGTGTCATTTTGCAAACGTCGGCGTCTAGTCTACTCTTCACCGCCATTTCTTCGTAGTCTTAACCTTGGTGCACTTTTTAACTAACTCTGGTTATAAGGCAAGCGTGTGCACTTTTTTACCCACCCGTTGCAATAGTCGCTCTAATGCTTAATATACCCCCCCCCCCCTCCCCCGCCCCCACCATACCTGCACTAATGTGAGCAATTTCTCAATATTTTGAACAACTGAAAAAGCTCAAAAAATGTTTTTTTAATGAAGAAATAGTAGCAGCTTCATTTCTTCAGAATAGAGATTTTGGAATTTGATATCTCCAACTGTTCGCGCTCCGCTCCCTGGCGCGCTAAACAAAGGGAGGGGTTCGCTGTACTCCTGCGTTTGTTTTCCTTATTTGCGGCTTTGTTACAAACCGCACTAACAGAATGATCGCAACGGGCGCATGGTCACGTGCGTTGTGCTGGTCATGTGACCGCATGTTGAGAGTCTACGCCACGGAAACCGCCCCAGAATGCTCCATACAACAGCTTTCGCTGTTAAAAAAGAAAGAAAAGGACTTTTGCGTAGTATCTCACGGCCGAATACCGCAGTCAATGCTTTGCGTCCGCTTTACTTTTCTACTTCGACGCTACATCATCTCTCAAATCAAGTAGCAATATTATCAAACACATGAGCAGGAACTCAGACTGTGCAATACTATATTTGAACTTCAATGGTCTTTGCCACTATTATACCCACAATGCTGCTTAAACTAGAATTAGAGCCTCCGCGTTTGCTCATTGGTTATGGTGCTCGGCTGCTGACGCCTAAGAAGCGGGTTTGATCCCTGCCGCTGCCGTCGCATTTCGATGAAGACTAAGCGCTAGATTGCTGTGAACTGTGCGACGTTAGTGCACGTTAAGAAGCCTAGAAGGTCCTTCATAACCTGGCGTCCCTCATAACCTGAGTCGCTTGGAACATAAAACCCTATGAACCATATACCAAATCAAAAACTACAACTCAGAATGCGATTAAAGGTGTAGCAAGAAATTCAGTAAAACCAATCCTAACCGTAAGTTTCTTTCCCATCACCATATTCAACCTGATAGATTTGCCAGGAGCTAACTTTCAATCGAGAGAGGCAATTTCCGAGCAAGCCACCCTGACAGACTAACCTTGAAGTCGAAGACAGCCTCGTAACGACAAGGCGCGAAAGCTACGGTCATTCCTTCTTTCGCGCTCTCCACTAGACGTATTTGAATCTGCTTTGCATCTCAAACACACAGCGTCGTGCTCTGGTTCTTTCATTCAAGATGTCCCTGTACTCTTTCGTCACGGTCTACGTAGAGGCGAAAAACATACCGGGCCGTCTTGTAAATCTCTCGCGACACGCCGCTGTCGTCAGACTTGAGGGAAGGTTCAGGCTGCCTGCTTTCCACGTCTCTCGCTGCATTTTCAAGTGAGGCTCGAAATTTTTGCGCCGCCATTCATCGTGCCCTTATCCCGCTATATCTGAATAGAGGGGCATCCTATTCAATGACTCGGGAGACGGGAAAACACGAGGGAATGAGGAAAGAGGCACTGCTTTCTTCGGGAGTTGCAGGAGGAGCCAGATTGAGAGCCCGGAGCTTTTCGGGACAAGACCTCCTGAAAGAGGGAGCGCGTTGATTACAAACGCGGCATTTTCCACTCGGGGCAGATGTTGACGTCGCCTCGAGGATGTTTTCAAAGCAAGACGCCACCTCCCACTCATCAAATGAGCTTCGGATTCCGCAGCTTTCTTCCCTTTTCTCTTCAGCCTATCTTGAGTAATCAGGTAAAGGTGTGACGTCGTGAATGCACAAGTAGGCAAGCTGGGGACATGCTTGTTTGCCGCGAGGGTTGAAGAACTCGCTTCTGAAACGAAGACCATGCAAGAAACTAATACAAATGCGCTAGATTCGTGGCCTTCATGTTTACAGCAGTACGGCGTGAGGGGGAAATGGTGTCCACGTTGTAGCGTGGCGTCACAAGATACACAAGCGTCCATTTGCTGGCTTTAAACAATTTAGTCCTGGTGACCCTAGAACCCAAGGGTCGTCTAGGCCGATGTGTAGACTCTCTTGAGGAGGTGCTGTCATAATGTAAACAAAATGCACCTGGGATGGGGGCGTACTGATGAGGCCAGTGGGTGATTTGCATTATAAATATCGCTCGATCACCAACACTGTTTTGCCCGTGGAAGCGTCTTGCGTTTTTCTGCTGTCTCTTTAAGTGTACGTGCCTGTTGAGTAGCAATGGTAAAGCCAACAAACGCCCAAGTAGGGAGTTTACATAAAGGCAGTGAATCACGAATTGTGAATATAGGTCTTAAGCGGAACATGAAATGGTATTTACTAAGCTTCGGAAAAGTCCCGGGCAATCAATATTCCAGCAGTTTTTGAAGCAGGGCAAACATTTTAAGCTAGCTTCATTAACACCGAAGATATCCGCGATTAAAAACGAGTCTCCTTCTCTCTTTCCTCAACTCATACATGTCGGCCCGCCAGAAAAAAAAAAAACAGGTCAGGACTGCCCTCAACTCCACCCCGCCTCTCCCACCTCACTTGCGAGGCGCCCAATGAGACTGCTTGCCTTGATTCCCCTCGCATAAGAACGCGCGGTTAGTTGTTGCCCTAATCGATATCGACCAGAGATTCAAACACATTAACATATTTTGTAAATTACAGGATTCAAGGAGAGCTTCTGAATTCGGCTGGGATACCCACAAAGTCCACTTCCCAGATTTGTTTGCTTAGAATGTTATCTTCACAATTATTTCAGAGTGCCTTCAAAGCAGAGTCGTTTACTTGCTTATTGACGATAAGTGACTTGTAGATCGCTGAATTTCAAGGCCGTCAGTGTATCCGCAAACAAGTAGCACCGTCAGGCGGAAGTACCACAATCTTTCTTGGAGTTATAAACGGCAATAAGAGCTCTCAGAGCTAGGCTGGCTTGCATATCCTTAATTTTATTTATTTATTTAGTAGTAGTGGTTGTAGAAGACCTTTATTCGGCCAACATTTACAGGCCGAGCATGTCGACCACATGGGCGACCAGAAGTCGCTGTTCTTCCTCCCCTTCAACTCGAAGCCAGTCGAGCCAGGTGGTGATGGATAAAGGAGGTGGGGGGTAAGAACCCAACTGCTGAGCAGCCGGGCAATAGAAGAGGCAATGGGCCAGGTCCGCATATATACAGGGGCAGTTGGGACAGAAAGGGTTCGATCGATACCGATAGAGAAAGAGGCGAGACGGGGTGATGTCTGCATTATTTTGAATGTGTCGAAGAAGGCGAGCCTCCAGCACCGTGAGCACCATGGCTAGATCCAAGCTGAAGGGGCACTTTACACAACAATAAAAAAAGGAAATAAAATTGTAAAAATTATAGAGCAAGATTTAGTGCGTAAAGGATACCAGAGACATGGGTTTAGTGGCTGGCTCACTTTCAAGCGTTGCCTATTGTTAATCATTAACACCGCATTCTAAAATGCACCGTTTCCGAAGCTTCAGAAACTGACGCATTTCTTCTGGCACCATTACCATACCGGCATTACCATACCGGCTATTACTGTTTTGATATTTATGGAAATTGTAGCGCGGTAACTTAAGGTATGTGCTAGATACTAATAGGAGGAAAAACGCATTCTTTGGTGTAAGGCTATCCCTGACAACGATGATAAAGGAAACTGACTCGCACGCAAAAACACTCGCTTCCACGTATATACACACATAGATTTTAGCAAAATGCAGTTAAGTCACTTGCAGGAAAGCCAAATGACCTTTAGCCTAAGCAGCGCTGATTTCTCCCTGCCCCAAGTTCTGATAAGAAAATTAACCAGCTGAACGGAAGAACCAATAAATAGGCTTAACGCAGGCTTCCGTGTCGTAGGAGCGGCGTTAAACGACTGCAGAAACAAATTATAGGCTTGAGGTCTTCGCGAGCAGTACCTACTTCAAAAATTGATGCCCTGGTTTCCCTGATATATTATTAAGAGTAGTTGCTAAGCATAAAATTAGATTGAATCCTAATAAGCCAAGCTTGTAGTATCCCCTGACTTTTTGAAGGTAATTATGATTAGCCAGTTGTTCCATAGAAATTAGAGGGTAGTAGAACCACTTCCTGAACGTGTGACGAGTAAGAGATGAAAAACTGCAGTCGAATGTGTTTACGCCCGCACACATTTGTAGCAGACTCAGCCACAAGATCTGAAACAATTTAACAAATAGTAATAAAATAAAAGGCGAGCAAAAGTGGTATCTCTGCGGTCTTGAGTGTTCTGCAAAAGAAACCCCTTCTTTTTTTTTCATAAAAATTGAATACGAAAACAACTGTTTCGTTCTCATCAGCTAACGAAAGTTTTTAACACTAGAAAGAATTGTGGGAGGTATAAGAAATACTTCACCTTATATTGGTTTAACGCTGGAAGCTGTAAAGAGAATAACCTTCATTTTTTGTGGCAGATCCGGAACTTCGCTAGACGCATCAAGGTCGCGTCGTTCCGGATCTACGTTTTTTATTTAGTGTTTGGCTTCCGTGTATAATGCCAACTCTCTCTGGGAGGCAGTCGGCGATGCCATGCGAGGAGCCAGGCGAATTTTAATAACGGCCGAAACTTGCAAAGGACGGCGTCGCTTGTTGCTCTGTGAAAGGGCGGAGATGAAATCTGACGTCATTCGCCAGAGCGACGCAGGATCATCGTCTGCGTAAAGGTCATGGGACATCCTCTCCCCCCCCCCCCCCCCTTAAGAGAAGGGAAAACTAAAAACGTTCTACGGGACATTTTTTTCTCTTCATCTTGCTTTGCGCTTTGTGCCCTGTTCATATGTGCCAGCATTCTGGAGTTACGCAACAGCCCGAGGAAAACTTGGTGTTCTGTCTTACGCAACTTGACGCACTTTCTTTTAAAACGTCAGTGATGACGAATTGAAGTTTAGTACAGCAGTGAATCATTTTTGGGTTGGCGGCCACCACGAGAGAAATGCCGGGATTTAACTGTTATAAATGTCGGAATATAAAAAGGCGAAGGCAGGTTACGCACTTCTACAAGCAGTCTAGCTTCGCAGAGAAACCAGAAACCTCGTTGCGTCACTATTCCCATTTTTCATCTTTTAATCCTGTAGCACACTTATGACTGACAAAACAAAATGCAACGTAAAAAAATAGGAAAGTATTCCACTGGCGTAAATTAGACAGCATTATGCAGTAAATGTGATTGCATAAAAATTTAGAAGTTAATTAAGAGGTGCGCTGATGTAAAGGTACGTCACCGTATTTTCACGTTTTCTCATATTGGGTGGCGAGATTTCGTGGTAGGTCGTAACATATTCATGGGCGGGCATGAAATTTTTTACATACCGGTACCGCTGCATGCCGCTTCGGAGGAGAGGGGAGGGGGGGGGGGGAGTGTATTGGTTTAGAGTCGCGCACGTGGCACCATTGCAGAACAAAACTTATTTGTAGTTTCCAAAGTTGTGTGTTGAGGGTGTCGCTTTTTTTTCGCGATGCTATCAATAATGATGACGATAATATAATGGCAATGCAGATGTCGACCATAGCTTTATGCTGAAAGATGATTGTTGGAGAGATATATAACAATCAAATCACAACTTTTCTTATTAACTTACTATATCAGGAGATGCTTCCGTCTCTCAATAGAGAACCTCCATCTGATCAATGTTCCGTGGTCTAAAACAACACAGTTATTTTAGTTTATTATTCCATGGAAGCAGGCTATGCCGAAAAAAACATTTTTGAGAGAGCCTCAAACTTAAAAATCTCGCCACTTACAACTTCAACGTGACAAATAGCGCGCCCCACCGGTCGAAAGTTTTCTGTGGCTACTTATATTTGCTGCTATTCAGATATTTACGGACGTGGGTGTAAAATCTCCAGATCTGTTATTTCAATAAACAAACTAATACCTTTAGTTCCAGTCGGATATCTACCATAAGCTCAATACTATGTCTGGTGAGGCTCGCCAATTTACTTTAAGGAACACGTCTCTAGCTTCAGAACATCTTTTTTGATTTCCGAAAAGTTTTTGAAATATACATTATAACAGTTTCCACGAGAACGCTGGCTCTGATAGTATACAAAGTCCACAATGGTTAGCCTCACTATACTACCCATTAAGCGACGTGGTAATCAGCGGGATATTTACTCCAATGCAAGTCACGCGGAACCACCTTCTCCTTTCCCCTCCAGAAAAGCGCGCAATCCATTGTCCCGTTTGCACAACAGCGCACGCTCGATTTCCGCCAGTGTTTGCCGTACGTAGCCTGCATTCAGTGCACGTCGCAGTCCTCACAGAGAACCGCCTGTGAGAGTACGGCCACTCTGCGAGCAAGGAGCACTGCAATCTCTTCCCCAGTTAATATCCCCACCCCGGGAAGCCTTCCTGAGCGATGGTGCCACTCTCATTATAAGTGGACGGAACGCTCCATTAATCCCGTCCGTTGTTCACCTGCAAGGAAGCCCGTGTTGCTCCGCCCGTAAACAATGCAGTCCATTATTTCCGCCCCCATCACCTGCCATCGTAAATCCTCGCACGCGTATCTCAATATGTCCACGCGTTCCTTTGATGTATCACGAGAGAAACGAAAGTTACACAAGCAGTCTATGATCAAGTCATTTCTAGACATTTCTAAGATCTAACTACACCGGTAGCAAAACCGAGCACTCCATCACCTACGGGCACAATCTTGATAGAACGGGGTCGATGTGTTTTCCAGCTGTCAAAGCAGAGGACGCAGTAAGTATAGTCGGAAGGAAGAGAAGAAGGCAGAAATGGAAAGAGAGGGGTGGGAGGCACGGACCACCTTCGATAGTAAAGTATTACGGTATGATGAGGGATGTTGCAAGCCTTCCGCATTGTCAGGATGTGTCCAGCGTTGTTTGTCAGTCCTGGGCATCCCTTGGGCTTCTCTACTCCATCGTTGGGTGAGAACGCCTGCACTCGCCGTTCGGCGAAACCCCGACTACGCGAGAAAGCGGGTCTAGCCATGACAGTTTCCAATGAAGGAGAAAGGAGCGCTTCACTCTGCGATTGCGTTCGAGGGAGCCTAAAAGTAGCAAGTAAATAACGTCAGCACCATCAGAAAAAAAAGGGGTGGACGAGGCCGGAGGCAAAAGCTTTCTAAGGGTTCTTTCTAACGGTATGGGTAGCGTGGCTTGAGGTTGTCATAGCGATACGCAGCGCCTCTTACGAGGACGTTAGAACTATAAGTTAGTGTCGTGTTTAAACAAAGGGAATTAAATATCGGCCAAGGTTCGAAGATGAAAGTAGGTGGAGTTAAACTAGCAACAAAACAGAAGATCTGCAAGAATCTTACATCGCTGCCTCTGTAATAAGAAGTGGTAAAAATGTGCATTCCTTGATTCACCTGCCTCTTTTTCTCTCTTACGACACGTCCTGAAAGCATTTTGTGAAAAATAAATTACAGTTACTTTAGCTTTTTTTTTCTACAGGGTAAGCTCATTTCATCTTTGCTCGAATTCATGAAGTACGGATACTTCGCTAAGACTACATGTAGCTGCTTAAGAAATGTGTCTACCTCTATCGCATGTTCTGGGTCGATATTCTTGACTATAACAACTCATGTCCAAAAGGTTTTCATAAAAAGTGCGCATAGTGACTGGAATGACTAGACTAGAGCGGTTAGGCATAGACATACATTTCTCGCTAGTTCCACAGCGGGATATTATTTCAGGGCTAGGATACATGTAGCGGATCTTATGTACACGTGTCGTCCGCGCCGAAAACAAGGCTTATGATTAGCGACAGTAAAATAAACTACACCATGGTCAAAATGAAACCGCCGACGGTTTTAATGGACAGGTTCCTGCTGCTGAACCACTGAACCAAGTGATTAGTTAGTTGAAAAGTTCAGTTCTTGTTCAGTCTCACACCAGGGGACACTGCCTATAACCATTTTCCTTTCACATAAATCCCTATTAGGGGCTGGTGGACACTTGCAGTAGTTCCAAAATCTATTGGTTTCGGTTTGCAGCACGGATTTAAAACCAATACCTCTCTCCTATAACAGGTTAATGCTCCATACCACTTCACCCTCACTGCAGATTCAATACTTAGGTGCTTTTTCAGCGCAACAACTAGTTCGGGAATTTCTAAACTGCCCCATACACTGGAAACCAAGCTCCTTTGGATAGTTGGGCACCATTCCGCTCAAGGGCGCACAATCAGAAAGCAGTAGGGGATTCGGCTGAATTGATACCTCGATGATATCGATAATGTGCGTTACTAAACGATACCGATGTATATAAATTATTTTCCGAAGTTCAGCAGCGCATTAATGTCGCGTCAGTTCTTCGCCCACTTTAGTGTGCGTTGCAGCTCCAACATCAGTAACTGCAATAAACACAACGTTGAGATTCAGTCGCGGCTGAACCAAAAATGTCGAGCTTCGCAGCCTTTCTATGGCACAGAAAGCTCTGTATTAAGGCGAAAGCCTTTAATGCCTCACCGTTGTCAACAGAAGCTTGTCGACAGAAGGTTGTCAGCAGAGGTGTCACGCTTTTCGGTTGGTCGAAATGTTTATGACAGCAGAGTGCGCGGATTCGCAGTAATGAGGCCACCCACGGATGCCTGACGCCCCCTTTTGGAGCAGACGACAACTAATAAAATATTGTCACCCGCTTCGACACGAGGCGTAAGGCGTCCGTGGGTGACCACATTACATACCTCATTAATGCGAACAGAGCCATGGATACAACCGAACGCATCGAAGCAGAGGGAGAGTCGTGCTAAAGAAACGAAGTCAGCAGTTAAAGTGTGTAGTTGTAATGTGTAGTCAAATAAAGCACTAGTACAGCACGAACAGTCTCGCAGTCAATGCCAAACAGCGCGCTAGGACAGGCTTTCGCCTTGCAGCACTTTAGAAGCCAAAGTGCCTCCTGCATTTTCAACTTTGAGTCAAGTACGGAAATTGCAGTGTGCCGTCTCAGGGCGAGTTGGGATAAAGAACAACGGTTTCCATTCCGAGAACTGAACCCGCACAACGAATACTTCTCTTATTTTCGGCTCTTTCTGACTGACCACGAGCGGAAAGGCTTGCGCAACCAGCGTCAGTTTGGAAATCATCGAAGTTAAGCGGAGCATCGCCAGCCAGTGACGTCATCCGCTGATACCGGACAAGTTGCGAGCTGGGAAAAAAGCCGAACAATTTATGGATGACGGCCCATAACCTCGTATTCAGGGCTGCACCTCATTCAACTTCAGTCTGCTTTGAAAGTCAATTCTTTTATCGGGAAAGCTTAAATAGAAACCGTCGCGACTGCTTCGCATGAAGAAAACTAGGTTTGGTCAAAGTCAGAGAGCGGAAATTTTCTTGCACGTACATGTACGTCATGGTCAAAAAATAGTTTGAAATGAGAAGCGCTGAACGTCGAGCCCGCTTTGTCCTGGATATCTTTTTTTTACTATTTTGTTGTTCTCTGACGTGGGCGCTTTCCTCAACGTGTTTAGCTTTTAAATAGGGTCCTTTTTCGCGCCATTCTGCGCGATCCTCTTGTCGCGTGTCATTGCAAAAGTCATTCGGTGTTTCGGCAGTGCAGCGTTTGTGCACGCAGTTTTGCGCAACATTTCTCGCATATAACTATACCCGGAATATTTATTGTGTGCTTTCTCAGTTGTTTTTTTTTTCTTTTTTCAGATGCTAGAAACCTCTGTTAGCGTGTGTACGTGATGAGAGCCCACCAAAGAAGAAAATAACACAGAATTAAAAAAAGCTAAATTATATCAAGCCACGCAGTATGTTATGTCCTCTAGATGACCTCTTTTTGATTGCCAGGCTGGCCAGTGTTCATTTTATATCACCACTAATCCGACCTTTGAATGAGTTTCGTCACGTAAAATATCTAGTTTTGCTTACATTCCTAGCATGATCAAAAAATATGGGATTAGGGAATGAGAGTAGTAAGCTATACTTTCGGCACACTACATCGTACATCCGGGATTTCAGTAACCTACATTTTAACGGGAATGAATATGACGTGACGCCGGGCAAGAAAAAAGCGTTCTTTTGTTGCTAGTATAGAGTGATGCAGATATTCTGAGAAGCAGGGTTGTTTCGAAAGCCCTATAGTAACTGAGGCTGGAGAAAGTAATATAATAGACAAACAACACTCTTCTATGAGGCACAAGTAACACAAGAAATGTTTTTGCAGTGTCAAGAAGCAACATGGAGGAAAATGCAAATTATTCCCTTCTCAAGCACGGCTTGACTCGGGTGAATAAAACACGCAGTCAAGCCCGACAAGATGTGGGGTCGTCATATGTGGCCTTATATACGTTTTAATACGCTCGTACAGGTTGCGGGCTCGAATCCTTCTGGTGCAAAGTTCTTTCTACAGCTCCGTGCTAGTTTTTCATGTAAATAACTGAGAACAGGAGTCATTCATTGTAATTACAACGATAACTTCTCTGTTTTAACCCTAAATTCAATACATCTTGGCCTCTTCAAAGACTTCCTCTTAATGTTACGACCTGCTTATATACACATTTACGGTTCTGTACATCGCTGCAAAGTACACGCAGTTATATTTGCCTAAAAATGGTTAGCCACACCTGGTTTACATGAAAAATGTGCATTTATGGGAGGAAACAAAAATAAATAAATAAAAAGAATCGCACAAAGTCAGAGATCAGGAAATAGACAATTGTCTCTTTTGAGCATAGACGGACTCACCTGGCACATAATATCGGTGCTGTTTGAAATGTTCTAAATATCACCCAGAGACCTGTCGCCAAGCTTTTTCCACTGACGGGATAATAAGGTTTTCACAAAGAGTGGCCGAAACCTTACCGTCGTAATCTTCCTACGATGGCAATGATGCTGACCGCCACACAGTATTAATGAAGTCAAATCGCCATAAAATGTTACGGAAGGCAAATATGCAGGAAAATATTTCTTTCGGTGCAGTCACGTAATTAAGTCGCTAGAAACATCTTGGTGTGTGATAAGGTGGACATGCTCTATCCGATGGTTACAGTACCACCTGACTTGGTCTCGGAAGAGAACTACAATAAACTTTTTTTTCTGAAAGCACTTGTCCCTTCACAATTTTGTCACTGTACTTTATAGGTACGCCTCAAAGCGCGCGAAACACGCTTAAAACATATCTCTTCTTTCGGCATTTTTATCCATGTTCTTCCTATCAGCCTTTTTCACATTCGATTATTTTCACTACGGTGTTCGTTGACTTATTTCGATGACGCAAGCTTTAACAATTGATTGTGTAAAGATTCCGTACCTACGTGCCGAAAATTCTGAGCCAGGTAAAGCGTAGGAAATCCTGGTGACGCCAACTACCAGGTTACATTTTACCAAAGAGCGTCAGTATGACTTTACGAGACACCGAACATATCTCAACATTTCTTCCAGGCGCACCAAACACGGGACTAAGGGAACAGCGTACAGCTTGTCTGCCGCAGTCGCCACGTGTCACTGAAGCGCACTGGAGCAAAACTGACGACTTCGTAGCGACAATAGTTGCGTGACATGGACAGCGGCAGCGAATCGACTAAATATAACCCATGCGTGTGTTCCTTCAATTGGGCGCGAACACGCACACCAAGGAACTTGGTACTGTGCTGGAGATGACCGGAGAAACTAGCAAAGAAAAGCTACACCGCTTTGTTCGAGCCAAAGCCGTTTTGTCGACAAATTTCCGCGCGCATTCAAAGCCGCCATTGTGTGAACTAACTATTCCCTTACTTCCCAATTTCGATGCGGTTCGTTATTGTCCCTGTGTGTGTGTGTAACAATGACTTGCCCCGAAGGCCTTTCATGTGTTAGGCTTAGTTTGTCCCAGCTCATTTCAATGATTCCAGGGGACAAAAAGTTGGTTGCTTTTTGCGCTACCGCGCTGAAACCCCTTTAGCTCCAGAGAAACACCTACACACGAACTTGTAGACTCTTCTTTCTTTTACACTGCCAGCCAAGTGAGGTACTACGCAGAATTAACGTCCCTTATTTGGGAAGTAATAAGAAAGTTTCTTCATCGAAAACTGGCTATTGTTCGCTGCCAGGTTGGTTGCAAATCGAGGAACGTTGCAGAAGCATGTGGTGGCGTTTTTCTTTTGTGTAATCCACTTGACTTCATTCTAGACAGAGTACGTTTCGACGTGTCGAAATTTTCCTGTAGACGCTGTGAAAGGTGGAGAAGGGGCGGCCAAAAGCACTATTGAAAAGAGCACTTTGCGCGACACGTCGAAGGACACAAAGACCGACGTTTCCGCGCGTCGCGCCCAGTTGCTGGCAATTCATTTTTATTTTTTTGGACGACATGAGTGAGCCTAAAGGACAGGCTTTCGAGAACCAGCAAGGCTTCGGCAGAAATGAAAGCCTGGTCGTTCAGAGAATCAACGTACCGACATCACCGTGGTTATTTCGCAAATGCATGTTTCTCCAGAGTGCGCGATGCCACAGGTATATGGGCTGTGAAGTTAGAGAAAAAAAAGGCGAGATTTTTGCGTATTTCCAGAGCGAAAATGTAACATGTACCATAGAGTCATACATAATTATAATTGTGCTGGTGATAGTGATGACTGCGGTTTGATTTTAATGGTTAGAGGTAAGCATCATCACTGAGCGTCATAGTAAACATTTTTCTGGTCAGTGCAAAACGGTGGGGTCCATTACCTTTTTTTAAGCATTTCATGCCAGAAAAACCAACCAGTACCCAGGGGAAGGCTTCTACTTAATGAAAAACTGGTTAATACCCGCATGCAATGCTAAACAAACCCCAAACTTTCCGAATGTGAAGGGGATGCTCAAACAACTAGGCCGCTGCTGCGGTCAGAAACGCGTAACACACGGCACACAAATTATACGTGAAACAAAAAGTACTTGTTTCATCCGCAAGCGGAAACTAAGTTCGAACAATTCATTCCCAGAATTTTCGGAGAAAAATTTTTGAATATTGAAGAACTGTAAGGTACTGCTATAGAAATATTGAAGGTAATGGTCCATTGTTCCGATGTGCAGAACAACATTTCTTTTTCAATCTCTCGCATGAAGCAGTTGCGACTGCCACAGTAAACCAATGGGGAACGCTTTCGATAATCGCAAAATCGTTAATTAAAACTGAAAAAAAGCAAGCCTAAAGAAGGAAGATCTGCGGAAATATCGATTGTTACAGTGAAATCACACAATGTACGAAAAAATTATGTTCGTGAATTCTTTCCGGTCCAGAAATGTTTTTTGTCCACAATTTTAAGGTACGCTCAATTTTTCTCTCAGCTTATTTTTCTTTGTTCCATTTATATCCAACGATGCCTATTCCTAGCGCGTGGCAAAAACCGGTAACTTCTCTTGGTTAATGTTCCCATCTTTCTTTCCCCCTCCCCCCCTTCCATCTCTTTGTGTACCCTTTCATCGATATTTTTCATGGCTATCTTCAGCTCACAAATTCTGCACGCCTTTCTACAACTAACCTCATTCCTGGAGGGAATCGCGTGAAATGCCCACGAAGGGACAATTTTTCACAATGTTCTACATTCTCAACAGAAAAGAGCAAAAAGGAAGTAAACTTCTCTGTAGTACACCCCATTTTTATAAAAGAGAATGCGCTAGAACACAGTTCACTCCTTTCTTGCTTCCAATACAGGCGTATTCGTATTTGGAGTGTAGTCTTCCTCGAACCTCTCTGGTTGCATACGAGCTTCGTCGCTCTAGAGAACAATCTTGAGAACTCTCGAGGGAGGACACGGTCAAGACCAAAAGCGAAGCTTGCACGAGTCCTTGTTTGCCCATGGCTAGCGGAAGCTAATATCGGGCCTGAAAGTTCTACCGTGTACCCTCCTTGAAAAGGGCAGCCGAACTGATTCTCCTATTGCAGCAACATGCAAACGGCCCTCGCAGGCGTACCTAAGCCTCGGGAGCGTCCAGCTGCTGGACTGGAGCACACGAAGGGCAGGAAAAGAAAGCACACAGACGAGAAAAAGAAGAATGGGACCAGCACGGCAAGTCTTTATTAGCTGTAGCTTTCTAGTGCGTTTATTTTTGTTCTTGACAACTGTATTATGTTTATCTCAGCCCTCTTGCAGTTCCGTCTGAATACTAATCACGTGGTTGGCGATATTGTGATGATAATGAGCATGGTATTGTGGCCTGCCTTTTTCTAACGAGCGGGCACAGGCGCCGCATATTAGCCACAGGCCTTTCTTCTGTTTTTGACACGGGGGGAAGGGGTGGAGAGGGGGGGGGGGGGCATCGGTGTGCATCACTATAACGGTCATCCACGATGCCTCAGTCGGTAATAATTTAGGTTAGTTAAGTAGAGCCAATAGCTTCCACCACGGTGTGGAATGTTTAGGCGACTTCGTACGCTTCTACCACGCGCCAATAGATGCAGTTTAACGTAAGTAGACATGTTCAGCTCCGTGCAGCGTTTAGCATCAAATTACTGCCACTAATTTGCGTTGCTCAATTTGCGCCGGTGAACGGTTGAGATGCGACGGCAAGTGAGAACACTTATTTGCCAACGCTCTGTTCGGCACCAATAAAAGCTCAGCACTCTGCAACAGCCCACGCGGTAATAATTATTCACCAGACGCATGAGGGTGCCCTGCCTTCAGTGTTAATGCTATGAGTACACGGAAGAGTCGTGTATCACTCCGCTGTCTACATCTGTTCGGCCCCTCTCGACTGACTATTCTCTACACTGCAGCGAGGAATAACTGATTGTAGCGAAGCACACTCGGCAAACATTAAGCCAGCCAGGAGCCACAAGACCATCGCTTACGGTCCCACCACTCTTTTTTTTTTTCTTTGAAATATACCGCTACTTGTCTCACCCACGTCGGTATTAAATATGCTAAAAATATCCCGAAACTTCAAGCTCAAGGCAAAGCAAATGCTGGCCCTAATCTATCAGTAATACGGCTCTCTTTTTTTATCGGCTACGAGGTAATCTCGGGGCATAACTGCGCGCGGTGTCGTCTAGGCACAGCAATGTTTTCACAGCGATGTCAGCAAAGGTCAGCGCAGAAACCGCACATACACAAACAAAAAAATACAGTCAAAAACGACTACGCTGTTGCTAAGAAGCGGGAAACTTCCATCGAAAGGCGTCCCAAGTGTGCGATTCGGGGCATACGATGCACTTCGAGTTAGCGGCTGGAAGTGTTTCGTCTCGCCACAGAATCTTCGCTTTTCTTTGTGTGTCGTCTCCGTTTACACTTATCTTTACTGCCAAGCTCCTAAGGCAGAGAAGAGCTAACCCGAACGACATTTTCGGCGGAGACTCATTCTTCACAATTACGGAATACGAAGCAGTTCTTCATGCCTTAGAGATTTCGCTTGGCATCTCTTTCGCCTAAGTGCCCGGGAGGAACTTAAAGAAGAAAACAGGTGGACACCCAAGGGTGTACTCACTCAGGGTTATTATAGCGGGCTGAAAAGGCATAATGCTCTTTACGCATTTCTCTGTGAGTCCTTCAGACATAGTGTGGGCGAAATGGTGTCGTTTGCGGTACGAAACTAACACAAAAACCTAAAAAACATAATGGTATGATGGCAAGAATAAGCTTTCTACTTAATGACGCTTCCCTCCGAGAAGCCCGTGGGTGTCAACTTTATGGCTTCACTTATGGCAAAAGGCTGCCTTTTCGCATGGCTCACTTGTGGCGGCAACGCGGTTTCACAAAAGAAATCAGTGAAATGCGGTAGTTTAAGACGAGGTTGTCATTTACGCCTCGTAGTTTTTCATTGCCCGAGATATGTCTAGATTAGCTTTTGATCAAGAATTGTGCTGCTGGTGTCATCCACTCAACTAATTTTTGTCTGGGGCTTCGGTTGAATGGTGCTCGGGGAACATATAGTCATTACGCCTTATGTGCTCACTTCCTTGTGTATGAAAATGTCGGTACTCTGAACGAGGGAGAGCTTCCTGCAAGTTCTAAGCGGATGAATTCAGAAAGCATTGGCTGCCTTCTTTTCGTTTATGCTTGAAGTGATTGCATTCCTAAGGCTCTTTCTTTCTTTCTTTCTTTCTTTCTTTCTTTCTTTCTTTCTTTCTTTCTTTCTTTCTTTCTTTCTTTCTTTCTTTCTTTCTTTCTTTCTTTCTTTCTTTCTTCCTTTCTTTCTTTCTTTCTTTCTTTCTTTCCCTCCTTCCTTCCTTCTTTCTTTCCTTCATTCCTTCCTCCCTTCTTTGCATCCTTCTGTCCTCCTTTCCTTCCTTCCCTTCTTCCTTCCTTCCTTCCTTTCCTTCTTCCCTTCTTTCTTTCCTTCTTCCTTTCCTTCCTTCTTTCTTTCTTTCTATCAGTATGGACTGACGCATAAACCCTGGCTAGACGACCCTTCTCTTTAGATACTGTGCATTGTTATAGTACATCCTCACCAAGGAAGGTTTTGAAGGCACCGACAGCAATATAATTGCTGCCGTGCCCTAGTACTGTAAGCCACATTGGCTCCTATAGACGATTTTATTCTCAAATTTCAGTCTACTGGCCTCCATTTTGATTGTCGGAAAAGTAACGAAAGAAATTGCGTTGTACTTTAACATGCGTTCTCTTTTTCTCCAAAATGTGCCAGACGTATTTTCTTAACCACTGCGCAATGATCTTCAAGAAGGAAGGTCGAGTGAGCATTCAAAGCATTACGGCTCTGCCGCGGTGGCTCAGTGGCTTTGGCATTCGTCTCTTGATCCCAAAGCCGCGGGTTCGATCCCGGCTGTGTCGACCGTGCTTCGCTGAAGGCGAAATAAAAAACTTCCTTGCGTTGTGCGATGTCAGCGCACGTTAATGTACCTCCGGTGGCCTAAATTAAAACTAGAGCCCTCCTCTGCGATTTTATAGACCCTGTGTCGTTTTGTGGCTTCAAACCTGACCATTGATTATTTAAAATATTAGTGAGTAAGCAACAATCCGCGGCAAAAAATTTTCAATACTGTAGTCCTTTCTACTTCATGTGGTGTCTTCACGAGACCAGCCACCGGCACTTAGTAATGAGCAGACTCGGAGGTTAAGTCGGCGCAGTGACCCCGCAACTAACCAAGCAGAATCCCGCACGCTGCCCACGATGATCAAGCTGAGCTCCTCCACTAACAGAGCGGCGTGAAATCCCCGCGCAGTGTATTCGTTAGCGCATTTCTCAACCCTCTGATTTACGCCTTGCCTCCGGGTCCTGAGCCGGTGCTTCTTCTCCGTCAATGGCATACACGTGCGCGAAGAAAAAAAGAAAAAAAGCAAGCAGCATGTCCGCTCGAGGGCCCTCAGGCCATCAATGAGGCTTTTGGCCAAGCGATGCATCTCCGCCAGGAAAGAAAATAAAGGCCCCCTTGAGGCCGCAACATTGGTCATCGCGCCGGAAGCACCGTGGCGGCCCCGTTCATCATAGGGGCTCTCGGTAATTGCTCAGGAGGATGGTTGATATACGCTCCCGCGATGCTGCGCCCGGGACAGCTGTTTGTATACTGCAATCTTCTAGTGGCCAATCGCTGTGGTGGGAGACGTCTTATTTGCAGTGCCATAGGTGTTCTTAATGCAGTGTTGTTTACTGCATGTTTACACATCCTACGCAAGTTTCATTGCATGCACTCTGTAGAAGATGAAAGTAAATAACTTTCTCTGAGGGGATTCTCGATGGCGCTGTACTTTCTTGAAGCACTTGGAGCTCCGGGTTTCAAAATTTCATTTAAAATTTATTTGGTCATCAAAAGTACTTTGTTCCTAAATTTCCGCTTTCTTTTATTGATGCGCTCTGCAGTATATTATGTAATCACGTCTTTTGCTCAGTATTAGTATCTTTTTGCCTTTTATTGACAGTATCTTATTATGTTCATTCTTCAATTATCGCTTGAAAGGGGTGCGTACTTGCGCGAAAGACAGGACGAAAAAAAGGAAACACAAACGACATGTACAATGCGCCTTCCTTGTTTTCGTTTCTTCTTTCGCGCAAGTACGTACCCCTTTCAAGCTATGAACCAACTCGCCCAGATTAGAGTTTTCATTCATTTATCGCGTACCCTTCCCGCGGTAATGTAATCATCAATAAATGGGACCTTCGCGAAAAAAAAAAATCACCGTAATGAGGTTGGTGTGAAAGGGCAGTTCAAGGTGCTAACTCCCTTTACAGATAGACGACAAATATAGATGTGGTCTGAAAGTTGAACACACATATTATTTTGATGCCGGCTTTTCACTTAGAAAATAAATGGGGAAGGGAGGTATTCATCTGAGAAAGTTCGAAGATTCCCTGAAAGAACGGAGGAACAAAAGAGAAAGGGTTAAAAAATATTAAATGAAATACACGTAGGAACTTCTCATTTAGAGTATATTGAGGTTTTCTGTGTTCCTCGTGCCGCAGGAAGTAGCGCATTTTAGCTGTTGCCAGTTTGGCTCCTCTCAGACATCGCCAGTGCCAGTGTTGGCGCTGTTTGTTTCTCTTAGATGAAAACTGCTGCTTTAATCTGCTGCCTGACGACAGTATTGGTCAGGTAGGCTTGAGCCATAAAGGAGACGCGGCTAAGCCACATTCGGTGTTCCTGACAACGTCCCAGTCATCTATATGCTGACAAACAACCACATTACATATGCAGAAGAGGCACTTTGTTATGCCGTTATCGTACAACACCAGCCTAGAATGAAATTAGTTCACAAAACTTCTTACGCAAGCTTTTTATAGCAACAGGTTCTTTGAGCAAACAATTACCGGACGCGTAATGCGATTAATTAGGATGGGAATGCGTTAGCATCTAGACTTCGATTTCTTGAGCATCGTGACTCGTGGCGCCCTCTTTGCGCATTGCCAGTACTAGCGCATGTGCCACAAATATTTGGCGCCCTCTGTGCACTGCTGCACAAAACAGTGCAAAGTGTCAGAGGCTTGCAATTTAATACGCAAGGAGGAAGGCTGCTTGCCATGTTTTTCAATTCATTCAATTAGTTTGAAGTATTGCCCAGTTTATTATAGTGAGATGCCCAGTTTGACTAAGCGATTGATCAAGTACTATCGAGCGTAGGGCTGTAAACCGGCCACGCATACGAAATTGCACTGGACGTGCAATTCCCCCGTACTCTGGCGTTTGGGCTGACTGGCGCTCAGACGAAATTTGATGAAGACGATTTACAGAGCACTGCGCGAGAGGCTGAAACTTTAACATGCGGGGAGAAAGGCTGCGGCGATGCATCACTGTTCATTGCATCACTGTAAGAAATAACTTGTAAAAAAAAAATGGCCGAGTGGCCGATAGCAATAACAAGAGATTATGATCTGTTTGCTTGTCCGCGGATCAGAATCTCGCTCGGAGTCCTGAGTGTGGTGCGTTTTTTTCTTTCTTTAAGGCTGTGCACCGACAGAACGACGCCGGGCTTTTATTCGCATGACCGCTGTAATGCTAAACCTTTTAAAGCACCCATTTTTAAAGGCGAAAGCCTATAATGGCTCTTACTCTCGCCCATTAACAAAGCGTGTCACACGCAATTAACTCGGGAACTAAAAAAGATAAAAAAAACCAATTGTTGCTTCAGATAGAGGAGGAAAAAATGAGCCTGGAAGCCAAGTTTGATGACTGTAGACTAATTAGTTAATTAATTATACGCACAAATGCCGAAATTGCGTCGATATAGCGCTGCCGTCGATATAGCCACGGGAACGGTGTCACGTCACATCCACCGGAAGTCGTCACGGCATAGTGAAAATTGTCACAGAATGGACGGGAAAATATCGAATTTGTTTCAAATTTGATGGAAAATGTGTAATTAAACGTAATTAACACTTATGATCCGCAAAAGATGTATAATTTTGGTATCGATATAGCCACGGGAATGGTGTGACGTCGCATTCACCGGAAGTCGTCACGGCATAGTGTTTTCGGCTTTCGCCTCTCAACACTTTAGTTGCCAAAGTGTATTCGCAATTTTTTTCTCCGCAAGTGAACGTTGCTTTGCTCAAATGGCCGCCCACTTGGTTCAGACGGCCTACAGCAAGAGTGTTTACGTGCTTCATCTTACCATCGTGGCGGATCCACCGATTCGCCACTCGGGAGGGAGATCTTAGGGCGCCGCTGAGAAAGTGATCAGGAACTAGCTCCTACGTTTCATCGAAAGGTCGACGCGGAGGCGTTGCATCAGGCTAATTCGGTTTGCCGCAATGACCGCTGGGAAAGACAGCGCGGTGATCTTCTCGAAAAAGCGATGGAGGAACGAACTCTTGCCCGAGCATTAGCTCCGCTTAGTGGATTGGCGGCCCACGAAAAATAGATGAAGAGATTACTCGTATCATCGTCGCTGCCAAGGCTGCGTTGGCGTAATGCACTGCATAATGCGCCTGCTCACGTGATCTCTACGTCTTATACTTTGCAACGCCTAAGCTTAGGCAGGAGGCTCACGCCTAGTGTACATAGTGCGTTGATGAATGTTGCCTCTCAGACGTTGTTGGCTTTCAGAATGGCCCTGCCAAGCGATTGGGTGATGTTCTAGTAAATATTACATTTCCTTATTCACTTGTAGATCACGCTCATCACATTAAGTGCCAGTGGCCCTAAATGTAAACAAATCCTCATTTTTCCTAGTTTATCAAACGTTCTTTTTCTGCGGCGATGTTTATATGTTGCATGCTTTGTTCTCACTGGATGTCTTTTTTTTTAGTTTTGATACTTAACGGTGTTCCTAGACGTTGACCATAGAGAAAATAACATTTAGTTTATACTATTCCTGCGAACTCCATAACCTTGACGTCCTACGTTCATTATTCGCTTTCTATAGCGCAATAACTCCGCCTCCTCTCTGGTATCGGCAGTGCCGCAAATAGGTGTAAGGTTCTATACAGTCTGGTGAATAGAACAATACATCACTAAATTAGCATGTTTGTGGTATCGTCCGGTGACAGCAACGTAAGCATATCCATGGTTAGTCTGCAAAGTATTCATGACTATGACTATCTGTTTCCACTTTTATCTCTCTCAGAACATTTGTTGTATCAGAAAAAGTAATCTAACGTAACAAGTTACACTCTAGGAAAGTATTTTAAAATCTTAACGAATGTCATTCGTTTAATTTGACTTCAATAATTACGGCATACAACGGCCTATCGGAAATCGCCTAATGAGAGAAGATGTCGAGCCTGCCTTTTGCTGAATATGGTGTGCGATGCGTGTCCTACTCCTGAGGCAGAAGACTGAACTTCGCGGTAATAGGAATACAGTATTGATTTGCTGGTGGTAGTTTGTTGATGTCCACCTTTCGTAGTCACCATCCTCTCTTACTTTACAAATGAACTCCTTGAGCGTCCGTAGCAGCTGTTTAAGGCGTCCCTTTAACTACACTATGTGAAACAAACATCGCATGAGGCCGCATAAGAGAAGATTAGAGAGCTTTGCCAAAGAATGTCCTTTCAGCTGCCACTGCTCATATAAAAAAAGAAAAAGAACATGGGCTGCAGGGTATAAGGACCTCATATTATGAAGGACTTCGGAATAACAGCTGGGCCTGGTCGGTGCTATCTGGAAAGCTAGTTCCGCGTACTTTTCTTTGCCAAAACGTGGCCGCCTTTAGTAACATTATGAATTTTGTTTTCAAGCATAGGTATCCTGTTTTATAGATTTTCCTGATGCCATCTAAAAAATTTTCAGTGGCAGAAAGCTTCTAAAAATTTCCCATCACTGGCCAGGTGGAAGGGCGTTCTGGTCAATAATATAATGTTCGCAGTTTCATAATCTTGTGCTGGCTTGGTAGGTTTTCTGGACAAGGAATCAAGCTGCGAAAACCAAGAGGTATTGAATCATAAAATTGTTCGGTTAAATCAGAGCCATTGCATAACTTCGAAGTGAAGGCGAGAAAAAGAAACTGATTTCTTAAAAAACAAAACCTCTTCCAGTTCAGTGACAGCACCTCAAGTTCATTTATAAGCGAAGGCACACTCCTCTTTATTATTTTGTTTCATTTGTTTCGCAGTCAAAACATTACAACAAGAAACAGAATTCAATAGAGTACGGAAAATAACAAAACTATCGTAATCGGAAGTATTAACAGCTGCAAAAGGCAGCCCAGTCTGCCTCAGTTAGACGACCGTGCCGGCTGAAGACTAGCAGGCCTTTTCTCACCGCTCGCCCAATCTCGGAAAACCGAGGACCTGCAAAAAGAGGCGCGAACTAATCCTCCTCCACGTGTTGTCATCCCAATAACCAGATACACGACAACACCCTATTGCCGTGACCTTCCCCCTCCCACCCATTCCCTCTCCTTCGCCACTGCACAGCAGGTTTCGTAATGAGGAAGGCAACCGACCCGAAAGGCGAGCCGACTAATCGGGTAAAAATATCCCACACACAAAACTCTACATACGAACAGGCTCGTCCAAAGAGTGTCCAGGACCAATTCGACACGACATTGCGCACTTCGCAAGCTCGCTGGATCCAATCTGGGTAAGGGGCCAGCGAGTGCTGGGCCGGACACAAAGCAGAAGCCCACCGCCGCCAGTGTAATCCGACTTACAGTCATTGGGAAAAGTTGGGTGCATTGGTGTGTTAGCTGGTGAACGGTGTGGAGGTGGTCCTGGACTTCGAGGGCTGCAACACAAAGAACGGAACACTCCAGTCTGGCCATTGCAGAACTTACGCATAGTTTATGAACGCAATTTATTTTTCATATATTGTAAGATTTCACTATAACAGTCAATATATCAGCAGATCTCTCGTCCATAGATTCGCTTTTTATTATGCTATTGACGTGTTTTCGATCGTCGAATGAGTTCTCCAATGGTTTTCTACGACAGTCAACTGCTCGATACGAGTGATGGAAAGACTTTGAAAGAAAGGCCTTTGCTACACATGTGAATAATGGACTACTACCTTCAATATTTCTATAACAATACCTTGCAATTTTCAAATATTCAAAAGTTTTGAGCCAAAAATGTAGAAGAAATGCAGATTGGGCTAGTTGGTGTAGATTGATAACGGTGGTCCAACAGCGGAAGTACACACAGACCAAGAAGGGGACAAAACACACACACCAGCGCGTGTGTGTGTCTTGTCTCCTTCGTGGTCTGTGTGTGTTTGCGCTGTTGAACCTTCATTATTGAGCAAAAACGTTGGACTTGTGTAGCCCTGTCGATGGTGGATGGTGTACGGTGTAGATATACTGGGTTCTAGTTGCATTCTCTGTCGGTGCGCTAAGAAAATACTAAACAGTATACCTTCCAACTGTCCCAGCTCTCTGTTCTACTAAATAATAGGAGAGGACAAAATGTTGTGGACAATCTTCGATCTCTTATTCAGAAATAAAAAGTCTCTCATGCTATACTCGCTCTAAAATACAAAACCAATTCCCTTCAGTATTATTTTTGGAGTAGTCGTTGGCTGTACGAAAATGAAATATCTCCATAAAATTGCATGATCATCTTACTTAGTATACCGACCGAGGAGCAGAAATCTTTTTAACGTCAGTAGGGTTACATGGAAACAAGGCACTTGAATTTTACCAAAGCTCCAGACAATGACCATAAGCAAACTCGCTTTTATTGTTATCTTTGTTAACATCGGGAGCGCCAACAATGTAAGGCATGCCCAAAATGTTTTACCCTGAAAAAACAGAAAAGTCGGCCGGACGTGTGAGATTTAAGTAGTCCAGTTTGGTGCGAGGCACCCGACATTCTACAAAAATTTGTCAGGGCGATTATGAAACTTGATGCGCCAAAGCTGCGATAGCAGTTGCATGTGCCCCCAGAGATTACTTTGACGACTTTACTCTAAAGCTCAGTCTACACATAAGCGACGGCATTTACCTGGAGGTTGGAGGTGGGCGGCGGGGGATGGGCGGGTAGTGGGTGGCGCTGGGGAATCGAAACAACAGCACACAACAGGACAGCATGCGTCAAAACAGCGCACAAAGAACAGCACAGCGACAAAAGAGCACACGAAAAAAACAGCATGGAGACAAAACAGCACATGTCATAACAGCATGCCAAAAAAAAAACAGCTCAGCGACGAAACAGCACACGGAGAAAACAGCATGACACAAGAGCACAGGAAAAAAACAGCACCCAGTGCTGCTCAGGGAAGCACAGGGAAAAGCACCCTGTGCTTTTTCCCTGTGCTGTTTTGTCGCCACGTTCTGTTTGCAATCAATTCTGCCGCTGATTTTTTGTTCCGCTTCTGTGTGGGCTTCTACTAGTGGGTGCCTTGTAAAAGGTGGAGGTAGGTGGTAAGTGAATCTTCTCGAGGGCTGGGCCTTTACACAGACGACGCCGGTTTATTCGACAAGTACCACCGGTACTGCTATCGCTGTAAAACTACAATTTTGCGTCAGTGCTGTCCTGAGAAATGAAGGATATCTTCAGGTTAGAAGCTCTACAAAGCTCCAGTTCGTATGCCTAACAAGTCGATACAAGCCGTGTTTGAGAATCGTGTTTTTTTTCAGCCGCTTCTTTTCTATTTTGCGGAGTACCAAGTTAAGCTACCTGCTCGAATTCATTCCAGGAAGGTTTTGAGCTACGAAAATGTGAACAATGCAAATGGATTAACCATGACATGAGAGCAAGAATGTAAAAAGAAGATTATTTTGGCAACATAGTTCCTAGGAATTATCTCTATGCAAGCGCTAGCTTGCACAGATATTACAAATTTCACGAATCTTTGCGCGCTAGAAATGTAATCCTGCTGAGCGAAAATAGTATATTAAAAAACGCTCAGCATGCTAACGAGGCTCCATGCAGAGTTTAGCAGTTAATAATAAGGAAATAACACTGCTGAGGGCAGTGAATGTCATCTTTGGCGAGGAGGGAATTCATCGCTATTCCTTGCAAACGGCTTGTACAACAAGATTCTAATGAGCTAAGAAGAAAACTTGTCATGCCAAGAAAAAAATTAAACATAGAAGAATTATTCTTTTTCCTGTGATGCTTGAGCCCCCAACATACGCATCTTATACTGCTACTTCCTCATGTTTTTGTCGTTGTTCCGAAACATGTACACCCCTAAAGATAAAAAAAACCGTGCTGATCAGTGCATGGTACTGTGCACTGATCAGTCCTGAAATAGATTACGCAGCTAATTGTACACGCGATTAAACTTCTACGAGATCAGGATGAGACGAGAACGTCACTGAAATAATGAGCCCAGACTCCATTTTTTTCTGCTGGGCTTGGTTGAAAACGATTAAACCGACAAGACAACGGGGAACAGTGAAAAAAAAGTAAAAAAATTCTTCACTGTCTCGGATGAGAACGAAAATAACAAAAAAGCTGTAGAGAAAAACGCTAAACCAAAAGTGCTTCTCTTGAGCGCAAAGCAGCAGGGATCAGTGCTCAGTCACTGAGCCTTTATCATATTCTTGCTGAACGCGTTTAATCTTTGAGAAGCGCTTACGATTCACCGTTGTAAGGCATATACAGGAAAGCCTTTTAGGGTAGGAAAAGCGCCGATCAAGGTTGCATAGATTACACTGGAACATGCACAATCTTCTAATCGCTGCTAATAATTCTGCTTCGCCGAGTTTTACTTAATGAGCAGTCTGTGCTGCCTTTCCTTTTGATGTGTCAGGGTATCTGTTGTGTAAGCAGTACGAAGCGACTGGTTGTCACAAATTTAGCTTTGTAAAGCGGTTTTACAAAGTGGGATTATGCCGCATTGGAAGGCTGAGAAATAATTGACAGGGTGCAGTTGTACATGCTAATATTCGGAGCTCGCTTCACTAAGCCATTTCTTCTTCGACGCTAACAGATCGGCTCATGTATAAAAAAAAAATGACCGAAACGGTAGCATGGGGAAGGGGAGCTTTAAGCATTGAGAAACCTGATACCGGTACTTAGGGCGCCGATCAAGAAGCAGCCAAAAAAGAAACAAAAGATACTTATTCTGGAAATGCTGGGGAGTCTAAAGGAACGAGGATGAAACAAAAAAGAAAGCGAAAAATGTACGAAACACACAAATGCACAAGGCACGGTCGAGTCCCACTACGGAATAAGTTGCAGTCTTGAGACTAGACAGTGGACGGCGAAGGACATGAAGTGAGTCGAAATAAGTGGCTGCGATTAAAATGTTACAGGTAATGCATATTTTAGCCTCTCTTGAAAACTAACCTTTACGTCATGCGTTCACATCGAAGTGTGCGGAAGCGTAGAAGGTACGAAGCACTAGCAGCCTTATGCGATTTCGGCTGTTCTTCGTGGCAGTTCTGCTATCTCAAGGAAGCATTCAACTGCTTCAGGGGAGGGGGGGTGAAAACTGAAGTTGCAAATGGCTGTTTCCTCGTTCATTTCCTGCCGTTTCCACTGAAGAACTTTTGCTCGTGTTATCTGTCCAAGTCGGCAGTAGAAATGCTTGCTCCTATGGTATTCTTCAACAGTACCAAGCTCTAGTACTAAAAAGAGCGTATGTGAGAACATAAAAGAGTATATCCTGAAGCTAAAATTTAGGAATGATGAACAGCCTTTTTGAGAACACGTTCGTTAATAAATAACAGCGAAATTAAAGAGAAATGAAGGCTTAGTCGCCTGATGTGACATGAGTTTTAACTTTGGCTACATACCCGTCACATGACCCACACGTCAGGTGGCCATCGACATATATACTTTTAGCCCTTCAGCATAGCGCGTACCGCTGCCGCTACTGCTTACCGCGCACAGCGAGCTGCCACTGAGCATGCGCGTATCGCCCTGATGGCGCCACGTTCCCGCCAACATCATGCTAGTCTGCTGCGTCATGACCAATCAGCGCGTGCGCAGTGCGGAGCGCGGTAGGCGTAATCAGTAGCGGTACGCGCTATGCTAAAAGTATCTAATGCCTCATGTTATCCTTATATCTAAAGATGTCATTTCATAAAAAGGAACAACGACTAAAAGATATCGTAGGGAGGAGAGAGGGACTCTGCATGATGCTAGTGACGCAGTAAAGGAAACTGCTAGCCTTTTTTGCTTATTTCCAAACAAGAAAATGATGAAAAAAAATATTTGTACCGTATTTCGCCCTATCCTATCAGCCGACTTTCTCGCAGTCCTAACACGGCCAAATGATCATCTCTCAGGACCGCTCAATCCACGGCCCACTCGCATGCCTATTTGGAGGGCATTTTCTGTGGGAAGGAGACGAAAACAAGATTTTCGTTGTCACAGGTGGATGCGACACCCTTTTTCGAGAGAAACCGAGTCACCGCATGGATTAGCGTTGCCGTAAGCGCTGCTATCTTGCCGGAACAAAAAACTCTCCCGTTCACCCCTTCCCCGCCGACAATGCTTCCCAATTAGCCGGAAGCAGCATGATGCGTACGGGCAGGGGAATGAGCACTCTAGAGAATGTAATCTTCATTCCTATAGTGAAGGTAAGCACAGAGCTGTTGCACTCACCAAGGCGGTGGGTGAGGTGCGTTAATGTTAACGCTAGGGCTGCTTCACTTTGAGGATGGGGAGATAGTTCGGCAACGTTTTGGTTACGAAACGTTACGGCAACGAAGCCGCTTACGCAAGAGATGGTGCCTGATAGAGATAGTGCTCTCACAAAAGGTAGGCGAGGCATCGTCCATCAAGGGCAGCATTCACCGGTCTCCTGCAGCGTTTGCCTAATATAACGTAATGCGCATACTTGAGTACCAGTTCTCGCTTTTGGCCGGGATGTCTCAATGTTATGGCCGATTACGCCGTGTTCTTGTACAAACACTCGCCTAGAAGGGTACGTTTGGCGCCTAACAGCCCTGAATAGATGTATGGGCATCTAGATAAATGGCGACGTTGTTCGTGGACGAACCACATCTATTTTTCGAAGCGCATCACGGTTTTCTCCGCCAACTGTGTGGGTTATATTGCAAGGCACATAGATGAATGATTCACAAGATAACGATTAGATATCAATAAGCAGGCTCATAGAAACGCCCTTGCCTTGCGATACTTATTGGCCATAAATGCCCGCCTTCCAAACAAGAGCATCGAGGCTAGTTTTTCTCAATTCATCTCAAGGGCTTCTGTCCCGTTTGGTAGACCCGACGCTGTGATCCTACTTTGTTGAAGAATACGTATGGCTACCTTCTGCTTCTTGACTAACCCATCTATATGTACAGCCAACCATTACCTTGTCTAAACGCGAGCTCTCACCTACCAAGACGTCCACGAAAGTATTACCTAATATTTCCACCTGGTTTAACCTTGACTCGATATCATCGATGTTTTATTCCGGCCAAAACAGTCCCAACTATTCCCTCTCAGGCCTACTAGGGGAAATGCGACATTCTCTCCGCCCAGACGCTTTTTACAGCAGCTAGAGCTGCTAAGGTTTTTCCTGGAGTAAATGGATGATGGGTCTCTCTGAGAAGAGGTTACCATGGACCCGCCGCCAATTCAATGGTGCGCTTACAGGCTATACGATCAAGGCCATGGCGGGCTTTCTGCTAATGAGTATATTACGCTCGAGGCGCTGATAAAAGCTTTTTTTTTTTCATATGCCCTCTGGTTCTGTGACACTTAGACTACGGGCTTGTAGTCGGAATGTGGTCACGTGGGGATGTTAGTAAAACGACCTCATTAATTTGCTCCCCGGAGCTCGAGAGCGGTAGGAGAATTCCTCTTCAATATCCTGGATCGGAAGACCAGCTATCGATTGCTGCGTCTCCTATTTAGATGGTCACGGCGCCTCGCCCTGGGGAACTTTTGCCACAGACGGTTCATCAGCTGTATATATCGGCTTCGTCTGTATCGTCACTGCTATCTTAATCTCACCCTTTATGGCGTTCTTCTTTTTCGTTTCTACAAGTGCTTACTATAGCTACCTTGGCCATTATCGACTCTAACAGCTAGGCACAACGTGCTCGGCTTTCTCTCTCGCCCGCTCCGCTTGATTTATTCGTGAATACATCAGCGGCCACCCCGATCCGCTGGGCTACCCTGCCTTACACTTGAAAAGGCTGATAAATGAAACAAAAGTGACCAGAGAAAAAGTCAGGCACGTCGTGACTAAGCATCCCTGAAGAGATACATGCCCTCAATATGAAAATAAACGAACGTATTCAGATACATTGGACGAAAGAAGATGCTCGGAATGTTCACCAAAGGAGCGCAGATGTCCTTTCACACCAAACCCCAAATACAAATGCCTCACCCACTAGCCTCCCCTTTTGAGCTCCGCTCCGCTCTGTTCATCTTGACGTCTTCTATGAGGAGAAGTACAGGTGCTTTGATTCCCGCGTGCACTTACCTCCTACCTCTTAAGATAGCAAGATTGGAGGAAGCATCCCATAGAAGGATAAGAGCTGGGCGACCCTTACCCCGTTGGTGCCATTCCTATGGGGCTCTCAAGGAGATACAGTGCTCGGCACATGTCCAATGTGTTCCATTCCGGCTGCTGAGGCGGATATTCGCCCCCTTTTGTGGACTTGCCAAGGAACGCAGTACTCAAGAACAAGACGATTACTACAAGTTGTACTTAGGCTGCAAGGGTGGAACAGCTGTCCTTGTGATTAACGCACAACGCTAATATTCGGAGCCTGTTAAGGTTTTTTGAAGAGAATAGGCACCACGACCTACTTTAGTTAATTGACAGCCTGTTGTTATGCGACACTGAAAGTCATCGAATTAAAAAAAAAAGCTCAACCAATCCTTCTTCCTTTCCTCTCCTCTTACGCAGCTTCCTACTTTTCAAGGAAGCTTTAAGGATTTTTTTCCGTTTACTATAAACTTCATCACTATCTGAAACATTCTAACATCGAATGGCACAATGACCAACCAGGTAACTGTTGAGGCGTGCACGCTTCTGCACGCACGAGAACCACAGATAGATAGAAGAAAGGAGGCGTTTGAGGAAAGAAAAGGGGCAGTAACTTTCAGTGTGGATACCCAAATCCCGCCGTTAGGTAAGGCACGAAAAGAGTAGTGAAAGAAGACAGGAAGAGGACTGACAGTAGTGGAGAGCTCCAGAAAAATTTCGACCACATTGTTCATTTTTTTCTTTTAACGTGCACTGACTTCGTACAGGGGTCGGGCGCCTCCATCAAAATGTCAGCAGGACTCCCTGCCGGAACCTCGTCCTCAGCAGCCGCGGTTCCTGAGCACTGAGCCACCGTGACTCGTAACCTCGCACATAGGATTTGCGGCTAAACGCGAGGCGTTCTCGCGTTCCTCGAGTCGCCGCTTTGTTTTTCCGTAGCGGCCGCGCGTGATGCACGGTAGACGCTTTTGCCTTCACGACGCGTAAAGCGTTGCATTTATGTATGGCTGTTGCCATGGTTTCGCCAGGAGACGATCGATGGGTTTTATCTAGTTGGCGGCTTCTCCGCGAACACGGCGCCCGGTGTTCCAGCGCGTAGCATGTTCGCGCGCTCGAGTCGCCCACTTTCCACCCGAGTGAGACGGGGAGAAGGGATCAGGTCCCTGACTATGCTGTGGCGAACAGGTGGCTGTTGGCGCACGGGATCTGTTGAGAAAGACTCCGGCATGAGTTCTCGGTAGCCGGATTTCCGAGAGTGCTTGGAGGAGGGGGCGGGATGGGTTGTCGGTAGCCGGATTGCCAAGAGAGGAGCGGGATGGGTGGAAGGTCACGACTGACGTAGAGAAGGCAAGAGTGCTTGTGAAAAAAAAATTTCATGGACGATTAAGATTCTCTGTAATGCGAAATTCGAGCACATCTCTGCCGGTGTCTCCGGCTCTGTAGGCTCATTGTTTTGCTTTTTTGGGTCGTTGGCATGTCTGGCGACGATATTAGTTCGAAAGAAGTACTAGTTGGTGAAAACGACGATGTGCACAGCACAGCTCTCGAGGATGCGCATATTAGTTCGATCGCAGTATTAGTAGAAGAAGACGACGGTGTGCAATGTAAAGCGCAAGAGTATGTTGCACTTTAACACGAGGCGTGACCGGCTGTGGCGCTTGCCCAGTGCTCTCAGTTTTTGTAGGCTCAGTGTTTTGCTTTGCAGGGTCGTCGGCATGTGTGGCGACGATATTAGTTCGAAAGTAGTACTAGTTCATGAAGGTGAAGATGTGCAATGCACAGCACTCGAGAATGTGTATATTAGTTGTTTAGTAGTAATAGTTGAAGAAGACGATCATGTGCAATGCAAAGTTCGAGAGTGTGTTGCTGTTTAGCTGGAGGCGTGAGCGGCTGCGGCGATATCATAGTGCCTTTGTGCAGTGGCCAGTGAAGCAGATCTTTCCGCGACGCCGCAGGATTGAATACCAGTCGTGGTAATGTTTATTTTTATAATTTATTTAGGGTTTGGCTTCTTTACACCGACGGCGACTACGCGGCTTAACCCACGAATGGCCGCTTAACAGCTACGCTCTAAAAACCATTGTACCCAAGTGCACTTAGTGGAGTTTGGGAAATGAACCCGCCGCTTTTAACACTGCGCGATCCTTGGGTTCTGGTTTTGAGGGCGAAGACAAGGGAGGTTGAGACTGAGGTTCTACGGAACAGGTGGCGGTTTATTGACTCACTGAAGGGCCTTTTGCGTGACGAAGCTGCAGTGTGGGTGAATAGGCATTCGATGGAACGTATATGGTTCCGTATCTGTTTAGACCACCTGTTTATAACTGCAATCTGCGTAACCTGGAATGACCTCATTGCTTCAACCGGTACTCTCTGTATTCTGTGTTCTTCGTTTATTTGGTGTCACTGTGTATATGTGGGACGAGCGTATGGGGTCGAGCAAAATAGTTTAAAGTGTGCGTTACGTCTCTTTAAGTGGTCCTCGTACAAATGACAGCGAATTCCCGCCTATTTCCCGCCGTACCAGCTACCCCAATTGTCTTACTGTCTTGCTAATCATGCTGCTCACACATCTCGGTTGCTTAAATAAGCTATTGCGTACCATTTTGATTCTATTTAGAGGTTTAGCTCTACCAGGGGCACCTTTTTTTTTGGCATCACACTCATAATAACAACACTGCAAACCCCTGCAGGACGTACTTCAAGCAAAAGAACGTTGTGCCGCGGTGGCGCAGTGGTTACGGCGCTCGGCTGCTGACCCGAAAGACGCGGGTTCGATCCCGGCTGCGGCGGCTGCATTTTGATGAAGGCGAAATTCTAGAGGCCCGTGTACTGTGCGATGTCAGTGCACATTAAAGAACCCCAGGTGGTCGAAATTTCCGGAACCCTCCACTACGGCGTCCCTCATAGCCTCAGTCGCTTTGGGACGTTAAACCCCAATAAACCAAACCAAAAGAGCGTTGTTTCCCTTGCAATACACAGTGACTGTCGAGTTTCGTTCTAACGAATGATAATATGTGCTCTGTCGTGAAAAAGCTGGGCGGGCATCTAAAATGTGAAGTTTGTTCTTTGCGCTGTTCTATAGTAGAGACACGCACTGATTCTTGAAAAAAAAAATAAAGCCCTAATAGAGACTGCTTGTACGCGGCAAAGTTTCTGCCATACGTGCGGTCGCAAAATTAGATTGTACTAATGCTGACGCAAGCCAAGCGTAGCAATATCCCAGATTACACAAGCGACACGTGACCAGAATGTAAGAGCCGTTATTCGACCGGACCCGGTTTCATTTAGCTGACGGGTAAGAAAAAAAACGGCTTGGCTCAAAGAAGGCTCGGTCACGAAGCAACAGTTTTTCAGCCGAGAAGCCAAGCCGTAGGAATTGCGAAGGACAAAAGCAGCGGCTCGGGAACGTAAATTTTTAAGCGCGACCGCTGCGACCATCCCGGAAGATGAAGTGTTCCTGTCGAACAAAGGACGCACATGCTGCAGCGAAGGGTTTGTTGACGACACTAAATGACACACACTCAAGGGGTCGTAAATATTTCGACGCTGGGAAGCGTAATTACTTTCGCTTTCGTAATTTTCCCCATTTTCTTTCGTGGCAAAATGGGTCGGCTATTCCGAACGCCGACCCACTTTCTGGTAACTAAGTTATAGAGAATGGCAAAGGAATCTACGTGACGCTCTTGCGTCGGGAACGACGCGCAACTCGTGATGAATGAAGATTTCGTGAACCAAATGCGGCCTCCGTTTCACGTATTCATGCCGGGCCGCTTTGCCTTCAAGCGACTAAACCGCGACGCCGCCTTCCTCACAATTAGGTTTCCCAGGCCAAATGACTACAGCCTCAGCATGAACACGAGTGATTATCATCAAGGTTAGCGCGAATGCAACGAGAGATCTTTTGCTTGTTTGTGACAGCTTGCAATTCATTTGCTGAAACTGGGTCGATGGTGTCTATCTAGTCGGCTGATTTTGCTTTGTTTTGTTCGTGGAGCCAAAGTGTATAAATCTCTCATATCTGCGCTTTAAGGCAGTAATTCAATGGTGGATGTTCCTCGTCCCCCGTAATTCTGTTCATTTGAAGGTGTCTACGACTGTTCGAAAGAGTTCACGGCCCCGCCGCGGTGGCTCCGTGGTTACGGCGCTCGGCTGCTGACCCGAAAGACGCGGGTTCGACCCCGGCCGCGGCGGCTGAATTTCGATGAAGGAGAAATTCTAGAGGCCCGTGTGCTGTGCAATGTCAGTGCACGTTAAAGAACCCCAGGTGGTCGAAATTTCCGGAACCCTTCACTACGGCGTCCCTCATAGCCTGAGTTCTTTTGGGACGTTAAACCCCAATAAACCAAACCAAACCGAAAGAGTTAACTGTTTGAGTTTGTTGGTAAAACTATTTTTGGTACTAATATATACGATCTATTACGGTCGTTGACAGGTATTTATTAGAGAGGTTTACCATAGCAAACACCGCAACTAAGCGTGCATAGTTAGTCTCGATGCAGTGGGCGTGGCCGCAGCTTGCAAGCACCTGGCGTCTCTGGGCATAAAAGCAGCCTGCGCATGCGTGGTGGAGGCACACGGTACGCGCTAATCAGTGGCTGTGACACTATGCGCTATGCTAAGGGTCTTTCTTTATTTAGAATACCTACAATTGCGTATTGGTTCTTTCCGCCCAGCTTTTTTTGTCATCTATTTTTACCTACTTCGTGTAGCAGGTTCTCTCGTTCCAGTTAGAGAATAGTTTGCCGTAGAATTAAGGCAAAATGCTTTAGAAAAGCCTGATTTCATAGCTTTGTCGCACTCCTACAATGTCTTCAGCATCCTGTCAGAACTCATACCAGAGATTCGGTCGATTCACATCTTGTACACTTTTTCTACCTTTGTCTGTTACCCAGTCATAAAACAGCACACAGATAAGAACGCAAACATTGAAGGACATTTTGAACCCATTTAATAGGTTGTTAGTTCTGAAAATATTTACGCTTCACTCAATTACGCGTGTAAGTTAACTCTGTTTTCTCTTTGAGCAGGCTGCCGCCCACGCTGCACCAACAAAGGTCAGAATCGATTTCACGTCATCAAGATGAATTATATCTCCAACAGAGTTGCTCAATATAGGCATACAAAATCAATAAAACGTCGGTTTTGTAATGATCAAACGATAATAATCCTCGTCACTTAGGCATACAGAGTTTTCATTTTATACTGCACGTTTTTTTTTAAGTCCTTGGGTGCATCCTAAATAAAGGCCTGCTTTTTATTCACTCAATCGATGCTTTTCAATGGGTTGCTACCTTTCCTAGAGACAAAGGAACAAAACCGGGGGGGTAGTGTTTTCTTTCCTGGAAGAGTTTTCGCACGTAAAATTATTTTCATTTTCGTAGATACAGGCCTATTCTCTAACAAAGTGCCAAGCAAGAGCAATGTCGCGCTATCAAATTGTTCTTGTAATTTATACGTTTTAAGGCAGTAACAACTCCCCTTGATGTTACAAGCGTAGTTGCATTCAGTACTTTTTGTTTATCACAAAGTTCTTGACGTATATAGCGTGTTACGCATCCTTATTCGAGCTCCTTGAGAGCATCTACAGAAAGCTTGTTAAACTGTTCTTAACCAATCTCGGCGACATTTTTGCTCTTTTTTCATACCCTAGCCTCTTTCTAAGAAAATATCATGCGGTCTTGTTGCGTCGGAAGCACTGTAGACATAATACACTATCACTGGCCTGCAATACTGGCCGATGGGAAAACAGGACACGTATACGAGTGTTTTGTACTCAGTGGCAGACGCGGTGGTATACATTGTTGTCGTACCGCCTTCAGGTGTTCGTCGCCCGTGCTGGAAGAACGGCGAGAGCGCCCAGAATAGTTGGCATGCTTTGGAAGCTTACACTCAGAAAAGCTTACACTAAGAGAAACTAAGAAAACAGCATTTTTATACAGAGGCTAATTGAACAAACAGTTGACAGTAGCATAATGATGAAGTTTGCATAGTCGGTGCACAGACAATATCTTCTGATTTACTAAACAAATTATAAGTGACTATCTCGTCGTAGTCCAGGCTAGAAATTTTCTTCAGCCTACTGCCTAAAGATTTATACAGTTTATACAACATTTATACAAAGGTCACGTTTTTGAGAATGATTCAAAGATTCGCTACACGAGGTCAGTTTTCCACTGCTCAGATGAACCTTATAGGCTTGCATGACCTGGGATCAGTACGTAGAGGGGTCCAAGTAAACTTTCCCAGCGCAGAAAGAACGAAAAAGCTTTTCTTGCAATACAGACTAAGCATGCTTCATACAGACTAAGCATGCATTGCTTTTCCTGCGCAACTTGCACATTGCATAAACGATGCCTAAAGGCAGTCAGAAAATTCAGCTTTTTGGCAGGTTTCGAGCTCCGCTAATTTTGAACGCCACAAGAACATGGACATTGCTACAAACTGTGTATGCACTGGTTGGAGAGTGCGCAGTACTGTCACCGGAAGCTAAGGCATCAACAGATTACGTCACTGCTACCCTACTTTCACGTCACTGGCAATGTAATTCAGCTGTACAGCAGATTGCTACTGTATCATGAGTGTTACTCCTCGACCTTAAAGCCACAATTGTGCTTTGGCCACTTCCTATCACCATGGTAGCCTAACTGAACTAATTTACATCTGCAGCTCGTAATGACGTCAACACAACGCCGCTAACAGCAGAACTAGAGGCATCCACAATTTATGACATGGTTCGCAGCGCCTACAAAAAAAAATTGTACAGATGTTAAGGATATCAGAGGGAACAACATTCATCTCTTCAATAGTGCCTCGAACATAGTCTCTGCATTGGATAAACAATAGTGATGGCGAACGTGGGCAGCACTTAATTAGCATGAATAAATCCATTGGCTTATTTCAACCGCATCTGTGCTCGCATTCAGCAACCTCATGCGGCACTTCGGTAACTTTCGGTAATGTTCAGTAATGTTCGGTAATTTAGATCCTGGTAAACCCGTTGCCTAGTGCCCACGCCTTGTGTCAGCCTAGGCGCTTCGCTCTGTGAAGGTACAAGAAGTAGATTTTAACTCACAGAAAAATAAAAACTTGGTTTTTTGGGAAAGTAAATGGCGCAGCATTTGTCTCACATATCTCAGTGGATACCTGAACCGCGCCGTAAGGGAAGGGATAAAGGAGGGATTGAGATAAGAAAGGAACGAAATGGTCTCACAGGAATGGTATACGGCTTGTTTTTGTATTAAAGATCGGAACTGCATCGTTTGTTAACAAAGGTGAGCTCAAAGCTAAAAAAAATTCAATTCAAGTAAACATGTCTATATTTCTTCACAAAAAAAAATCGAGAACCTTGGCACCATATTTCATACAAAAACAGTATTTGCTCCAAAGTCTACTCTGGACACATTAATGGAGACTGGCACTTTCTAGACATAGCGCTATCGCCAGAATGGAAAGGCGGCCGAAACCATGAGGTCCCGTGACTTCGCGGTCAGCACACGAAAGTCCCCTTACGAAAATGGCAGATATGGGCCAGATATATTTTATATATGGCGGTATATACTCATATATGGGATCATATACAGTTAAATAGGTCCATATATGGTCGTATATACGGCCAGATATGACCATGGCAAACCTGATATGCCGCAATATACGGCTATATATGGGTGTATAAGACCACAAATACGGGCAGATACGGCCATAAGGTACCTTATATAGTGCCATATACTGCTATATATAGTCGTATTTGCGTCCTTATATAGATGCTCTTTCTTTATATGGGGACCTTCAAATCCTTATATGGAAACAACCTCGCATATATGGAACATATCCGACCTCGTATATGGGATTCTTGTGCCATATACTTCCGAACTTAAATAATTAACTTTGTGTCAAACATGATATTATTGGTTAATTAAGATGGTGAAACACACCGCACAACAAGATACTAAGCTTTTTATGTTTGCGGCTTCAATCAAATTAGACTGCTATTACGTGGTGGTGTTTAATTAATGTGAATTAAAGTACAGTGCTATAAATCACATTAAACTTTGCTATGATTTAAATGCACTAATACATGCATATATGCGCTTTCTATATTCGGTGGACTTCGAACCTTCCTGACGAACTGAACCTTCCTGACTGGGTCTAAATAAGCGGATTACAAGTCCAGCGAGTTGGTTGCGATCGAAATCATAGTTTCTAGGAACATTGATAGATTATAGAGTCCCGAACGTACAACAAGCGCTTGGGGATCGAACTCAGCCCTTTCGCAAACGTGATGAATACTCTAACCATCAAGCCGGTGGTGCGGTGTACGTTCCTTCTTTGGGCGCTGTTCCCCAAAACTATGTCGTTCTTAAGGAAGGGGAAACCTGCATTGTTTGCGGTAATGCCAGACAATAAACGTTTGCAAAACCGCTGCAGCATACAGGCATTTCTTGTCCAGGAGCCTAAATAACACATCGCTGCTTGCGGCACAGGGATGAAGATTAAAACGCTCTAGTATAATTGTCAGAGAAAAAATACAAAATGTTTGCAAATTCATCTATCTAGAGTTGCCAGCAAAATGTTTACAATGCAGACGAGAAAAACTCCACAGCTGCACGCAAATCTTTTACCCATCGCCTGTTCCGCGCCGCCGAGTCTCCGTGGTGTACTGACCAAGCTCGCCATTCTACTCCGACTGTTGTGCCACGGCTGAACAGTTTGTAAAAAATCTTCTGAAAATAGTTTTTGACACTATGCGCGTTGGTCTGTTTCTTTTCACCTCAACTTTTTCTTCCCTTCATAATCCACCCTCCCCTGCCGGCCGATATTCAGATGCCAGTTCTGAGACCGGCAGTCACGGGGAAGCAAGACATACTTTATTTGCGTAATAAATGAGTCGCCGCTGTGTCCACGGTCAGCCACCACTCACGGCAAAATGTTCCTTACCCTACTGAGCGAGAGATGGCGCTGCTGAGGCGGTGAAAAAGCGGACCCTCGACACCCCCCCCCCCCCCCCCCCTCCCAGAACAGCAGAAAAGCGACACATTGCCGCCTTCGGCAGTGCTCAGTTAGAAGATAGCTGGAGGGTGGCTAGTCCAGCTCCGTGTCACTTTCTCTCTTTCTTTCGCTCCGGAAGGCACGCCGAGGGAACCAGAGCTTGGCAGAGGGGCGCTACAAGCGCGAGTGAAAAGCAGCGTCTCCCGCGACTCCCCACAATTGACCGGGCAGACCTGTCACCCCTCTCATTGAGCCCTTTCTTTTGAAAAAAGACCAGTTCCGCACATGCTTTACACGTGTTGGACTGCCTGGAAATCTGTTTGCGCTGACGCTTGCTTTTTCCTTCGTGCTAGAACGCTGACGAAATTAAGAGGACTAGGAAAATGTACAAGGGCGATAGAAAATAATGTGAACAGCATGTTGCCTACGCACTGCGAAACTGCAATTCATGTCTGTAGCGTACTTATGTTCGAATTAGGCGCCGCGCTGTTCGCATTTCCTTCTATCGCGACAGTACCCTCTCAGGTGTAGGTTTCAAGAAAGAGTGGTCAGCGATTTTTTTTTCTGGGCCGACTTGAAAAAAAAAAAGAGAACTGACAGTGCATCAGGTCCACTTCGTGGAGCAGATTGTTGACGAAACCGTCGTTACCGTTGCGGCGAAATGTGTGTCGCAAGTAAATGGCAAGTTTATTTATGACGCGGAATTCGAGCTTAATACCTTTTTTTTATGGCAGGGAAATTTTCGCAAAATACTTAATTTTGTTGGGTAGCTGAGCAGTTCGATGTACGCAACTTTCTTTGCCAAATAGTTGGAATTTCATTACGTTTTTCGCTGAATAATAACGAGTATGTGTTTATTTGGACGTAAAATAAAGATAGGCGAGGCTGAAAAGAAAAACAAAACACGCGCGAAATGCGTTTACCAGATGCTGGCTTACGGCTAACAGAAAAAATGCTCTAGTTTGGTCAATCACTACGCAGTGGTTGGTACATTTAATGTAATGCCGATTGCAGCGCACGTGCATTCCCAAAACAATTTATTTGCAGAGCCATCTCTCATATTCAAACGCTCGCTCATGTGCAAGCTAATATCTTTACTACTTTTACTTAGAGACATTTTTTACATCTAGCAAAATAACTTCGGAAATTGAGCCGGTCGTCACACAAAGGAACAATGAGGCGATCACTGACCTTGCCTCACACGCGTCTGCCTAACGCAGCTGTTGATGTCAGCCTCCAAAATATTTGTTTGAGTTACCTGACCGGCGGAGGGCTTTACTGGCAAAAAAAAAATCGTTTCCTTAGCGCGAGCTGTACGACTAAACACTGCATGCTTAGTGAATTACAATGAAAATTCGTCAGAAATAATACACACGCGCAACATACCAAACCAATTTAGCAAGAGAAAACCGCCTACTTCAGCTTGCGCACAGAAGTTATCCAGGCTTGCCGTCTCTCGTTCTCAATCATTTCACAGACAACAATTCCGAGGAAAACCATTTTTGAATGGGAAGTGTATGAACGCATTTTTTTATACACTGGAAGATTTCACTATACCAACCTCCCGTCGACATGCTTGCACTGTTTTTGTTTTTTTTCTGTCTTGCTATTAATGTTTTTGTTATCGCTCGATGCGAGCGATGGAAAAGTTCTGCAAGATTTTGCTACACATCGAAAAGATTCACCATTACCTCCAAAATTTTCTCGGCAGTAGATTACAAATTTCGAGTATTGAATTTTTTTTTCAGGAATGTGGGACATATGTTCAGGAAATCTATAGAGTTCCATGGGCTGCTCTTGGCTGTTGATGTTGTGAGAACTATTGTGGCAGCACCCGACACAACAATACGTTTCTTCACTCCCTCAACGTCGCGGCATTCCAGTCATGACTCACAACGAGCGGCAACCCCTTTTTTGTGCACCCACGAGCAGGACGGCACGTGCTCACAATGAAAGAGAGTGTCAGCAGCGCGAGCAGCACGGGTACCAGTCGAGGCGTTGCTGACTCCATGCGCTCCGCCGGCGACGTGCCCACACAGAATTTCGAAAATGGAAATGACAAGCAGGCATGAAAAAAGTGCAATATAATAGCTGTTTTACATTCGTTACAAGTCCGGATAGTGAAGCTGGCTGACTGGTTTCAGCATTGTAGTGAATTAAAACGAGGACGCAGCGATTATATCGCAGTTTTTCATGCCTCACTCACTGACGTCCAAGGGCGTCCGCAGAATTTTTTGCAGGGGGGGGCCCCGTTGGTGCCCCGGGGGGGGGGGGGGGGGGGGGGGGGGGGGGGTATGTTCGTAGCAAAAAGGCGCTATTTGCGGAGTAAATTTATTTATTTATATATAAATAAAAATTAAACAAAATGCACACATGAAAGAAAAATTACAAACAGCAAATTAAAGCGCGGCTAGGAGAGGTACATTGGAGTTTATCAACGAAGAAACAACTAAAATTAATAAAAAATGCAAAAAGATGCTATATCACTTCGTGGAGAAGAGTGCTCAGTCTTCCTGCATACGGGTTCTCGACTCACCCGGATTGATGACCAGCACACAGCACAATATGTTCGCAAACACGCAACTACAGTCACTCAGTCAGTCTTCCTTGAACAGCAACTGTAGGCGCCTCGGATTTTTCTGGGCGAATTGCGTAATTACACGTGTGATAAATTCACTTCTGTGCTTCATTACACGCTCTCGGTGCACACTCATCATACACATTGATTGGAAAAACTGTTGAACGCGTACGTTGAAAACAAAAGATGACTATATATACAACGAAAACTTATTTACAAGATAAATGCACGCTCGCAGCTTCATACACCTCGCTCCATCTTGCTTGCGCATCCGCACAGTCGAGCAACCCCACACACACTGCTCGCCGCTCGTCGTTTTCTCGTCCGCTGTCTTGGTTGTTCTCAGCTTCGCTGACAACCGGCCACTAAAAACACCCAAGCACAAACACAGAGGCGCGCACACGTGCGAGGGCTTACTTGCCGCAGTATCCCCGAATGCGCACTTTGGGGGTGAAAGGAACGCCGCGCAACTTCCGAGGGGAAGGGACACTCGCCACTCCGGTCGGAAAATTTGTTTTTGTGTTTTTATGGGGTTCAGAGCCCCAAAACGACTCAGGCTATGAGGGATGGAGTAGTACAGAGTTCCGGGTAATGTCGACCACCTGGGTCTCTTTACCATGCACTGACACGCACAGTACATGGGCGCTGTTGTGATTTGAGGCCCAGCCAGAGGTGACAGGCGAGCCAGGCAGGCGCCATCGGGCTGCGTTGACCAAAGGCGCTGGTTTTCACAGA